>NW_016808764.1:807920-871236 GCF_001698545.2 Rhinopithecus bieti
CCCCATGACAGGCCCTGGTGTGTGATGTTCCCCACCCTGTGTCCAAGTGTTCTCATTGTTCAATTCCCACCTATGAGTGAGAACATGTGGTGGTTGGTTTTCTGTTCTTGCGATAGTTTGCTGAGAATGATGGTTGCCAGCTTCATCCTTGTCCCTACAAAGGACACAAATGCATCCTTTTTATGGCTGCATAATATTCCATGGTGTATATGTGCCACATTTTTTTAATCCAGTCTATCACTGGTGGACATTTGGGTTGGTTCCAAGTCTTTGCTATTGTGAATAGTGCCCCTGGAGGCATCACGCTACCTGCAGTCCTAATAATTTTTAGCCAAAAGAGAGCTTAAATAACAATTATTTCTTCCATCTTCTGAATGTGCATTTTACAAGGAAGGGAACTGCAGTCCATAAAGAATAAGAAATTTGCACAAAGTAACATAGCTACTTAGTTAGTGGAAGAATTGAGCCTAGAATCCAGGTCTTTTGCCTACAAAATTCTGGTTCGTCCTCAGGCTAGCTCTTTCTTGAATTCTATAATCTCAGAGCTAGAAGGAACCACGTGGAACATTTGGTTCACTCCCTATCAAATTCGGCAATCTCCCTCCACAGCATTCTGTACAGGTGAGCATCTGGTTTCTGCTGAAATGTTCCCTGAGACTGTAGCTCTTGCCATCGCAGTGTCCAATTCTATTTTTTAAGCAGAGTTAATTATTTGCTTTATCTTTACCCTAAATTTCATTCCACCTATTCCAACTATTTCTGATTTACCTTACAAAGGCTTTAGAACATATCTAATTCCTGTTTCATAGGACAGCCTTCAATTATTGGGAGGTTTTAATCATAACTGCAGCCCCCTCTCTTTACCTGTCTGTTTATAAAGCAAGTAAAGAGAGTCAATGCAGCCACTGATTTACACTGAGGTCCATGAGCTATAAAAATCCTTGGCTGTCTAAGGAAACCTCTCTGATATTATTTATAGAGGCACTATCTTACCCTTGGCATTAGAGCATTTGAATTCATCATCTAAGATAAAACATCTATTTCCCTTCAAGTCCTCCATTTCTTTTCACACCCAACTTCAACTCTTCATCTTACCCAAGAATTTTATACTTGTTTAGCCAAATATATTTTCCATGCTTAAGATAATAAAGGAGCTTTTCTGTCATTCAAAGTGTATAGTTGGAGAGCACACTAAAGCTGGTATCAAGGGTGGAGTTTTTCTGATTGCTTTATTTCCCCTAGCTAAACACAGGGATGTCTTCAGTCTTCTTCATATAGCATTTTACTAGAATTGAAAGTATTCCTTCAGTCCTTATTTGGGATTCATAGGGGTACACATAGCATCCTTTTTCCATGTTCAGCTTAGGAATCAATTAGGATAGAGAGCATCAGCTAGGTGAAGATGATACAGCTGATACTAAAGAACATGTCATAGATAGATTTTATTATACCAAAACCCTACAATTGGACACTTAATCACAGGTAGCTCTGAATAACTGCAGACCTCCTCATGTCAAGGATTTCCCTTAAAAATATAAGGCATGAAGAAACATAGCAGAAAATGTGCTTCATGTGGTCGCCCAGCTCCCAAGATAGAGGGAAGAGGAGAAGGCTGGATACCTCATGCCCAGTTCCTCTTCTGGAACTCACCTGTCAGTGAAATGACTCTTCTTTCCCTAGGGCATAGTAAGCAAAGATGTAGAGAAAGGATGTGTCACTAGACCTAGGAGGGAAGGATTAGAGGTGCAATATCCCATATAGTATGCATAGAACATCGATGAAAAATCAACAGATAACATCATGCTTGCTGATGAAAATCAGATGCTTTTTTTCTTAAAATCAGGAATAAGATGCTGATGTTCAGTGTAGTTGCTTCTATTCAACATTATGTTAGAGGTTCTAGTTAGGGGAATTAGGCAAGAAAAAGAAATAAGAGTCATACATTTTGGAAGGGAAGAAGTAGCGCTGTCTCTATTTGCCGATGACATAATCTACATAAGAAATTCTAAGGAATCCCCTAAAAAAACCATAACCACTAACTAATTAAGGAAGTTTGTGTTATGCAAGACAAATGTAAAGAAATCAGTTATATTTCTGTACATTAGCAATGAACAATCCAAAAAGTGACATTAAGAAAATAATTCTATTTGCAGTAGAATAAAAAAGAGTAAAATACTTTGGAAAATTTTAACAAAATAAATGTAAAAATTGTACACTGAAAGCTAAATAATTATTAAATTGAAAAATATCTGGATAAGTGGAAAGACATCCCATATTCATGGAAAATATTAATATTTTTAGGTCTTTAAGATGCCAGTGCTCCACAAATTGATCTGCAGATTCAACACAATCTCTATCAAAATCCATGTTGTCGTTTTGGGCAGAAATGGACAAGCTGAACTTAAAATTCAAATGAAAATACAAGGGACTCAGGATGGCTGAAACAATTTTGAAAAAGAACGAAGTTGGAGGACTCACACTTCCCAATTTCAAAACTTACTACAGAGTCATTAAGATAATGCAATACTAGCTTATGGATGGATATGTATATTGATAAAATTGTGAAGCCAGAAATAAATTCATATATTTATGATCAATTGATTTTGGATAAAGGTGTCAAGATAACTCAGTGCAAAATGATAGTAGGTGAGTTGTTGAGACACATGGAGTATCCAGTGACCATCTCATATGGGAATAGTCTATGAGTTTCTGTTTGATGTAGACCTCACACCCATTAAAGAGCAAGGCCTTGAACAATGGCAACTTAAGTGTCTGTGATAGTTTTGCAAATTAAATTTACCATTCAGTCTTTCTGTTTTCACTGGGAATTAGGGACTTGTGTGTGACAGGAAGAGCCTTGCCAATTTTTAAATTACTGCTCCAGTGAAATGGATACTCCTATCACAAAATAAATATATGGGTATCCACTAAATGAAAAACAAACATAATTGTCTTTGCTGCTGCCAGAGTGACTGCTTTACAGCAATAAGTGGCTCTTGGCAAACCAGGAAACAGAGAGAAATGAGCAAGAGCATATTTATAATAATATATCAGGGATGTTAAAAAGCCATGTTGTTTCTAAATAATATCACTAATCATTCAACACTCTCAAAGCATATTTACTATCTATAAAGACAGGTACCTTTTGTCTTTAGTTAACTGGCAGGCCCTAGTAAGTGCTACAGTTTCATTAACTTGTACAGAATCAGCTTCTGTACAGAAAGGATTGAATTTGAGCATGTTGGAATGAATTGTGAATGCATATCAGGCTTTGTAGCCTTCTTCTTGAGTTCTTAAATAGCGTTCTTTACAAACAGTTCTAAATTTTGGTTTTCTAAATAGGTTTCAAGGAGGTCAGGGCAAGGCAAAAAAAAAAAACTCCTGAGTAAGAGCATGACAGTCACAAGGTTCTCTCTTTTTGGGGAGTGGTAGGTGGGTGTTGGAGTTTAGAGTATTACAGTGATAGATAGAAATATGTATGGGTGAATAATGAAGAATTTGGTAAGCAGTCATTCTAGAAGCAGAAAAGTTCTGGGTGTTTTCAGACAAGAGTAAGACCAGAACAGCATGAATGATCATGAGGCTGAGTGGAGATCCTAAGTCACCAGAGGCCTCAGGTAACTTTGTGGCTGATGGTACTGCTCACAAGTTGGGGTAGACTTTTTCTACCTAGTAAAGTGAGAGGCTATAATATTTAACAGGTCACTGATGTCTGTGCACTGTTGTAGTGTCATGCTGGAATCCCCAAAGTTTGTCCTGATGTTTAATATACAAATAGAAAGGTTGATGATGATGCATGAGTTCAAGGCTAGGATGTTTTCAAGAGATCTCTTTATGTTACAGAAAACAGTTTCCAATGAGTTTTTCAGCACAAAGTCTCGTGTGTTGGCTTTCATTACGTCATGCAGACAGGAAGCCAATTCAAAAAAGTTACAAGTCAAATGTCTACTGTAGTATCTGACATCAAGAAATCCTTTGGGTTAGGTTCTGGTAATCGGCTTAGGAAAGTCACAAATATCTTCTCTCTTTGTCACAAATATCTTCTGTCTTTGAGAGGACAGAGTCTTTCCATTTTGCATTGTTTTATTGGCCAGATTGGATCATGTGATCTCTTAGCCACTTAGCTGTAAAAGGAAGCATTACTGCTCCCGTTTACTTTGGCTTTTCTCTCTTGGTGGATTTCCAAATGGTACTAGTGTGAGTTGGTTTTTCTCTTTGGATTTGCAGTCCTTGAAGAGTTCTATAAGTCTGCTTTGCCACAGAATAAAGGCCATCTTTTAACTCATCTAAGATTTAAGACCTTTTCAATGCAACACCATCATACAGTTGACTGTGGCAGGCACCTCTGGAGCCGAAGTTCACCTCTTGGTCTACCTCCGCTTTTAGCTGCTGCTATGGTGAGCAGTCCAAGCATAAGCCACTCATGTTTCCTTTCCTTTCCCATTTTACCTGTTGTAAATTCTTTTTCATTTCTAATGGAAGAAATCTTGTCCCTCCAACACCACAATCCCTAATTCTCTCCATTTCTTTTCCCCCACAAGATGTATAAATTTTCCCTAGGTATATGATTATTTTCTATAACCACCTCTTTTGTTTGTTAACAATTCTTTTTTTTTTTTTTTTTTGCGAGACAGGGTCTCATTTTGTTACCCAGGCTGGAGTGCAGTGGTGCAATCATAGCCCACTGTAACCTCAAACTTCTAAGCTCAAGCCATCCTCCCACCTCCTGAGTAGCTGGGACTACAGGCACATACCACCACGCCAGCTAATTTTTGTATTTTTTTTGTGGAGACGGATTCACCATGTTGCCCGGGCTGGTCTCGAATTCCTGGGCTCACGTGATCCTCCCACCTCGGCTTCCCAAAGTGCTGGGATTACTGGCATGAGCTACTGTGCCCTGCCTGTTAATAATTGTTGTTTCTTTGGTTTCTGATTGACTCATTTCTGCTTTCATATTTTATTTATTCACTCTTTTCTCCTACTTAATTATATTTTGTTAATTTCCTAATGTTTTTAATGTAATGATTATTTCCTTTATATTTTTGCGTTGATCTTTAAAATGAAAACATTTATGACAATGTAATTTTCTTTGAGTACAGCTTTGACTACCTCATAAATTTGATATGCAGAATTTTTATAATAGCTACTCTCTAAGTCTATAATGGCAGTGTTTATTTCCTCTATGATCCAAAGTTTATTTAGAATGATGTTTCAGAATTTCTAAAGTCTTTAAATTGAAATGTTTATTATTAAACATCCAATTTCATTGCTTTGTTTACTTATCATCCAATTTAAGAACATCTGCTTCTTAGGAAAGTAGAACTGAGCTGTACTTACTGTAGTATCTCCAATTATCTTGCCTTTGGGTAGTCTTTGCTCTCTTTGACCTCCTGTCATACTTAGTCTGGATTTCTTGATGTCATAGGTGTATGTGTTTAGGGGGGTGGTGGAGGTGTGTGTGTGTCTGTGAGTGGGTGTGTGTGTGTGTGTGAGTTGGTGCACGTGTGTGTGTGTCTCTCTACTTCTCTTAAGTAGTAAAAGCAACTTAAGGATAGTGACTTTGTTTTATAATTCTTTGCTTTCCCTGTAGCATTTAACACCTTAAACATATTAAGTAATCAATAAATACATATGTATTCCTTTATATTTCAAGGATGGTAAGATACGTCAGACATGGGATCAAAGCCTTTGCTAAGTGATGATGTGATTATTCATTTTGTTAAAATATATCTATATTATGTATTCCTTTTCTGGTTCTGGAATAGATCATATTAGGGCTACACTCTTCTTTCCTACAGTGATCACAAGCGTGATGATTAACGTGATTATTTATACTGACTCTTCGTTGAGCATGTCACATATTACTTTATAATGCTCATAGTAGCTAGCTCAGATGTGATGATTATCCTCATTTCATGAGGCACACGGATCAAGACTATGCTCAGGTTGTCAGCTGGTGGAGACGAAGCCTGGATGGGATCCCACAACTGCTCATTCCTTTCACTTCTGTTCCACATCAGTCTCTGTTAATTAATTCTTCCACTCACTTATTTTCTCTTTTATTCTGTCACTCATTCAAGCAACTAAGTGTTTGCTGATTTATTGGCCAGATACAGTACTAAAAGATGAGGAATATAAATGTGAATATAACATGGCCCCTGCTTTTGGTTAAGTTCCAGAGTCCAACTGAGCCTTTTCTTTCACATGCAGCAAATTTAAAAATATTGTAGAACGTACTAATTGTATCTGGGCTTCCCTGCAGTCCCTCGACTTCTCTGTTTGCTGTTCCCAGATGTTCAGGTGTTTACCTCGGGGTTTGCCCAAGCTGATTCCAACGCTGGCTGCCAAAACTGGGCTGTATAACATCATTGTATGCTCTTTGTAAATGCAGAAAGACCTGGGGTTTTAATAGCCTTTCTCCACCCACCCTAAACTTCATTTCCCTCCGGGCAATAACACAAGTTTAAAGCCAAAGTCAATTATGACAATGTTGTTATTTCTTGTGGGGAAAATTGATGTTGCTAACCTACAATGTGTGCCAGACTCCTGAAACTTAGACAGAAATTCTTCTTGGAGACAAGGAAGATAAGCTTGAGAAACATGTTTTATATGAAAGAAACAACCAGGGTCTTTGTTTTCCCAGACTGTTTGGTCATTTGGACTCAGAATGTACCTAGTGAAATCTCATCTATAAGATCTTTTCTTCTACATCTTGGACTCCATGTACTGGACTCAGGCCCACACAAATCCCATAACAACACATGTCTGCCACCAAGCAACACCTGCAATGACAAAGTTTGAAGCCCACTAGAAACTGCCTCTTGGACTTGACTGTCATATAGGTTTTTAGTTTTGCTAAGGGATTCCAGTTGTAACCAGAATCACCATCTCTGTTAGCATTGCCATTTCCCACCATTTTCTATCTCTTCTCTCTGCTTTTTTTTACTGGCTATCTAAAACTCTAGTAATTATGTGACTGTCACTCACTTTATAATTTTCCTCCCAGTGAAAAATAAGACAAGTACTTTATTTCCTTTATTATTATATCCATGGTGTCCTATGTATAGCTGGCCCTCAGTGCAAATTTGTCGAAGGAATCATGATGAATGATTGCGATAATCCTTATTGTTTTCATCTTATTCACCATGCTTACCATATCTTCTCCAACCCCTTTAATATCATAATCGTCATCTTCACCATTATCAATACCAACATCATCATCCTTTCATCATAACCTCTCCTGCATCAGTGGTGCTTTACAGTTCTCATGGTGCCTTCCCATCATGGTCCGCTCAGGTATTCTGAGCTCTCCTCCTTGTTCTCAGGTGAAGCAGGCATGGGAGAATTATTATTATCAGTCCATGGATGAGGCAGTTGAACCAAAAAAAGGTAAATTAACTTGCTTAGTCACTGTCTGGAGCAGGAACAGAACCTCAGCCTTGTTGGTTTCTGTGTCATGGTACTTATGATCTACTCTGCCTTGAGCAAGGCTGATTTGTAAATAGCTTTTGAAGCAAAGCATTTTCTTCTATTTTTCCCTTCTAGCACTTTACATGATGCCTGGCATGTGGTAGGCAATTAAAAATATTTATTGAAGGACTACCTTAGTCTATCCCTGCTGCTCTAACAAAATGCCACAGACTCGGCAATTTATAGATAATAAAAATGTATTTATCACAGTTCTGGAGGCAGAGAAGTTGAAGATCAAAGTGCCAGCAGATTCAGTGTCTGGTGAGGGCTGCTCTTGGCTTCCAAGATGGCGCCTTATTGCTGTGTCCTCACATGACAAAAGGCAGAAGGACAAAGGACCTAGCTGGCTCCCTCCAGCCCTTTCATAAGGGCACTAATCTCATTCAAGAGGGTGGAACCCTCATGACCTAATCACCTCCCAAAAGCCTCACCTGCTAATACAATCATCTTGGTAATCAGGTTTCCACATATAAATTTTGAAGGAACACATACATTCAATCCATAGCAAGGACCAAATGGCATGTAAATCCTCCATGATGTAGCCTCTAGCTTCCTCTTCAGTCTTTGCATGCCCACAGCTCAGTGTTGTAGCTTAGAGGAACTCTCTACATGTCCTGAGCAGTCCTGGCTTTCTGCACCTGGTTTTTGCACACTGATCTGCCTGTCTGAAATGCTCTTTCCAGTACCCCTTGGCCTGTGTCCCAATCTGCCAGTTTGATAGAGGCTTTGCAGGCTCTCCCAGCTCAAATTGACCACCGTTCCCTTGGGTGATGACTATACTCTGTCACAGGTCTTCTACAGCCTCTTTGGAACATTAATACATATGATAGACTGTAAGCCCCTAGAGGGCAGCAGGCATGACAGTATTGTTGTATCACTGTACCTCAGCATCTTGCAGTAACTGGGACTAACAGGTAGCATTTACGGAATGCTCACTCTCTGCCAGGCACCAGGTTCGTTGATTTATGTGGGTTATCTCATTTAATTGTCATAACAACCCTCTGAAATAAGTGTCATTATTGCCTACATTCTATAAATGAGAAAGTAAGGTACGGTATCATTAAATAAGAAGCTAAAGCCACTCCTCTAATTGTATAAACAAACAAATGACCACATTTAGTTTTTCTATATATAAATCTGTCCTTGAATCCTTAGCACCTAGTCAGGCACATAAAAAAAGTTTAATAAGTGTGGAATGTGAATTACATAAGTAAAAAATTATATTAAATGATTTCTGATCTCCAACTCGTTTTGTTCTGTGCTTGATTTTCTTGGGAAAGATATTGTATTTGCTCAATAAGGGTATCAAACATGTAAAAATTGCTAAAATAGATTGTTAACATTCTCACCACACAAAAAATAATAGATTCGCAAAGTGATGGATATGGTAATTAGCTTGATTGAGTCTTTCTATAGTACATACATAGATCAAGCATCACATTGTACTCCATAAATCTATACAATTATTATTTATCAATTAAAAATGAATAAATAAAAGAAAGGGAGACTATTTTCAGCATTCTTAACAACTCTCTCTGTACCTATTGTGGTGGGAAGATATGGTGGGTGGCATTCTCCACAAAGTAGTATGATTAATGTGGCTTTCTTTGCTTAATGCATTTCCTGTCTTAAAAGGTGGCCCAGCAGCAAGTCCTAATTGCAGGGGTTGTGTGCCATTTCCTGGCCCCTCCTCAGGCCACCTTCACATGAATATAATCTGACTAAGAAGGTGGCATTACCCACACAGGATGCCTACTTCAACATGTTTACCCAAGTCACAAAACCTCTTGCCTGTTTTCTTCTTAGAGTTTCGCCTAAGAAAAATGGCCTCTCACCAAACTCCCCAAACCCAAAATTATAACCACAAGTTCCTTATGTCTGGGGTACTGTTTTCAAAGTTGCAGAATAAAACAAATGCACATAGGGGTAATTTTTTTTTTCTCCTGACCCCTGGGAAAATCAAGAAGGCTTCAGAACATAGATCAAAGAGAATGGATTTACCTGCCTTTGTCTTTGCTACCTGCAAATAGGGATCAGATCCCAACGGGGACTGTGAAGGAGCAGGAGGTGTCAAGTCACTGAAGACTCCCTTACCTCACTTCACTTTCTTTTCTGTAGGGCACGTCTCCCAGAAGGTCTGTCCAGAATACCTGTTTCTTTTGGATTCTACTTGTTTTGATAAGATTAGTTTTTATGCTAAACTGGAAGCGGAAGGGCTGGGGTAATGTCAGGAGAGACTGGCCCTTTATACTAGTTTCCTATTATGACTAGTAATGGTGTGGAGAAATCTCGCCAGCAGTTTTGTTCTGCTAAAATTTCTCACTTTTAAATGTCAACAAGGAAGAGTTGTAGGGTGGGGAAGAGATTCTGGCAAAGCTTTAACTTTTGAAGAAATCACAGCATCTCAGGCCTGACCCCAAGCTTCCTGGAGTTCCTTTCTCCTGGAGGACAGAGTGAAACTCATAGACTCTGCACCCCCAAGAGTGTACATACTACATGGCTCACTGGAGTGGGCCACTGACTCAGGCAATTAACTCCCCAAAAGCTTTACAACTTCCACTTCTATGGTCAACAATTAGCATCTTAATGATTATGCTCTTCTACAGACCATGACTTGACAACTCTGAATTGTGTGTACAACCTCCAATGGGTTGTAAGGGGGAAAATGTGTTTGTCACAGCTAAGCTTCTTTATATTATATTAATACTGGCAGGTGCCAGCATGTTGGGTTGCAGGATTTGACTTGTGCATCAAGCTTTGCCTGCTGTCTTTCAGTGGAGAAACAACACTTAGGGCAGTCACCCTCTTGTGCTGTTGGTATCATCTGGATGTGAACCACGTGAAGCTCTTGCTTAACGTAGCTTTGTGGATCCACACTGCAGAAACTCAGAACTGGATTCTCTGAAGGACTGGCTCAAGAATCTGAATTTTACAAACGCTCCAGAAGTCAAGTTTGGCAGTGACTGAAGTACCCCAAGCTACTGAGGACTGAGTGTCCATGAGCTTTTGTGTTGTAAAACTCTGGATTTTTTTTTTTTTTCATTATTCATTGGCTGGAGGAAATTGACTCCCAGCTTTAATATGATTTGAAATAATGTATAAATTTCTTAAATTGTATTACTTTTGCATTTATTCTGTAACACATACATTTATTGAGCACTTTCTGTGTGTCAGGAACAATGCCAGATGCCTGGCTACAAAGAGGAATAAAACATGAATTCTTATTCATGAATTGAAGGAACTTCTAATCTCTTAAGAACTAAAGGAACTTCTAATCTCCTAAGAAAACAAGTATGTACGATTAGGTGCTAGAGGAGCTATGAAAGAGGTCCACATGGATAAAATGAAAACAGAAAGGAGAGAGTAATCAATTCTACCTGGGGAACATGGTGGTGTCATAAATATTTTCACATAAAGAAAGATGTATAGGTGTTCACCAAGCAGATAAGTTAGAAGAAAGATATTATTCTAACCTGATGGAGCAAAGACATAAATTCTAAAATAACAAGACAGGTTCTGGGAACTGAAGGTAGGTCAGCATAGCTGGAAGGCAGGATGATAGGTGGGGAAGGAGAACAGAGTAAGAAATTATCCCTAAGAGATAAGGAGGAGGCAGATCATAGTTATCCATGGTAAGGAATTTGCAATTTAGTCTCTAGATTAGTTTTCTCAAAGTGTAGACCTTGGGATTTCCACATTAGAAAAACCCAGCTGAATCAGAATTCCCAGAGGTGGGGTCTCATCCTACAGATTTTTACAAGCATCCCAGATGACCAGTATACCAAGCCTGGTATCTACTGTTTTATAACATGGAGCCCCTGGAGGCTTTTGTGCAGGGAAGAGAAATGATTAGAAAGACTATTCACTGGGGTGGATGATAGGTTAGTTGGACTGAGATTGGAAGCTAGTTAACAGACCATGGCAATCCTCCAGATGAGAGATGACAGAGGGTTTAGCTAAAGTAATGTGTATCTTGGGTATGAAGGGTGGGAGATGACTTGAAAGGTGTGCTAAGAAGGTCGGGTTTATAGGACAGAGTCTAAATAGAAAATAAAGGAATTCTGAGAATATAGTGAAATCTGGTGCAAAACATAGTGTTTTTGGAAAGTTTTAGCCACTTTTCTGAGGTCGTGTCTATTTTATATGACAAATGAAGTTGTCTTTCATCAGGACTTCCTTTGTATGGGCAGACACCTTTTTCATTCTTATGTAAGCATATGTTCACAAACATCACACACAAGTTTGAATAGCTACAATAATTTAATAACAATTACAAGCAGGATTGTGGATAGTGAAGGTAACTCTGTTTTCTCAGACACATAATTCTGCATCACACACCTAGTAATAGTATGGTTGAGATATTATCATTCATTTACGTATTTGTGTTGAAAATAGACACAGAGAAGAGAGAATGTTTTCTGACATAGTCATGTCTCCAAAATGGCAGGCTGTCACCACAAAGAAGAAAACCCATCAGTACTGGAAGACTTCCCTTTGCTCATGGACTTTGCTAGATTATGCTGCCCTGCAGGTTTCTCCTATGTAAGTGCACTTACTGTATATTTCTAAAAGACCAGCCTTTATGTGGGAATAAAGAAAAACGTATTAAATAACCCTATGATAATCAGAAATTGTTCTGGAACCTACAAAAGTCACTAACCTACTTCTCTTGTAACTAAATTGAAACCACCAAGATCTGGCATCTACTTAATTTTGTCTTTCCTTCTAAGATCTGCAAAATTAGAAAGTGTTCTTAATCCCTCTTCAGAGAGAGGAGAGAGTTTCACTAGTATCCCTGTCTGGAGGGGAAAGAGGAGTTAGCACTTACTTCGTTCTCTCTTGTCTATTACTACGTGGTACTGCAACTCCAGGGGACATCAGGAAGGGACTATACTATCAATCAAAGAGTTTAGTCTGTGGTTAAAAGCATGGACCTGGACTTGAATCTCATTTGTACTGGTTGCTGACTGTGTTGGGTTGGTAGTCTGTTCGTTTCTCATCTGTAAGATGTGGATATTTATTCCTGTTTCATAGGGCTACTCATTCATCTATCAACCCATTTATTTAACAAATACTTATTAATCACTCATTTCGTAAATGACAAGACGACCACACAAAAAAGATATAGTTCCAGTACTTGTGGTAGTTTAGATTCTATTGCAGTGAGGAGGGCCATAAAGCAGGTAAACATAGAATAATATATCAGATGGTAATAAGTGCTAAGAAGCAAAGCAAAACAAAGTAAAAAAGAAAAGATGAGAAACAAGGTGGTCCTTTTGGAAATCAGGGTCAGGTGAGCATTTCTCAGACTGTAACATCTGGGCAGAGACCAAGGCACTGCAGTGCAAGTTCAAGGTGGTAACCTGGCCAAATATCTGGAAGAAGCTGTTCCAAGGAGAATGGACAGCAAAGGCAAAGGCCCTGAGGCACAAAGCTGCACACATTTGAGGATCAACAGGGGCAGTGCCTCCAGCAAGAAGTGGCTGGAGCAAAAAAGTGACCAAGGGAGAGAGGAGTCACTCTTCCCTCTGCCTAATCAGGCAGTTCTCCATTAGCTATCTGGGAGAAGAAACTTCTAGACAGGGAGAACAGTGAGTATCTAGGTTCTCAGGCAGGAAGGTGTTAGAATGTTCCAGGCCGGGGTGAATTCACCAAGTTAGAAACTGGTAGGAAGCAAGATCAGAGTGATGAGAGGGCCAGATCATGTAGGACATCTGAAGCCAAGGCAAGGACTTTGGATTTTGTTCTGAGAAAGAGGGGATCATTGGAACATGCTGAGCAGAGGAATGACAAAATTGGATTTCCACTGTGATGGGATCGTTCTGGTTTTAATAGACAATAAACTGTAGGGGCAAGTTTGAAAACTGAGCACTCAGAAAGGAGGCAAAAGCATTAATTCAATTAAGAGATGGTGACTCAGTCCCGGTGCTGGCAGAGGAGGTGGTAAGGGTGAAAAGTGGTCATATTCCAGATACACTTCAAAACTAGAACTGGCAAGCTTCACTGATGGATTGAATGGGAGGTGACAGCTTTGATTGATGGCTGACATCCAGCATGCATGGCCTGTAGTCACAAAGGGAAGTGTTCTTCCCCTAAAGGATTATAACACAGAAGAGATTTTACTTATTTTTATTTTACAAGGATATGGTGAGGAGAAACTTGAGAAGAGGATCTGGACCCCAGAACCTGGGGTTCTGTCATTGGAAATGTTTGCTGTGAGTCATCATGGTTGCTCTCCTTGACCCAAAGAACAGTAGGCTCCCTGTCTTTCGGCAGAAACACAAACAAGTCCCTTTGCCTTCTTCACACGAACATTTGTTACGTCCCTGTCCTTCTCTTAGCTTTAATTCAAACCAAATCTTACCCAGAGAAATTACAAGGACCTTCCAGCTTCTTACACTGTAGAGACAAACTGCAAAGAAGAGAGAGGAAGCATAGATCTTTCCTGATTGTACGAAGTGTGATAAAATGGTGTTTCAGTAACAAAAGTATGGCAGCTGAAATCCACGTGAAGGATTTGCTTGGGTAGTTGCATCAGGTGCAGTAACTTAAAGCTGTGAGGAACAGAGAGCTCCCTCTTGTGGGATGAGACTCAGTTCACTGCCTTTCTGCCCAGCTGTGCTGGCTTGCCGCATCCCTGGCTTCACTCTTCTAACAGAATTTACCCAAGAGGCAGGTTGTCTTCTACAGGATGGGGAGGAGCAAGGGTGGTCAATGTGAAATACAGGTCACATTTCTTCCAGGTCATATCATGTCACAGCAAGGCTGGGCTCTGCTGAGTTGAATGCTGTCTTTGTCCTCTCCATAGACTCTTTCTTATTTACTGCTCCCCCAGCTCCACAGCTGCTGACTTTCAGACACAGGGGCGAGGCCAGTCTCCTGGAGTGGGCTATTCTTTTGCCTGCCTATTTAGAATTATGCACCAGATTTTATTATGATTCCATATATTAACAATAACGCTAATTTTTAAAAAGATTATCATTTTAAACACAATACAATAACATAAACTCAGGGAATAGTTTGTTAAAACTAATGGTTCAGAAGTACCTCAAACCCCCCCTTTTTTTTTAACTGAGCAATAATAACTAGTGTTTCCAGAATATATATTATTTTCTGACAGTAGAAACAATAACCATTGTAACACAAATATTCTACGGATTAAAATGCCATTTATTTCTAAGTAAATACGATGTCCTTACAGACACATTTTGTTGAGCAATGAGAGTGGTTGGACTTTTATCACCTTGTTAATTAGGAAAGGGAAATTCGGAGCAACAATCGTGGTTTCTCTTAGGAACTAGGTACAAAATGATTAGGGAAATAAGGCAAGCTCCTACTATCATGGAGGATAAAGGTGTGGAATTGCCTGCTTGAAGACTAGAAACATGAATGAAGAACATACGGGCTGGAACAAATGTATGAAATTGAGCTACACACCAGTCCTGGGGAAGCTGGGATCTGTCTCTTGGGTCAAACAAGATCCCTGGCACAGATGTAATCTCCTGTAAATGTTTGTAGATTAAATGAACAAAGATTAGTTTGGGACTAGAATTGTGGGTAGAATAACAGCTGGCTCAGATCGAGGTTGAAAAAGTATCTTTTGTAATTTTTGACTTTGCCAGTAGTTTGGGGCAAGGGTAGTGATTATGTATTGGCACTAGGAGATAAGGTTTAAAATGATCTCACAGAGATACAGTCCAAGTCCCAAGCAAGCCAGATCACATTTCAATTTCGAAGGCAATGTCACAGTAGGGTAGCATTGCAGGCCATTTATCATCCACTTGGTTTCTTAGATACAGACCAGCTCTCTTGACTATACACAGACTGTTATTTATTTATTTTTTTCAGTTTTCCGTTCATAAACATATACTTTTGGTTGAAATGTGATCCAAGAGATTTGTAGGCAATTCAGTAAAAATTCGTGCCTACTAATGGAGAAAATATCAAAGCAGCCATCTTGATAAATTAAATGGCCATCTTGTGCATTAATGACTATCTGGCAAAAAGAAAGTTGAGCTACTGTTCCTAAACTGAGTACGTTTATTTCCTCCTAGTCAGCTAAAGAAAGAGGCTGTCTTGAGTCTTTGCCAGTTTGGCCTCATTAATTGGTCCCATCAGACTGGTGAGCTCCTCCTCAGTGTGGCTCAACAAGATTATACTCCGTAAGCAAACAGTGCTCTAGGAAGTGATTAGAACATTTTTTGTTTAGGCAAAGTATCCCTCTGTTCTATACTACTCTCTTCAGTCCTTGTCATATTGGTTTGAACAAGAACATTAAGCACTTGATAATCAGTCTCAAATCTCTATTGATTTGATTCCAATTATACTGTCTATAGTTGAATATATCACAGGATAAGAATTCCAAATCTGAGAGAAAGAGATAATTTGATATTTATTCTGAGTTGTTAGGAAAATATTAAAATGTATATAAGCTCAACCAGGACAAAACCTCAGGTAAAAAAAAAAAAAACACACACACACACACACACAGTGTTCTCATTGGAGAGAAAAATGTACATTATTGTTTTTTTCTCCATGCTTTTGTTTTTTCCATGTCGGAACTTTTATTAGACAGAAACTTTTGGCTTTATTTCCTGCCCCTCTGATCTACATCTCCTAGCCCATTTTGAAGACAGTCACATTCATCTTCATAAAGAGTCAAGTTGATCATTAGCACTCTCCCCTTTAGTAGTTCCCTATCATCTATGGAACAGAATTCTAACACCTTGGTTTGTAGCTGGGCATTGATGACACAGTATTAATCCCATTATCATTATTATCTCTACCATCATCATCATAAATATGTGCTGAGGATTTAACATGTGCCCAGCACTAGGCTTGGTTCTTGATCTCATTTTATCCTGTGAAGAAGGGATATTGTTATCCTTATATTAGAGGTGACAAATCTGAGGCTTAAGGAGGCTATCAGTTATTTAAGTGACATTTAAGGTCATGCAGTTAGTAATCAAGCTGGAACCCAAAGTTCAAATAGTACCAGCCCAATTTTCTCTTCCAACCCGCTCCCATACTTCCTCTTATACCAGACTTTCTTTATCATTGTCCACTGAATTGGCCTCACCATTCCCCATGGCTACACTTTTGCTGTTATCTACTACAACTCAGAATGCCTGATACTTTTTTTTTTTATTCTTCTAAAATCCTGACAATTTCCAATTTTTTAAAAAAATATTTCAAATCTACTATGGAAACTAAATTCACTTTAGGAAATCACAACCTGATACCAAAAGCAGACCAAGAAATTATAAGAAAATAAACCTGCAGCACAATATCCTTCATAAATATTAATAGTAAAACACTCAGCAAAATAGTGCCCAGTCAAGTATAACAATATGTAAAAAGGTAAAATATCATGGTCAGGTATGGTTTACCTGAGGAATGCAATGTTATTTCAACATTCAAAGATAAATTAATATAAATCACCATAACAAACTTAAAAGGGAAAACCGTATGATTATCTTAATAGATACAGAAAAATCATTTGGAAAAAAAATCAATCCTTAGTAATGATAAAAACTCGCAGTAACATAAGACTAGAGAAGAAATTCCTTAAGATGATAAAAGATATCTTTTAAAATCTGTTGTTTAATGGTAAAAGATTGAATAATTTCTTCCTAAGATATAAACAAGTCAAAGATGTCTACCCTCACCACTCCTTTGTAACATGATCCTAGTTTTAGACAGAGTAGTCAGGCAAGAAAAATAAAATTTAAAATATGTGGAAAGAAAAAAAGAGAGGGAGAGTATGAAATAATAAATCTGTCTCTCGTCATAGGTGACATTATTATCTGTGTATAAAATTCCAAGAGATCTACAAAAGGCTACAAGAATTGATGAATGAGTTCATCAAGGTTGCAGAATATGAAGTCAATTGTATGTCTGTAGCAATAAAATTTTCAAGTCAAAATTTAGAATGCGGTACTATATGAAATAGCACACACACAGACACACACAAAACAGCAAACAAGCAAATCATGAACTATTTAAGTATAAATTCAACCACATATATACAGGACCTGTTAGGCAAAAATTTCAAAATATTGCTGAGAGGAATTAAAGAGGACCTAAATTGTGGAGATATACCATGTTCATGGATCAAAAATATTACATTTTGTTAAGATGTTAATTTTCCCCAAATTCATCTATAAGTTCAATTTAATTACAATCAAAATTTCAGGATAAATTTTATGGAAATCAATAAACTTATTAAAAACTTATAGCAAAATGAAAAAGGCCTGTTATAACTGAGGCAATTTGAAAATGAACAAAATTAGAGATCTGACACAATCTGATTACAATGCATATGATAAAGCTGCAGTTATCAAGACAGTGTGGTATTGGTATAAAATTAGAAATACAGCTATAACACCATAGAGTGTCTAGAAATAGGTCTACATACATATGATTAACTGGTTTTCCACAAAGGAGCCAAGGTTATCTAATGGGAATAGGATAATCTTTTATACAAGTGGCTCTGGGAAAAACTGAATATCCAATAAGCAAAAACATGAATGTTAACTGTTAGCTCATACTACATAAAAATTACACTGAAATGGGTCATAGACCCAAATATGTTTGCTAAAATCACAAAACTTCTAGAAATAAAATTAGGAAAAACTATTAGTTACCTTTGGTTTGACAAAGCTTCTTAAAATGAGGCACAAAAGCACAAATTCTACATTAAAAAATAACAGCTTGACTTCATCAAAGTTAAACTTCTGGTTTTGAAAGATACTTTTATGAAAATAAAAGACAAATCACAGATTGAAATAAAAGATTAAAAAATCACATACATCATAAAGAACTTGTCTCTAGACTGTATATAAAAAGCACTTGAAACTCAATAATAAGACAAAAGAGTCAGTTAAAAAATGAGCAAAAGAGTTGTAAAAACACTTTAGCAAGGGAAATATATCAATGGAAAGTTGGTACATGAAAAGATGCTCAATATTAGTCATTAGGGAAATACAAGTTAAAACCACAATGAGGTACCACTCCACACTTACTAGAATGGCTAAAGTTAAGCAGATTGATTATAATACATGTTGGCAGAGATGTGGAGAAACTGGGACTGATGGGAATGTAAAAGAATACAAAAGCTCTGGAAAACATTTGGTAGTTTTTTTAAACATTAAACATATGCCTAGCATAAGACCCAGCTCTTCCACAGCTAGTAACTACCAAAGAGAAATCAGAATATGTGTCTACATAAATACTTATACATGAATGTCTATAGCAGCTTTAACTGTAATAGCTAAAAATGAGAACTGAAGGGTCCATCAATAGGCAAATAGGCAAACAAATTCTGGCATATGCATACAATGAGATTCTACTCAAATATAAAAGAATAGGAATTATTCATAAATGTAATAATGTAGATCAATATTAAAATAATCATGCTGAGTATAAGAAGAGGAATATGATCTATTTATATAAATCCAAACTAATATGACAGAAAGCAGATTCGTGGTTACCTTTAGGGGGGTGGGAGTGGAAAGACAGATCACAAAAGGGCGTGAAAAATCATTTATGGGTGATAGATATATTTATTACCTTAATTATGGTCAGTGTTTCATGCTTATATGTCAAAACTTATCAAATTTTAGATTTATACTATACACGGTTTATGTCATTTGTAGCTCAATAAAGCTATAAAACATTTAAAAACAAAGTTATTAGAGAAGAATAATATTCTTACAGATAATTAACTAGAAGTAGATGCCAGGAAAACAAATGGAAATATTACCTAATATTCAAAACTGAACTAGAAGAAATTTAAGAAGTTATAGAAGGTGTGAAAAAAAGCATTTATCAGAATTATCAAAATTCAGAAATGAGGTGATCAGAGGAAAGGAAAATTAGATCAAGAGTTTGCAGAACTCAGAAAATAATGTAAAATAAAATATTCAAAATAAAACTAAACTAGAAAAAATATATGACTAAATAGATACAAAAGATAATTCCTTATAAATTAGAAGATGAAAAGAAGAATTTTGAAAATAGGAAAACAGACTACAAGGATTTGTGTGAAAGTGGCAGGAAAATAATATAGATAAAGAAGAAAAATTATACGCATGTTATGAGTCACTAAAAGATAAATTCAAAGGAATGCAAGAGAGCAAATTCTAATCACCATAAGTCAAGAAGACTTCTTGGAATTAAAAAATATATGTTTTGAACCTACATATTGAAAGAGTGTGGTTTGTCCTAGGAAAAAATTACTTTATGACAGAAAACATTGAGGTTTGTTCCAAAAATAGGAAGTAGAAGGAAAAAGAGGAATAAGAGGAGGAAAAGAAGAAGAGAAGTTAGTAGGAATGAGTCCCTCAAATACCCAAATTGTGGTTTCTAGATGTCATTTTCCATTAAAAGGAAAAAGAAGTAAAGGTAAAAGTGACTGATTCTGGGGTCGCAGCAGAAAGTATACAAGGTGATCCTGAAGTATTTTGTCATACAGAAAGAAGGAAAGATATCAAAGTCAACTAGGGCGATGGCAAAAGGATTTGGCAGCCAATCTGAATTAGATTCTACTGACCAAACAGAGGGAGGATTGTCCATCAGTAAGGATAACTGCAGTGGACTGCAAGACATTACACATGTTTGAATCCAGCAGTTCATAATGATAATATTAACCATGGTGACAATGATAAAATCAATAAACTAGTTTTTGACCTTTTCAAGATGGTAGGGAACCATTCATCATTTTAAAAACTGGTAATTAAAGAAAACCATTAAGCTTTATCTTGTCTTTCTGGTAAGATTTATAGATCAGGGTGACAAAAGAGTTCATGAGAAAATTTCTTCTTTGAAGAATTTTGGCTAACAGATGAAGAAGGAATGATAGAATTATCATATGACTATTCCACAATCCCTAATGAATTAATGGTTCCAGGCATTGATCATCAATGGCTGCTACCATCACAAAAAGAGAAATAAGTATGCATCGTGCATTTCCAGATGGAAATTCATCTAAAAGTAGTTTTACAACTACACAAATAAAATCAAGCCTGAATCTGACCTAAGCTCTAGGAAGTTAGCAATTTTGAATATGTCATTAGTAACTGTAGTCATGGTGCTGTGCATAGATCTCTAAAAGTCATTCTTCTTATAGAAGAATGTCATTTATAGCTCAATAAAGCTGTAAAACATTTAAAAACAAAGTTATTAAAGAAGAATAATATTCTTACAGATAACGAAACTAACTAGAAGTAAATGCCAGGAAAACAAGGGTAGAAGAAAACTTTCTATCCTTGAACAACAGCTCCCCATTCCTCATCTCCCTACTCCAGCCATTGGTAATCATCATTCTACTCTTTCTACTTTCCACTTCAATGAATTCAACTGTTTAGATATCACAATTGCTGTAAGAGTAGATTTTAAATGTTCCCACCACATGAAAAAATAAGTATATGAGGTGATAGATGTGTTACTTAGCTTGATTTAGCCATTCCACAATGTAAACATATATAAAAAATCACGTTGTGCCTCATATATATATATAATTAATATATGTCAATTAGAAAACAAAATGTAAGAAAGAATAAAAGGGAAAATTATCGTACTACACTTTGGTAAAAAAAATGCTCAGTTATTTTTAATGAAAGGTGAAAATATTACTTCTATAAGATAATAATTATTTAGTGTACAAACACTGGTATTTGAATAAATCTTAGTTATTCCCTCTCCTGCTGCCTCCCCCAAGTAGGAAGTGAGACCTATAATAGAGGGTTTGAGTTTAGTGGTCAGTTTCATTCAACATCTACTCTGAATATGTTATTATCATACAATTGGAAGATAGATACAGAAGCCATAGGTCTTCCTGCTTTCAAGATTTTTAAAACATTGCTTTCATTTTAAGTGTTTGTGTGTGAAAGAGAGAGGATGGGCAAGAGAGAAACCATTATTGAATTTTTAATTGTAAGTCATCCTAATTAATAATTTATATGTGTTCTATCTTTTAATCTTCACAGCTATCCTATGAATTACCTGTTATTTTAGGGATGGTTTTATAAGTTAAGTAGCTTGCTTTAGGTCATTGGTGCCTGATTCTAAAGCCTGTACTTTCATCTGTTACAACATAATTACTTCCTTCTCTAAATGGCTATGAAAAGAATTTGAAAGGTGGTGGTCTATGGTATGTATCTCATTTAGTTCATGCACTGTAGACTCACATAGGGTAATTTTTTAAGCTATTTTACATACGAAAATCCAGGTCTTTGGGTTCTTCTGAAAAAAAAGAAGACTGGCAAGAGATGGCCCATATTCTTGCTCAAGTGAATATAACTTACCCTTTTTAGGAAGTATAAATACTCTAGAGTTTGCCACGATCCCCACCAATCTCTATAGATTCTTTCAAGGCCAGCTTTATCTACCCTTCATTTCCTTCAGATCCTCTAGCAATTTGTGGTATAAACCCTGATCTATAGCACAGCATTTAATTAATTAAATCATTCAGTGCCCTTATCCTATACTGCTTGTGTCCTAGTTATGTGTCTACATGTACATGTATTGTCTGTGTATTGTCTCTAATTACAGACAATACATATCTCTAGAAGTTTCTAGAAATAGAAATTACATATCATTATTTATTTTACATTTTCCATTGCATAAAATTGTTTAGGCAGCCAATGAATAAATAAATTTAATTAGTCGATTAATGAGAAGGTGAGTAGTTGCCATTTGAACTGGTAGTTATAGTCTTTGTTGATTTAATACAATTTCTGAACATTCATTCAACATGAACTGTCATGTCTGCCGCAAGGAAAAGTAAGTTGCTAAAAACATGATTCAGATAATGGTGTCCTTTGTTGCAGAGTGAAAAAAGTTGGACTGAAAATACTTTTTATCTTTGAAAACTTCATCTCATTCTCAAAATCATCCCTCTCTGTGGAACTCATTTTATAGCTGAAATAATCAGTTTCTGTGGGGTGTTATTACTCACACTATCTTTTCTGTTGAGAGAAAAACGTGTTTTCAAAGCGCAGGTTCCCAATCTTTCGAAATAAGTCATCTTGCTAGAAAATGAAAATGTAACTTTAGTATGTCCAGATGTCGCCTTTTAAAAGGAATACTTTCCAACGCTATGGAGACCAATCCTGGATGTTTCTGTGGACCCATTGCCCACAGGGATGCACAGAACAGATGAAAGCTCAGCCTTAAAGAGGGGTGTAACCAAAAAACAAGACAAACACAGTAAAGGAATCTTCCCACTTGTCTCTGCATTCTGTTCTTCCTTTTCCCCTTGTGGCATACAGAAAATGTAATTTGTTTTTTAAAAAAATTTAAACATTTTACTTCTTTATAATATGCTTTGGCCAGAAAAAAAAAAAAAGGAATTACAAGTCCAGTGTATCTTCTGAGCATTGTGTAAGACCTCCCCTTCCAGGCAATTTGCTAGGTTCAGCAGTGGGATTTTGAGATCCAAGGCAGAGTAGAGGACTGAAGGCTTTACTGTAACTCACCCTCAGTGTGCAGAGTCAGAAGGGTTTCAGAGATAGCAGGACAGACTGAATATGCATCCCCAGACCATATTGGGAGTAAGATAGTAATGAAAGGTAGGATCAAGGGTTAAGCTCTAGCTTAGAGGCACTACAGTTTTGACATAAACAAGGAGGGTCTAATGATTGCAGCCTTGAATATCGTAGCCTTCTTTATCAACATCACCTTTATTAGGAGATGGGAGATGGAGTTATGATGAAAGGGTGCCCCTAGAGGCAATGAGGCATCTCCTAGGGGCCAAGGGGACCATCAGGGCATTTTTATATCAGAAGATGGTAAATGGGCTTGACCAATTTTGGGCAGACCTCTTGACGTTATCTCCTCATCTTCACATTGGGTCAAACTTTGCATAGTATTCAGGGCCTTTACAATCTGATCCTAACCTACCTTTCTTGTCTTATTACTGATTCCTTCATGCTTACCATCTAAGCATCTTACAGACAAGCCATACTGACCTATATATACTTAACCATATTTTTGTTATGTTTCCTCTTCGGAAAGGTCTTTCCTACCCTTGAAACACTCCTGGGATTCATCTTTCCCCTCTGCATTCTCATAACTCACCCCCGGCTTTAATTCCATATCTCCTGGCTTCTTAAAGGCAAAGAAGAGACTGACTTATTTTGTGTGCCTGCCCTACAGGGCCAGGCACATGTCTTAAGTACAGCAGATACTCAAGGTAAAGAGGGAAGCTCAGTCAGAAATCAGGCTAAATCCATAGAACAGCTTGGTTTAAGTACTATAATCTGAAACAAAATGGATTTGAACTAGTAAGTCTTCCCCTTCTATTATTTGTTCCCATTTAAAAAATCTATTGCATACCTTTCTCTTGAATGTCTAGTTTTTGTGTTATGGACCATATACCTTTAAACAGTCTAAGGAGATTTCCAGAGACCAGCAAAAGTGGTGTGCGTTGGTGCTACTTCAGTCTTGGTAGCAAGTAATCATCCGGACCTCTTTCATATTAACAAATCAGACAGATGCAAAAATTACCTAAGTCCTACGCATTAATTCAGACGATGATTTGTAAACCTCTTTTTAAATTTTATGGAGCACCTTATGAAAATACTATCACGCTTAAAATCTCAATATATGAAACAGACAAACATGGGTCCTTCATGTAAGATGTGCTGGACGTTCTGACGTGGGGCGATGCGAGAACTCAGATTGCTATTACTGACAAATCTCAGCTGCTTGTCACAAGACATGAACTGTTAAGGTGATGGGACAAAGGAGCCAACCTGGGAAGAAATCGTTCCACATGGAGGGAAAAGAAACCTTTGTACAAACACGTGTAACATTGGACAGACCTTTACAGGCTGCTTTTGTTTAAGATAAACACTTCATTTCAACCTGATAAATTGCCATTCTGCTTAGCTGTGGCCTTGTTTTAAGATGTCATGTATTCTTATGGGTTGTATCTTAAAGACAGTCAATATTGTTTAAGAATCTTGACTGTGCCTTGCTCTACCTGGAAATAAATAGAAACAATACAAAGTTCAAGTAAAGAAGGAAGTAGTAAAATTTAGAAGGGCATAGACCTCACGGTTCTGCAGATCTAAGTATTGCCTACAGATTTATCACTTGAGATGTGTGACTTTAGGCAACTACTAAATCTCAGTGAAACTTACTTTCAATAAAACAGTCATGTTAGTGCCTACCTTGGAAAATTATTGCTAGAATACAATATGTAGACTGTATGTAATGCATCTAGAGAGGTTGCTATTCACTGGATGCTTTTCCCACCATACTTACAATAGGAAATGTCAAACAAAAAAAGTTACTAAATCAAAAGTAACATAAAGTGAGAACGGCCCATTGTCTCTGTAGATTTTAATTAATGAACATCTGTAGTTAACAGTAATCTATTGTGCATTTCAAAATAACTAGAGGAGTGGAATTGGATGTTCCTAACACAAAGAGGTGATAAATGCTTGAAGTCATAACTATCCCAGTTACTCTGATTTGATCATTACATAAGCTATGCTTATATCAAAAATTTGATTTCATAAGTATGTACAACTATTATATATTCATTAAAACTAAAATTAAAAGAGATTACATTCATTTCATCTCATGTATTCATTTATGATTGCGAAAAGAATAGAAATGTACCTAACCTTCCTTCCATTCTCAACTCTCATCCATGTATCTCTTCTCATCTACACAGTTGTGAAGTTCTGGGCTCTGGGGGCTGTCTTAGCAAGGTGAATCCAGGTGAGAGCCTGCACAGAAGGTTCAGAGGTCCCCAGGAATTGAAACATTAGGGACTCTGAGAAAACCTTGGCCCCAGAATCATAAGCCTAGAGGGAATGTATGAGTGTGTCTGGTGTCTTTAGTCCTCTAAAAGCTAAAGAGAAACTGAGCCACTGAATGAGGTGTCTCTACTCCTGAGGCTGAAAGAGTTCAAGGAGATGGAGAACGCAACAGCCCACAGGGAACAAATATTTTACTTTCCATCCTTGCCAGACTGCTATCATAACTTGTAACATATTCAACTAATAATAAAAATAATAACTAATCTATGGGTACTCGGGAACAGAGAGAGGAAGATCAAACAGAACAAAAGTCCAGCAACATAGAGCTACTGGATGACAACAATAGCAAAAACAAAATAAAAGTATTTAAGGATCTTTAGATACAGCACAGAAAAACATAATAAATTCATGACTTTAAAGCTAAAACTTTCAGGAGATTAACTGAATTACCAAAAATGATCAAAGTAGAAACCTTGCATATATCTATTGCCGCAGAGATTGGTAAGATATGCAAAATCTACTATTTGAAAAAGCAGCAAGACCAGATGGGTTCTAAAGTGAACACTCTCTAACTTAAAAGGGATAAATCTGAAGTTATTTGAACTATTTTTTAATTTAAAAAAGTGAAAAAATTCCCAGTTTATTTTATGAAGCCAACATCATAGATATACCCAATCTGATAGATATAGTACAGAAAGCTACAGGCAAATCTTAATCAGGAATTAACATATAACAATGAAAAATTAGCTACTAGCAAATGGAATCCAGCAATATATCAAAATAATACTATCATATGATTAAAAAGGTTTATTTGGAAAATGAGTGGGTAGTTCAAATCAGAAAAGTCCCTCTAATCTATTATATCAACTAATAGAAAATACTTTATTAACATCAATATGAAATGCAGACATTTGATAAAACATCCAGTAATTTCTCAAAATTACCAAGTAAAATGGAAACTACTTAATAAAATTACCTAAATATTTTGTTTACCAAAAATCAAAAGCATACAATAGTCTAAAGAGTAAACCAATAGACCATTTATTATAATAATAGGGAATAAATAGAATGTCTTCTATCAAGATGATAAATCAACATTGTCTTGGAACTTTAGGCAAATATAATAAGATAAGAAAATAAGATTATTGGCATAAAAATTGACGAGATGCAGCTACCTATTTTTTTGCTGATAATAGTACACTCATAAAACTGCAGAGATTCAAGGAAAAAAAATAGCTACAATTAATAAGAGCATTTGGTAGGTTCTCGGATACAAAATAATTATAATAACTAACACATATATGCATTTATTTGTTTGCATAGTACCATACACACACACTCACAAACACACACACCAATATACATATATATTGTCTCAACACCCATGAAGTATTTTATAGAGCAGCACTAGCTGAGCTAACAAACATTGGAAACTAAGTAGCTTACCATAGTTGAAGTCAATGTTGCCCTCATAAAAAGTATAATAGATCTGGTGTGGTGGCTCATGCCTGTAATCCCAGCACTTTGGGAGACTGAGGTGGGCGGATCACGAGGTCAGGAGTTCAAGACCAGCCTGACCAACGTGGTGAAACCCTATCTCTACTAAAAATACAAAAATCAGCCGGGGGTGGTGGAGCGTGCCTGTAATCCCAGCTATTCAGGAGGCTGAGGCAGGAGAATCTCTTGAACCCTGGAGGTGGAGATTGCAGTGAGCTGAGATTGCACCACTGCACTCCAGCCTGGGCAACAGAGCAAGACTCCATCTCAGAAACAACAACAGCAAAAAGTATAATAGGTGGTGATGGGGATGGGAAAAAGGAAGTTCATTCTACCAGGTCATCTAAGAAACTCAGGTGGATAGAGGTTCTACCATCTTTATTTTAAGAGTCCTAAGTTTGTCCTAGGAATTAACATCTATTAATAACTAGTGAATAGAGAAAGTAACAAAGCCTCAGATATTTTTGAGTTAGGCCTAAACCTAGTGAATAAAGTTTATGCTACATTCTGTTGGCCTAAACTCAGTTACTTGGAACAACATAGATGCAAGTGAATCTGGAAAGTATAGTGCTTAGGGTACTAGAGAGCCACTTCTCAGGAATAACTCTTCATTATGGAGAGGGAGTGCGACATTTTGGTGGGGGGCTAGTTATCTATAAGTGGCAATTGTTATTGCTATTTTGCAGGTGAGAAACTGAGGCATGAAAAGGTTAAATGGCATGACCAAAGGCATGCATGTGGGAGAAATCGAGCTGGGATTTAAGCCCAGCCAGTCTTACTCCAGAATCCATGGTCTTAACCATTAGGCTATACTACCTCTGGACTATATCATATAGCTTTTGCCTATTCTAGAAATAAGCACCAAGAAATGGAGACACACACACAAAATAATCTTCATTATTAAAGGAAACTATGAAGATAGTAGGCATTGATTTAACAAGAAAGACACAGTTCCTATGTGAAAGAAACTACAAAATGCCATTGAAGAACATTATAAAACAGGAACAAATGTAAAAGCATTGTATATTCTTGGATAAGACATAATAGCATAAAATGTTGATTCTGCCGGAATTACTAACTGGAAAGAGTTTGTTTTTCTAATTAGAAATTTATATGAAATAAAATTGTTCAATATTAGTCTGCGAAAACACAACAGTGGGGACTGTCGTATCAGATATTAGAGCATACTATGATCAAATCAAAATGGAAATGTCAGAGAAATAGAAAAAATGTAATAGATAATCCAGAAAGAAATCCCAGCATATATTAAAATTTAATAGATGTTAAAGATGCTATTTCAATTCAGTCAGGAAAAGATGAATTATTAAACAAATGTGATAGGTAGTTATCCATGGTTATTCATGGTAAAGAAAATAACATTGGGCCTTTTATCACCTACAAAATGAATTCCAGATGGATAAAATACTTAAATGTAAGTAACAAAAAATATAAAAATCTTAGTGAAAACCAAGAAGATTACATACAATCTAAAGCTGGGAGAAACTTTGTTAACCCAGACAGGAAGATCAGAAACCGTGTTAAAACAAATAAACATACTTGCTTATGTAGAAATAATTTTTAAAATGCTTCTTACATAGCAAAAAATATAAATCAATAAACCATATATTGGGAATAAATAGCAGTGTAGCCAACAAAATCTTAACAGGTTTAATTACATAAAAAGGTCTTGTGAATGACAAGAAAAAGAAACAATTGGACAGTTTTAAAAAAAGGACAAAATATGAATACACAATTCAAGGAAAAATAATTTAAAATGGCTAGCATACGTATTTTAAACTTCTCAAACTAGCAGTGGTCAGGAAAATATAAGTTGAAGTAACAATAAAATGTCACATACCTATCAAACTGACAAAAATTATAAAGACCTCTATTACTTGTTCCTGATGGAGAATTTAGGTGTGCATGCACACATTGCTGGTAGACATATTAATTGTTACATCTTTTAGGGAAAGCAATCTAGCAGCATATGTTTAAAATTACGCATACCATTTGACCCAGCAATCCCATGGAAATAAACAAATCATGTCTTATGACGTAAGGGGTTCAATCCATCATAAAAGCAAAGTGGACTTGCGATTTATAATATTTTTGAAGAATAAAAGTGATCCATTTATTTATGTGATGGGTCACCTTTCCTCAATGAAGATGACCTGTGACTCATCAGTGCTATCCCTGGCTTGAGTTTGACATATTAAAGCTCCTGTGTCCCTGTGGCTCAGTGATTAGTGCTCAGTTAAACCTAATTTAGGAAAAACTATAATATTTGGTTCAATTTCAAGGTGTCTAGATTTCTAGGTTCAGGCTGAGATGAAGCTAGGCAGAGATCTAGGTTTGGGGCAGAATGGAAGCGTATATGTAAGGACTTCCCTCTGAAATCTCCCAAGGAAAGAAAGGTGCAGAAAAGGGGTCCATTCAGGAAGAAAGAACAATGTAGGACAGTTAGAATATTATAGACCTTGCTGCTTGTGGTACGTTGTCACAGTAATGGCTCCCAATTTATTCTCACATTCTTTAGGCAGCTGTATTAGTCAGTTTTCACACTGCTGATAAAGACATACCTGAGACTAGGAAGAAAAAGATGTTGCATGGTCTCACAGTTCCTCTTGACTGGGGAGATCTCACAATCATGGCAGAAGGCAAGGAGAAGCAAGTCACGTCTTACATGGAAAGCAGCAGCCAAAAAAAAAAAAAAAAAAAAAAAAAAGGGGGGCAGGAAAACCCCCCTTTTTTAAAACCATTGGATCTCATGAGACTTGTTATCACAAGAACAGTATGGAAAAGACCTGCTCCTATGATTCAGTTACCTCCTACCATGTCCCTCCCACAACATGTGGGAATTCAAGATGAGATTTGGGTGGGGACACAGCCAAATCGTATCAGCAGTCCTCTACCACACTGACTCTGGGCTTGGTCATGTGGCTTGCTTTGGTCAAGAAAGGAGAGACTTGACAAGTGCTCATCTATTTGGGCTTGCTTTCTCTTGCTGCCCTTAGGACCTGGAGACTATTGTAACATGAACAGGCTTGGTTTAGCCTACTGGATGATGAGGACATTTGGCACAGTCATCCTAACAGTCAGTTAACTGTCAAACACATGAATAAGGCCATCAACCACCAGCTGACAGAAGATGGCTGAGTGAGCTTAGCTGAGATCATAACTGCCCAAGTTGGCCCAGTCCAAATTTTCAACCCATGAAATCTTGAGCTAATAAATGGGTATATTTTAGGGTTTGTTACCCATCTGCCATACTGCCAAAGGGCCAGGAGACAAAAATGCCATAAAGCTTTAGAGACTTTTGAGTATCCATGTTATGAAGTGGGAGACTTACTTGAATACAACCAAGTGTAAATTCTTAGAAATGTGTATGAATGGAGATAGGGTATACCAGGAAGAGAAATGAAAAGATAGGCAAAGGCTTACACTGAACAATAAGAACACCTACTCAAGTTGACTCAACCCTTAACAGAAAACAAACTGAAGTATAAAATAACAGCATTAAAAAGTGTGGATGCTTAGATTGTATGAATAATGGAGTTTGATTATAAGCATGTCTCGTTTTCCTAGTTTTAAATTAAAGTCATTCTAAAAACACGTGGTACACAAGATATGAAAACACGAGACTCAGAGAACTAAATGATTTTTGTAAAAAATCCAAGCAATATTTACTTAGTTTGAGGTAGTGCTTATGATGTATAGGTTGGGAAGAATTGTTTTAGATATAAGACATGCAGTGTGGAACTGGGGAGTTATGGTCAGTGTGGGTGAATCCAAATGAAATCCATTGCCCAGTAATGCATAAATTATAATTATGAATTTCTCCTGAGTTTTGTTTTCTGTTACTGTCATCAATAAGAAGTAATTTAGTTCTCTGCCCAAAGCCTTGTCTTGTTCCCAAAGGATCACTTCAAAAAGCTTTCATTAAGTGCTTTGGGCAGACTCAGTAAGATAAGAACTTTGATTGAAAGAATAGTGTCCAATCTGTTGCAGATGTGGATGTGGGGATACTTTTGTTCCCAGATTATTTCTTAGGGAAAATACCACTGTACATTAGGCTTTTTAAAACACTTACAATATGCCATCACTGAAACATTACTACTGTCCTCAGAGAGTATTGTTTCCTTTGTACGGATGAGAGAGTTTAGATCAGCAAATTAGTCAGCACCCAGGTCCTTGTCTTATAGGTGTTAACGGTTCCAAATAAAGTTAACTGCCTTAGCAAACCACCTGGCTGGAAAACTCCCTGCTAGTTCACTTTGACTCTCCACTAAAGAAAGCATTGCTTTGAAAATCAAAGTGACAAGCTCTACAGTGTTAATAGGGGTTACCCATCCCAGGTGTCAGTTTTCAAGTCCTGAGCAGACAGTAGCTTTTTCCCGTGCCTAGAGTGCCACTCCATTGTGGAGCTGGAATTAACACTTCCATTTTCATCAGCTTTCCAACCCTTGCCCTCCTGTCCTGCACTTCCTATAGATCTCCATGACAACTAAGTCAAAAGTGCAATTTTATCAATATGGAAGCAATCGTTTTGCTAAATTAGTTTGTTCTGCATTTGCAAACCTAAAAGTTTCTTTGAAGGAAAACAAAAGAACACAGAGAATTGGATTTTAATTTTTGGAAACACAGACCATGTTACCCCAGAAATCTAATTTTCTAGATTAATGAATCATATCAGATATTGTAAATTAGAAATTACTTCTACAGCATGGAAGACAATGTGAATAAATTGAAGCTGCTTATTGAAAAAGACGTTGTGGTAACCACATGTCACACACACTTAAACACAGCTTTGTGTTTTCTAGGCTCAGTTGAATTGGTTCCCTGCTATTAGAAATCCTCCCTTGGTCTTTTTAGTAGATTGCTCTCTCAAAGAATTCCAGTTTTCTCTTTTCTCCTGTTGTTCTTAGAACTTTGGGAAAGGTCTGAACCATATAGAGATGCTGAAACACCATAACATTTAGTTCAATGGCTTATTTATGCAATAACAGGATTTTACATTTATTATAACAGCGTTATTTCCAAAGCATGACTACACATATTATTTCATTTGATTTACATACATAGATTTCTAAAACATTTACAGGAAACAAGGCTCTATAACATGGAGGAACTGGTATTTTATCTCCATTTTATGAACAGGAATATTTGGGCAGAAGGCTTAGGGAATTTGCTGGCCACCAGTGGAGGAATTGCTGGGGGAGCCCTGTTCCTTTCAGTCCATCTCCCTCTCTCTCTCCTATAGCCTGCCAATTAAGCTCATCAGAACTACACTGCAGCAAGAAGAGCTTTCTCTGGCCCTTAATAAGCCACTGCTGCTCCATGTTGGAGACAGAGTGGGAAAACCCAAGGGCAGGATGTCAGAAGAACTAGTTCCTGCCTCAGCCTGCCTTGATTCATCTACTTTCATTTCTTGGACCCTCGAGTCTTAAATGGGAGTAAGAATATCTCCTGCACTCACTGGCTTGTTATAATAATAAAATGTAATCATGCATATAGAAGTCTTTTCTGAATCATAAATCACTACATAAATGTCAAGGTGGGATAGAAAATCTGCGAGGAAGAAAACCTGTCTTCTCTGAGCTCCTAGACCCTAGAGTCAGACACAGTGCAAAATGGTTTACATAGTATATCTCATTTAATCTTCAGATCAACCCAGGGAATTGAGTAGTAGTAGTATTAGGTCCCCTTTAATTTCTTTACTAATTATTTTAAATTATGAAATAATTTGAATATTTTGTAGCTTAAAAACACACTTGTCCAGGATATAATACAACATAAGCATCTATCCCACCCAGATTCTCAGATTTTAACACTTATTAGCAAAATAGTCTTCAGATGTCTCTTTCCTTTCCCCCACCCCCAGAAATGAAATGTTACAGATGTAGCTAGAGTGCTACCCTCATCTCTCCCCTCCTCCTTCATGTTCCTGCACTTCATGAGCTTTCCTCCTATGGAAGTTTTTGCAGTTTTACTATGTGTATATACATCCACAAAAAATACATATCGAATACTTGTGCTTTTAAAATGTACATGCATTTTAGTTACTACTGTATGCCTTCTTTCACAGTTCTCTTTTAATATTATGTTTTTGAGAGTTATCCCTCGTGATAGGATTTGACCTCAGGTTTATTCATTTTACCTGCTGTGTGCTATTCTAACATTAAAATAATTACTTATCTATCTCCCTACTAATTAAAACGTGGCTTGTTTTCACTATTTTGCTGTCTCACACAGTGCTATGATAAACATATAAGTGTCTCCCTATGTCATTGTGACTGAGTTCCACTATTAAGGTATGAGGAGACGAAACTTCTAGCTTATAAGGTATGAACATCTGCACCTTTACAAGGTTTTGCTAATTTGTTCTTCAGAATGTAACAATCACTTCCCTTTCACCAGGGTCTGACCTCCCTTGTGCCACATCTGTGCCCATATGTGGTGTTATCACAGTTTTATGTTATTTTATTTATTTTTTATTTTTTTGAAATGGAGTCTTGCTCTGTTGCCCAGGCTGGAGTGCAGTGGCACACTCTCAGCTCATTGCAACCTCTGCCTCCTGGGTTCAAGCGATTCTCCTGTCTCAGCCTCCTAAGTAGCTGGGATTACAGGCACACACCACCACACCCAGCTAATTTTTGTATTTTTGGTAGAGATGGGGTTGCACCATGCTGGTCAGGCTGGTCTTGAACTCCTGACCTCAAGTGATCCAGCCACCTCGGCCTCCCAAAGTGCTGGGATTACAGGCATGGCCACCGCACTGGCCTGTTATCATAGTTTTAAATGCTTATTGATGTGATGGGCATAAAAGAACACTTCATTGTTGCTTTAATGTTCCTCTGTTTTCTGTTCACAAAAATTCAAAATTCTTTAAAGTTTGTCTTTGGGAATTCCAGACAATGAAAGCATTTAAGAAATCCAGTTCTTGCCTAGTCTAGGTTTTCTATGGATCCAGTAATGTAAGAAATCCAGTTCTTGCCTAGTCTAGGTTTTCTATGGATCCAGTAATGTCTGGGAAAAGTAGAGCCTGGAAAAGGCCTAGCTCACAGCTGTCTGATGGTTTGGAATCACTTTTCCCTTCTCTAAACCATAGCCAGGAGTTGATCCTTATCATCTACTGCCTGAAGCACTGTAGGAGCTGTTTGACTGGCTTCCTGCCTCTAGTCTGTCGCCACTCTAATTCTGCATTGTGTGCCCACTTAGGAGTTCTATCTACTGAATTGTGTCCCCCTCAAATTCACGTGTTGAAGCCCTAACTCCCAGTGTGATGGTATTTGGAGATGAGGCCTCTGGAAGATAATTAGGTTTAGATAAGGCCATGGAAATGGGGCTCTCATGACAGGATTAGTGCCTTTATAACAAGAGACTCCAGAGACTTTGTTCTCATTCTTTCTCTATTATATAAGGACACAGAGGGAAAGCAGCTGTCTGTAAGCCAGGAAGAGAACTCACCCCAGAAACCAACTCAGGCCGGATCTTGATCTTGGACTTTCCAGCCCCCAGTACCATGACAAAATAAATTTCTGTTGTTTAACCATCCAGTTTATGGTATTCTGTTATAGCAGCCCAAGAAGATTAAGGCAGGGGTTGAGAACTCAGGCTTCAGAGTCAGATTAGTTGGTTTCTATTGCAATCCCCCGCCACCCTTACCAAACATGTGGCCTTCAGCAAATTTCTGATCCTCTCCTAGCTTCAGTTTCCTTATCAGTAAAATGGAGATAGTTTTCGTGGGATTGTCATCCACATGACAATCCTGTGAGATATTGAATGTGAAATACTTAACCTAGTGTCTGGCAGTTGAAAGTTTCAATAAATCTTCGTTATTGTCATTATTTACATGATCAGATGGAAGCTTTTGTGATGCCATCCCCTTACTCAGTAACTTCATGTTTTCCCATTAACTGTTTTCTAGGCTATAAAATCAATGCTTTTCAGCTCCTGACCCACAATATCCTTCCTACAGGTATGTTTCATGATGGCTTTACATGAGCCCTCTTCCTAGTCATGCCTGATTACATGCTGTCCTCCACCAGACTGCAGGTTTCTCAGCCACTGTTCCTCTGCCATTTCCACTTGCAAGTGCAAGTTCCACTTGCCTCTTCCTCTACCTGGAGCTCTCTCATCTCCATGCCTTCTCTGTCACCTGAAACCTGTGCAGCCTTTGAGACTCTGGCTCAAATCTCTTATGGTAAGTAGAATAATAGCCCCCTATATATGTTCACTTCCTAATTCTTGTGACTGTGTTACCTTACATGGTAAAGGGACTTTGCAGATGTGATTAAGATTAAGAATCTTGAGATGGGAGATTATCTTGGGTTACCTGGGTAAGCCCCATGTAATCACAGTAATCCTTATAAGATAGAGGCAGGAGGGTCAGAGTCTGAAGAATGAGATGTAATGAAAGCCGAAATCAAAGTGATGCAAAGCCACAAGCCGAGGAATACAAATTGCCTCTAAAAACCTAAAAAACAGACAAAGAAACAGATCCTCTCCTAGAACCTCCAGAAGGAGCATGGCCCTGCTAACTCATGTTAGACTTCTGCTTTTGGAACTGTAAAAGAATAAATCTGTATTGTTTCAGGTCACTAGTTTTATGGTAATTTATTGCAGCAGCAATAGGAAAATCATACATCTATCCTTGACTGTAGAATCTTTCCTAATTTTTTTCTCTAAGCTCCCATGGCGAGAGTTTTCCTTACTGCTTTATTTTGGCTCATAACAGTCATTTGCCATTTTATGAACAGTAAAAAATATAGCCCTGACTCCCTTGGGACTAGGGGACACAAATGGGAGATTGAAAGGTGGCTTTTGGCAATGTCTCTGGCAGCAATATCACAAACTATATTGGTTGCAGGAACTGTGTTGGTGGCAGTGATAGTGGCAGTAACATGTTTCACCACTGGTAGTTGTAGCAGAAGCAGCAGTGGCCTTGGAATCCAGGCTTCCGATTCATGGTCAGGTAGCTGGGTTCCAACTGCATGAGAACTAGCCACACAGCACACTGGCCAATAGACAGAATTTTGCTCTGAGCACCCAGAAACACTACTCGTTTCCTGCAAATACCATGAGTAACTTTACTTTCTCCTCTTCTCATTCTCCAGCCCTTGCAATATCCTTGTCATCAATTCTTGTATTAAATATCTTCTGTTGAATGTACCTAGAGTTATTTCTGTTTACCTGATTGGATCTTGAAGGATACAGTTCCTGACATTTCTAGGTATTAAGGATGTATTTTTATTTGTCTATGTCTTATGTCTCACACTATTTGGTAAGTCCTTTATGAACAGGGAGAGTATCTTAAGCATAATGAGAAGAGTATGGTATATTGTGATAATCCTTCCTAGATACTGCAACAAACTACAAAATTCTAGTGGCTTAACACGACAAAGGCTGGTGTGGGTTTTCTAACACTTGGTGTCTCAAGGATTCAGCCACCCTTTGTATTGTGACACACCATATCAATATGTATAGCCCAAGCATGGCATAGCAGAGAAAAGAAGGGTGAAGGAGTTCCACTAGAGTGTAAGTGTTCTCATCCAGAGTTGGTGCTAAGAACTTTACATATATAACCCATCTCATTCAATTCTCAAAATACTCCTACACCATACAAAAATATTCCCATTTTACAGAGAAGAAACTGAGGCACAGAAGTGCATTAACTTGCCCAAGGGCGCAAAGACAGAAAATGACAGCTGGTATCTGAAACCATAGCTGTTTCACTTCAATGTTCATGTTCTTTCCACTGTGCTTAAAATATAATCTCTAAGACTAATGTCCTAAACTCAATTGTTAATGTATGGCACTCCTGGATTCTGCAACAGAAATTTAAAAAAGAACCTAATGATAGTTTATGTAGAGCTTACTATGGGTCAGGCATTGTTTTTAGTCATTTACACGTATTAACTCATTTAATCATTTTAATATTCCCACTTCAAAACTGAAGAGTATAGTTAAGTAACTTACCCAAGGTCACATAGCTAGTAAATGACTCTTATAAAAGAGTTAGCAGGATAATTCAGACCTCTGATCTAAGTTGTGTGTGTGTGTGTGTTGTGTGTGTGTATATATATATATATGGAGAGAGAGAGAGAGAGATTCTCTTGTTGCCCAGACTGGAGTGCAATAGTACAATCTCAGCTCACTGAAATCTCCACCTCCTGGGCTCAAGCCATCCATCCTCCCACCTCAGCTTCCAGAGAAGCTGGGACTACAGGTGTGTGCCAACACACCTGGCTAATTTTGTTGTATGTTGGTAGAGATGGGATTTCACCATGTTGCCCAGGCTGGACTCGAACTCCTGGACTCAAGTGATCCTCCTGCCTCAGCCTCCCAACGTGCTGGGATTACAGGTATGGGGCTACCATACCCAGCTCTAGATAATATTTTTTAAATTAATTGAATCATTCATTTGTCCTGAAAAATAGATCCTAAAGTGTACCCCAGGGACTATTACTTGAGAAGAATTTTAGATATAATTTAGATATGCGTAAGAGTTATACAGAAAAAGGAATTCTATGGTCAGTTATGCTTGGGCACCACCATTTGCTGTGTTGTCTCCCTCACTTTTGGAGATTCATAATTTATAATGATGTATCCTTGCTCTCAAAAAGTCAGTATTAATAAGACTCAATTATTTCTTAAACATACTTACTCATAGAACATGGTCTTTCCCTCTAGCATCGAGTTCTTTGGATCTCGAGCTGAGAAACCTAGGCCAGATTATCCAAGTCAACAAGTTCTTCCAGGGCTTCCAGCAAAGAACCCAGACTTTGCTCCTCTGAAAAGTAGAACCGTGGTCTGCAACTCCGTGACAATTCAAGGGGGCTGCCCTTTTCTCTATGCAAGCATAAAGCATTACTTTCTCTTTTTTTCCTGATGGCCATGGCCAGCCATTCTGAGAAAATTCAGTCCGTCCTCCTCTTAGGCCAACTCCCTGAAGCACAGGCCTGCTGCAAGATGCTATTAGGAAGAGCTTCCTTGGTCAAATGGAGATTTAGGGCAGATCATGGTAGGGTGCATTATCTTTCTACATGGCCTGCAGAGCACACGTGACTCCCACACAAGGTTGGGCATGAAGCAGCCGTCATTTCTTACTGGGTCCTTCAGCTGGTAGAGAACAAGCAGGAGGAAGAGAAAGTTTGCTCAGCGCCTTGATCAAGTGGGAGGGGAGGGACTGTGGAAATAATAAATGCCCATGCATTATTTATCACTATTATTGCTTGGCACAAACAGCTTCATTCCATTGACTTCTCACTTTTAAATGAGCTGGGAAGAGAGCCAAGGTTGTTTTTCAGAATCCCCTGAGAGAATGTGAGTGAGTTTGTGGCATTTGTATTTTATTAACTCAGAGTTTTTCTTTTGTTTCTTCTGGATGATATGGGACTCTATCTTATTTTAAGGTAAGCTTGGGATTGCTGGCAGATCCTTAATCATACACTAATTATTTCTTTTAATACAGAAGCTTAAGGAGCCCCTAAAACCCAAAAAATATCAGAGCAAAGGGAACACAGCACATAAAATGTCACTTTCCCAGTGTCCCTTGGAAACCAGACCTGATCAGTAAGGGTGATGGCATTAAACATTTTCAAAGGGAAAATTTGACTTCACAGTGAGCATGATTCCCTTGTTTCTAGGTCTAATATAATGAGAGCAGGGGTATCAAAGAGCTCTTTACTTACACAACTCCAAGCTACTTTTTTGACTGTATTCTGGATCTACAATTATATATTTTGAATACAGTGGAGATTTTTAGCATATTCATTTTGTATTCTAATAGCCAGGCTAAGAGACAAAAAGCAGATCAGCCTAATGATGATTCTCTACACACTCAAGGAATTGGTCTTACCCAGCCCAGCTTAGAAACGAGATACTCCTGATGTGTAAGGTGGCTGTTAGCAGAGCAGAGAGGGGAAGTCCTGTGGTTGGTTATGCTAGTCTCTGATTTCTAACAGGATTCAGTGTTCTCTAGGAGTACCCTGTGTCCAAAAATCTTGATCCAATTAGTGGGAACAGATTAGTAGGGTTGCCGTTTCGTAACACATAATGGCAAAAGACCAGTAATGTATGCAAGGTATACGTGGTGATAGAGAAAGAGAGAGAATTGGAGAGAGAGTTGTCTGAAAAGAGAGTAGTGATAGATAAAAGTGGAATGATTCTTTCTTTGAAAAGCTTTATGGTGTTTTTAATTTCTCATCAGTCTCACAGTGTGCCATTTTCTCGATAGACTCAAAAGAATTTTTGTGCACTTAATTTGCTTTTCACTCCCCACTTGCCTGCTTTAAGCAACCAGAGCTGAAAAGCCGCTGGTGAGAATGTGTAAAGTTTCCCAGCATTGGGCAAAGAGCTATCTAGGGAGTCTAAAGTGAGGATCGGGGGCCTCCCTCAGCCTCGTGGCCCAGCATCTCAGATAGGGCTCTATCCTGACCTTCTTACCCCTAACTGTATTCCGACCCTGAGTGATAGGCTGAGACTGGGAGGGGAGGGTTGAGAAGAGGGAATTGGGTGGTAGAAAGAGAGGAGTTTGATGGGACAGGCAGAAGCCCTAATATCTGTCAGACCGTGGCCAAATCCCAGCTTCAACACTTACTAGCAGTGAACTGTTCTCTCCTCTGTAAAATTAGGGTAACACCAAGTACTTCACAGTGTAGCTATAAGTTTTAAATGAAAAGGCCTGTGGAGTGTCTGACAGCGTGCTGCACTTGGGTTAGTTCAGTCCTCCTCACTCTTCAATAGCATGTTTCTGAGTCTGCAGCCTGGAGTCTGGGCACTTCGGCAGTGTTGCACATTTAGCACCCACAACATAACAATAGGCCCTTGCTGGACACTGGTTTTATAGTGTGACCAAAACATACAATCACAAATGGCTTCTGGCTGGCCAAGGGATGGGCTTGTAGGTGCAGGGAATGTGGTCTTGCACCTCCTCTCCTTACCCTGAGATTTTTGCCCAACTCCTACTACCTGGATGTTATTTACGGGGTAGAAGTATCTCCTTCCTCAGACAGCTTTACAATGTAGTTTTTCTAGGAGAGGTGAGGTACTGTTTTATAATCTCAATTGATAGAGTTTCTTTTCTGGGATCAGTGGCAAAGGGGCCACATAAGTTGGAATGTTAGAGGAAAGAGTGCAAAAAATGCAATTCCAAAGAAACATTGCAACAGTTTGAAAATGCTGTACTGGTTCTTGAAAGTCTTTCATTTCAGACATTTACAGCTCAACCTGTGAGGTCCAATCAATATGCCAACCAAGAGTCAGCCTGAACTAACTCTAGAGTCCAGCCCTGCCTCTGAGGAGCATGTAGAGAATCGTACAAAGTTTAGATTGCAATAAATACAGTAAGGTACGTGGACTATGCTCTGAATGTCTAGAGAACTACTCAAGGGTAGACCCTGCTGGGCTGCAGTAACAAAAAACCCAAGTTTCTGTGACTTCACCACAATCATCTATAAACCCAGACTCCTTTGATTTTATGGTACCTCAACATTTGAAGTATGTTTTTCAAAGTCACCGTGGAAAGAGAAAAGTGAATAGAAGATTGAGTATGGAGGTTTTTATGGGCTAGGCCTAGAAGTGGCTCACATTACTTCTGACCTCATACCATTGACCTAGACTCTGTCATATGGCTCCAACATATCTCATGAAGCCTGGAAATTAAAGTTTAGCTGTGTAACCAGGAGGAAATAGAATGAGTTTTGCAAACATACAGCAGTGTCTCTGACACAGTGTATTCTCACACGGGTTACTAGGATCTGACCCACGTACTGGGGAGGCAATGCAATGTCTTGCTTTTGAGAATGCATTTGGGTAGAATCCAATAAGGCTGATTTAGGTTTGAATCAGAGTTCTAACCCTTACTGTCTTTGTAAATCCAGGCACTTTACTATAAAGTGGGATTAGTGACAATATGTAGTTCATAGGACTTTTTGCAAAGATTTAGCTGAGATTATTCCTGCCATGTATGGCTTGTCAATAAACGGAAGTCATTATTTCACAGTGCAGATTTTTTACCGTGACCCACTTCCATCTTCATCAAATGGTTTCTCAGTGCAAAGATCATTGCCCTAATTTTTATGTAATAATATAACTTCAAAATGCATATTTATTTATTACATTTCTCATATGTTAAAGCTTCAGCCCCACGCAGATACAGCAAGAGGCTGTGGTATAGACTGTCTCCCTCCTTCCCACAGTACCTTTGAAAGGTTCCTGAAACCCTGGATACAGGACCTAGTATATTGAAAAATTTAGAATCTGAAATCTCCATACTATTCAATGAAAAAATAAAATCTTATAAGAAGAGTCAGTCAATAATTCAAGAAATAGGGCACCAAATTTTATGCTAACTAAAGACCCTATGACTCTCTAGAGATCTTAACATAGTTGAAGACAAGTATTTGTATCTACCTCTTCCTTCCCCGGGGGAAAAAAGGGGCATCAGTGAGCAAACAGTGTCTAAGGCCAATTTTTTACCTGCCTAACTCTGTGCTCTGTATTCAGGAAGATGCAAGCATGACCCCAGGGTGTGCTGGGGAAGCACATAAAGGCTCGTGAGAATGTATCTTTCCAAATGCTTATACAGTGACATAATATAGGGTATTTTGATAGAAGGACATTAACTGTCCTGTTTCATAAGTGACTTTCCTTAAAACTTTTCTTTTTTCATGTAATATTATGGATATTCCAAATTCTGGATTTTTAAATAAGTGAGATACCATGTTCAGTGATGACACTGACAGTTTGAAATCAGTCATGGAGAGAGTATTTACACCATAGAAATAGGCATACAGTAAAAATCAAGGATTTTTAATGTGTCTGTGTATGGGAGGGAGGGGGGCTGAGGAGTCAATTGTTAAATATTAGCACACTGCTGGTGTGACCTCCTTCTAAAACCACACACATGCAGAATGCAGCTGGGGGTGCAGCCCAATCTGTCAAAGGGATTTCAAGTCTTGGTGAGAACAATGCTGACATATTTATGAGTGATTGGATTTGTTATGTTTTAAATATCACTTTTATTTATTTCTCCTTATTGCAAAATGACATGCTAATTGTATAAAAAGAACAATCACCCATAAATCCACTACCCAGAGGTAAACTCTGTTAATATGTTAGTCTCTTTTCATTTATACATAAACAATAGTATCAAAAATAACATCATACCACACATACAGTTTTCCCATCCTACAGTATATTCTGGTCATCTTTCCAGGTAATCAAATACCCTGCAATATCATTTTAATGGTTGTTTGACATCATTAGGACATGAATTAATTGCCAGGCATTATACATAGTGCTATTCATCTCATTGGAAAGAGGTGTCTCTATTAACTACTGAGTGGTGAAAATTTCCCATGAGCTTTGCCTGTGCATGTGGACAGGCCAGAACAAGCACAGTGGTACTCTTTCTAGCCACCTGCTTGAGCTCTCTTCTTTAATCTTTGGCTGATAATTTTGAGATTTTTCTCAACTGCTTTCATTTCTCTCTGCTCACCAGGAGAGATCAAATGAGAGGGTTTTCTAGGTAAAGAGAACTTCTTATGATTACTTGGGAAGATTACCTCCCATCCATAAAAGAGACTTAAATGAAAAATCTGTTGAAATAAATGAAGTTGAGCATCCCAGATCAGAAACATGCCTTCCCATCTCACCAGTGAGCTCATTGCCTCTCTGATACCCAAACATCAATTAAAATAATTATTCCTAAATTATCATTTCAATTTCTTTTCACACAAAGTGGCATTAAACATTTGCAGATTCAGCTCAGAGCTATTATCTCTGAGGTGATATTAATGATGATGCCAGATGAGTAAAACTCGCTGAACACCAATGTAAAAGCTGTCACAATTTACCCCATCCCCCATGCTCCCAATCCCTTATCCTGTTCTCTTTTTGTTTTTTTATAGCTTTTTGATCATTTTCTCACATACTGTGTAATTTACTTATTTATTCTATTTATTGTGTCTTGCTCTGCTGGATTTGAAGCATTATACATGTAGGGCTCTTTCTCATGTTTACTGGTGCAACCCCACATGTAGAAGAGTGCCTGGCACATTGTAGATGTTCATTAAATATGTTTTTCAGTGAATCTCATGACTCTGCTGCAAACTTGGAGGCCTTGTCTTTTGGCTGTTTTCTTGCATTACAACCCTGAGAACAACTGTGAGTTGGACGTTGACACCAGCCAGTCAACACAGAAAGACAGAAGGACTGGGATCAAGGCTGTCTCAGCTTCTGTCATGAACAACCGTGCTTCCATGTACAAGGAACTGCCATGAAACTTACCAGCTTTGAGAAGTTAAAGGCAGGGCCACAGGAGATAATGTCAGGGCATTCAAAATGCACACTTGCCATTTATCCTATTTTGACATCAGATCATTGCTTTTATCCTCACAGGTAATGAACATTAACTTTGTGTCAGGAAGTGATCTGGACACTTAACACTAAGTAATTATTCTATTTTAATACTAAAAAGTCCCTCAAAATGTATTGTTATTCTCATTTTATAGATGAGGGGTTTGAGATCAAGAGGTGATGAGTAGCTTATTCAAGGTGACACTGTCCAGAACACATTTGAGCTGAGTTCCACCTGAGTCCAAGCCTATAATTTTATCACAGAGTGGCTCTGCCTTGCTATGGGACTGTGAGTACCAGATTTCATCCTCCTCAGTTTTCTCATCTGTAAAATGGAGACAACGCTAGGTTATGTGAATGATTTGAGTACGGATTAAATGAGATAATATATGCAGAATTGCTTATCAGGATACCTCGCAATCAGTAAAGGGAAGTTTCTTTTCACCTTTTCCATCAGATAAATGGAAAAAATGAGGCTTAGAGTGAAGAAGGAATTTAGCTAATAGAGCTTTTACAATGACTAGTAAACTGGATATGAATCCAAGTCTCCATACTTTCCATCTGTCTTGCTCCATGGCCCATCCAAATCCTCATAAATATGAACTTCCTTCTCAGCCCCACATGCTTATGAATTCAACTAGGAGAACAGACACATCCTGTCTGTGAAAATACCATCAGATTCATGATGAGGGGAGAAAACTCAGACCCAATAACAAAACAGTAGCCAAAATTATTTTAAAAACAAAACACTCAGCTTATTTTTCTAGTGCTGATTGAAGTTAGAAAAATGGCTATCATCTACTATGCACGTACTATCGGCCAGGTTCTGTGCTAAAGCCTCAGGTACAGATGTCTTTATTCATCCTATTTTGTAGGTTTGGAAATGGTGGGCTAAAGAAGTTGAGTAAGTTACTCAAGATCACACAGGTAGTCAGTGAAGGAGGTGAAACTGAACCCAGATCTGTCTGATTCTGAACTCTTCATTTTTAATCTGAATGCTGAGTTGCCAATGGGATTGCTTACTGTCTTCAAGATAGTGATTCCACCATGGTACTTCCTTGTAAAGCTAGTCATCTCAGTAGAGAGAATTGTGAGGATTATCATCCCAACTAAAGTATAAGCCTTTTGAAGGCAAAGACTGAGACATGTTATTATACATATTGCTCATTACACCTATCACAAGCCTTTATTATTAATGGGTATTAAATAAATGTTTTTGGTTTATCCATCAAAATTTCTCAGGGAGCCTTTAATTTCCCTGAGCTAACCCCATAGTAAATAAGACCACATACTAGGAGATTACTAGAGATGAAAAACTCTTGGATCACATGTAAAACTATGTTGCATTTTGGAGTTAATTCTCCGTGATAACAGCCTCTTGTTTTACAAGTTTATCTTAACATTTCCTTACTCATTTCCTTCCTCACAGACCAGCGCACTTTCATTGTTTATATAAAAACCCAAACTGTACTTCATGCTCTGTGGCCACTCCAGGAACGTGCTGTGGTGCCATTTGTGCCCATGTCCTTGGTGGACCTGTTTAGGCAGTGACTTGCAGCTTCTGCTAGAGGTGCATTTGTCTTTGTTTTGTACCTTTATCTAATAACCAATTCTTCTTAATCATGTTAGGGGGGAGATAGGGTTTAATCACACCGTTCATCACAACCAGGCCACAATGTGCTAAGAAGAGTGCTTTATTGCGTTGTCCAAACTAAGTATTAATGCAAATAATTTTGACAACTAGGAGATGCTATTATTTTTCCAATTAGGATATTATTGCAAGTATAAATCTGCTCTAAATTCTGAATTGAGAATAACAAAATGAGTCCTGTTTAGGCTCAGAATGGCTTTCTTGAGCCTTTGAAAGGGTTCCCAGTTTTGACAGCCAGGACTGTATAAGAATCCTTTGCTTGTATTTTGAGCTCTCCCCATATGGAGAAGTGAGCACACAGCTGTACCTCCATTCTCACACAGTGGCCACTGTTGGCAGGCAGCACGGTTGTTATGTAATGACTCTTCTTTTCCCACCTTTTCCATCTCAAAGGAGATGGAAAAATAGGGATATATTTTGCCAGCCCCCACTTCAAATCCTCTACTGCTAATCCCAATAATTCAATCTTTAGGGGAGTGATACTTGCTCTGGTTTTTTCTCTTTCCCCAAATCAGGAGGCATCAAGAGAAAGGAACCCTATGTATGGACCCTGGTAGCTGACTGTTAAGGGGTTTGAGGACTTGTTGAATTCTATAATCATTTCCTGATTATATAGACTTTAAGCAAGGTCCTGGGCAGAATAATTCAGGAATTAAAAAAGAATATCCTAGCAGGAAACCTAGTAGTTTCTCAGGTTTATTTGTGTGTGTGTTTGTGTGTGTGTGTGTTCAGTATTTTCCCTTCGATGATATGACAGTGATGATGATACCACCATACATCATGTGGACATGTATCAAAGAACTAAGTTTGCAGGAACCAAATACTATACTTTAGGTGAATATACTTCCTACTTTTCACATTTTCTACAGGGGCAAGAATTTCCCTTTCACTTCCCAACCCCCAGTTCACTCACTCCTTTCCAGGTTATTGGACAGGATTTATCCAATTAGTAAAACTGGGAAGCAGGGATTAAACATTTCAGCATAAACTCTTCTTTCAATGCAGCCTGTTGAAGGACCTTTGCATCCAACTTTCTTCCTATCTTGTCTACCCACCAAGACCAAGTCATGACCTACCCCAGGCTTGAGAGACAGATTCTGTGGTCTCCTTTTACTCTTTCCTGCAGAAATAAATGAAGATCAACCTAAAGAGAACAAAGGCTATTTATTCCGAGCTTGCTATGCAAGGGAGGCAGACACCATCACTTGCATTTTGGCAAAAATTCAAAGGCAGGCAGGGGAGGAGGAAAGCTTTACAGCAGAAATAAAGGAAGCTTCAGATACACTTTGGTTGAAGATCTGTTGGCGTGGAGAAGCTGGAGACAGCTAGAAGTGGGGCATTTTATGTGATTGATTAGGGGTGTGTATTTGGCTTTCTTTGGTTGGTCCTAAGTTAGAAGTGGGGATAAAAATTAGGGAAGCTGTCTGATACTAATCAAGCACTGGCCATTTTGGCCTGATTGTTACAGGAGTGGTTTAGCTTCCTGGACTGGTTACTAGAGATAGCAGTTTGATTTCCTACAAGTCTTATACATAGCAGGCTGGCTTCCTAAGCTGGTTCCTATAGATAGTGGATCCTTTTCCTGGGCTGGTTGCTGCAGGTTGAGTCAGAGCTCTGCTTTCAAGTATGACCTGGCCATTGTCTTTTGTATATCAGTCCTTCCTTCTCCACTGTGATAGTGAGGAGCCTAGTATGGACCTAGTATGTCTCCTTTCCTATTCACACTCTCACATGAGACTTTTCCGAAGTCTTGATTTGAGAGACAAATACTAGGAAGCCTGATTGTGTTCACATATCTAAGCCACATCCTTCAATCAGTTTTATCCCTAATAAAATAAAACTGATATATTGATCTCTGTCTGGTGTGAAGACGAGTGTGAAGACAATTGTCAATCCCACAAAGCCCTAACCCTGTGGAGGACAGAGGAACTACCTGAATGGGCAGAAAACAGTTCGATGTTTCCTTTCCTTCTTTTAATGTCTGAATTATATATCTAACACCCTTTTTTTCAAACTTAAATGCTTTTGTATTTACATAATAGCTTTTCTTTTGTTCTTTTGTGGTTCCAAATGATTACCTTAGAATGCCTTAGATTATCATTTTCCCTTTCTCATGACACTCTTGATGGGGACAGTGATTCTATCCATTCTAGTATATACAATATATGCAAGTTGAGACTTAGGATGCATGGAGGCAGGCATTAAGGGAACACATAAGATTGTAAAATATTGCAGGCATCAAGGAGTCTGGGTGGAATGATGGGTGTGAGCTCTTGGATATTATTGGAGGATGTGGGGAAATAAGTGAGGGGGTAAGTCTGAACAAGAAAAATACCAGTACCTTTAATCTGTGTCTCATTGTGCCAGGCTTTATGCATTGTGGGTTGTTACGGTAATGGAAAGGTGAGTAGGGCTGGCTATGAAGGCAGCATAGGAGATTTTGTAATGCGTTTGGGATTCCCACTGAACTCTTCAGTGATGTGCTAAAGACTTTATAGGCTATCTATCCTGAGAACTTATGACTTAAATGCTGCTTTTGTCTTCTACATTAAGCTGACACTTCAAGGGTCCATGATAATGAATGGGAGAGGGTCCAGAGAAGGATACATTTTTCCCTGCCATATTTATTGAAATAATGTCACATATCATCTTGTAAATCCTTCTTATAATTTTGTGAGGTAGGAGTTACATTCATATTTTCCAATCTAGAGAGTTGAGTTACAAAGAGAAGAAGCACCTTACATAAGTTCTCTCAGCTCAGCAAAAGACAAAAATAAAGGAAAGTTATAGAATTACTGAGATACGAAATTAGAGGGTTCTGGAAATCAAGTTATTTACACTGTCAATGTAAAAGGAGGAAGCTAGAAATTGCTTAAAACAGACAAAATAGAGAGTCTCCAGTTTTTTTCTGCTTCAACCACTTCCTTGTCCCCTTTTTTTCCCTACTCTTCCTTTCCCCATCTTTATTGCCCCAACCCTGAACCTTGACAAACAGCAAGGCAATTCTCAAAAAATTTTTTTCACAGTTGCCAGGTAAGCTTGGGCCAATAATCAAGTCAAAAGGCCCCAAAACTAGGAAATCCCAACCAGACTAATCACAAGTTTTGTAGCAGTTGCAGATAAAGAAAACTACAACCTAAGTCAGACCACAAGGGCATGCTTCCTCTTTTCTTCTCATCCCATAAAATTCTATCTGGGCTTTGATTCAAAGAGTTGCCTGGTATTCAGGTACTCCCTGGCCCATGTCAGCTGAGTAAAACCTGTAATTTTTATTTGAGACATTTAAACATTTTATTCCTTGGCAAAATATATTTCTTAAAATAAGTGACACCAGACTGAGAAGTTTACTTGATTAGAAAGGGTAAAGCTTAGAATACATGGTCCAAATGGAGGCAACAAAACAAAAACATTGACAAATTGCTTTATTAAGAAATTAAGAGGATTTTAGAAGGTTGTAGATGAACCAAGAAGAAGAGTTCAGAAAAGAAAGGAAATGTGGTTGCTGCCTGTGGAAAAAGAGAGCACTATGAGTATGTCTGGTTGTGGAATGAGTAAAGAACTTTTAGGAATACAATGTATAATATTAAGTCATAAAGTATTCACATTGTAGTGATATAACCTTGCTACACTCTACCTGAACTTTGAATCAAGTCTGTTAGACACTTAAATGGATGTTAGTGATTCAAAGAATGAGGGCTGAATTTGCTTTGTGTGATTGTGTTAAATCTATAGATCAAGTTGGGAAGAATGACATGTTAGCAATATTGAGTCTTCCAGTGGAATCTTTACTTATTTCTGATATTTTCTCACCATCAAGTATGATGTTATTTGTACAGTTTTTGTAGATGTTCTTTGTCAAGTTGAGGAAGTTCCTCTCTGTTTCTACTTTGCTGAAAATTTTTATTGTAAATTGATGGATTTTGTCAAATGCCTTTTCTGTATCAAATGATACGTTCATGTAATTTTTCTTCTTAAACTTGTTGATATGGTGGATTAATTTGATTGACTGTAAATGTTGAATCAGACTTTCATACCTAGAATACATCTCACTTGGTAATGATGTACAATTCTTTCTATGCATTATTGCATTTGATTTGCTAATATTTTGTTGAGGATTTTTGCATGTGTATTTGTCAGAGGTATTGATCTGTGGGTTTTCTTTCTTGTAATGTCTTTATCTGGTTTTGGTATCAGAGAAATGTTGGTTTGATACAGTAAGTTAGGAAGTGTTTCCTCTGCTTGTATTTTCTGGAAGAGATTGTTTAATGTCTTCTTTAAATACTTGGTAAAATTCCCCAGTGAAACTATCTGGGCCTGGTGTTTTCTTTAGGAGGATTATTAATTACTGATTCAATTTAATTAGCAGATATAAGCCTGTCATATATGTTTATGAGATATAGATATAAGATTATATCTCCTTGTGTGAGTTTTGGCAGTTTGTGTCTTTCAAATAATTGATTAATTTCATCTAAGTTATCTAATTTGTAGATAAAGAGTTGTTCATAGCATTTCTTTTTTTTTTTTTTTTTTTTTTTGAGACGGAGTCTCACTCTGTCGCCAGGGCTGGAGTGCAGTGGCCGGATCTCAGCTCACTGCAAGCTCCGCCTCCCGGGTTCACGCCATTCTCCTGCCTCAGCCTCCAGAGTAGCTGGGACTACAGGCGCCCGCCACCTCGCCCGGCTAGTTTTTTGTATTTTTAGTAGAGACGGGGTTTCACCGTGTTAGCCAGGATGGTCTCGATCTCCTGACCTCGTGATCCGCCCATCTCGGCCTCCCAAAGTGCTGGGATTACAGGCTTGAGCCACCGCGCCCGGCCCATAGCATTTCTTTATTATCCTTTTAATATGTATGGTATTAGTATTTCTGCTATTGGTAATTTGTGTTTTTTATTTTCTTAGTTCACTTAATTGAAGTGCTACCATTTTTATTGATCTCTTCACAGAGTGAGTTTTTGCTTCACTGATTTTTCTGTATTGATTTCCTGTTTTCAATTCCATTGATTTCTGCTCTTTTATTATTTCTTTCCTTTTCTTTACTGGGTTGCCTTATGTTTAAGTTTTTATTTTATTTTATTTTTTTAGTTTCCTAAAGTGGAAGCTTAGATTATTGATTCTGGATCTTCCTTCTTTTGTAATATATGTATATAATGATATAAAATGTCTTTTAAATACTGCTTTCCCTGCATTTTACGAATTTGCAAATTTATGTATTTTCATTTTCATTTAGTTCAAACTATTTCTTAAATTTTCTTAAGACTTCTTTACGTGTTATGTAGAACTTATGTTGTTTAATAACCAAATAATTGGGTATTTTCTGTAATTGATTTCTGGTTTAGTTTCATTGTGTTGAGAACATACTTCATATGATTTCCATTCCTGTAAAATTGTAAAGGTATATTTTATGGCCCAGAATGTGTTTGTCATGGTAGATGTTCCATGTGAATTTGAGGAGAATGTGTATTCTTTTGTGGGATAGAGTGTTACATAAATATCAATTAAATTAAATTAATGATAGTGTTTTTCAGGACAACTATATCCTCAGTGATTTTATTCCTGCTTGAACTATAAAATACTGAAAAGGAGTATTAATATCTCCCCCATTCTAGTGGATTTGTCTTTTCTTCTTTCAGTTCTATCAATTTTTGCTTCATTTATTATGTCTTCTTGAAGAATTGACCCTTATCGTGATGTATTACTTCTCTTAATCCCTAATACACTTTCTTGTTCTGCTTTGTATAAAATTAATTCCAGTTTTCTTTTGATTGATGTCAGTGTAGTTTTTACCTTCAACCTACATTTTATTTAAAGTGTCTTTCTTGCAGCTAGCATATAATTGTCTTATTTTTTCTATGTAATTAAAATAATTTTATTTTCCTTTATTTATTTATTTATTTATTTTTTGAGATGGAGTCTTGCCCTGCTCCCCAGGCTACAGTGCAGTGATACGATCTTGGCTCACTGCAAGCTCTACCTCCCAGGTTCAAGCAATTCTTCTGCCTCGGCCTCCCGAGTAGTTGGGACTACAAGTGAGCACTGCCACACCTGGCTTATTTTTGTGTTTTTAATAGAGACAGAGTTCACTATATTGTTCAGGCTGGTCTCGAAATCCTGACCTCAAGTGATTCACCTGCCTTGGCCTCCCAATATGCTGGTATTACAGGTATGAGCTACCACACCTGGACTATTTTCCTATTATTAAAAAAATTTCTTTATCCATATTTTGTGTCCACTATTTTTAATAATATTATTTTTGTGTGTTTTATAAATTTTAGTTGATTAGTCTTGCCAGGGTTTTATCTATTTTGTTCACATTTTGTTTTATAAGCTTTTATTTTAGGTTCAGGGGTATAGGTGCAGATTAGTTATATAGGTAAATTGTGTGTCACAGGGGTTAGTGTACAGATTATTTCATCACCCAGGTAATAAGCATAATACCTGATAGGTATTTTTTCAATCCTCACCTTCCTCCCACCCATCACTCTCAAGTAGGCCCTGGTATCTGTTGTTTCCTTCTTTGTGTTCATATGTAGTCAATGCTTTGCTCCCACTTATAAGTGAGGACATGTGGTATTTGGTTTTCTATTCCTGTTCACTTAGGATAATGGCCTCCAGCTCCATCTGTATTGCAGAAAAGGACAAGATCTCATTCTTTTTAATGGATTTGCAGCACTCCATGGTGTATAAGTACCACATTTTCTTGATCCAGTCTACTATTGATGGGCATTTAGGTTGATTCCATGTCTTTGCGATTGTGAATAGTGCTATGTGAATAGTGCTTGTGTGTTCTACATTTATGGTAGAATGATTTATATTCCTTTGGATATATACCCCAATAATGGAATTCCTGGGTTTAATGGTAATTCTATTTTGAGGTCTTTGAGAAATTGCCAAATCGGCTGAACCAATTTACATTCCTACCAGCAGTGTATAAGCATTTCCTTTTCTCTACAACCTTGCCAGCATCTGCTATTTTCTGACTTTTTAATAATAGCCATTCTGACATTCTGACTGGTGTGAGATTGTGGTTTTGATTTGCATTTCTCCAATGATTAGTGATATTGAGCATTTTATTGTATGCTTCTTGGCTGTGTGTATGTCTTCTTTTGAAAAGTGTCTGTTCATGTCCTTTGCCTACTTTTTAATGGGGTTGTTTGGTTTTGCTTGTAAATTAGTTTAAGTTTCTTATAGATTCTGGATATTAGACTTTTGTCAGATGCATAGTTTGCAATATTGTCTCCCATTCTGTAGGTTGTCCGTTCACTCTGTTGAGTGTCTTTTGCTGAGCAGCTCTTTAGTTTAATTAGGTCTCATTTGTCAATTTTTGTTTTTGTTGTAATTGCTGTTGGCATCTTTGTCATTAAATGTTTGCTGGGTCCTATGTCCAGAATGACATTTCCTAGGTTATCCTCCAGGATTTTTCAGTTTTAGGTTTTACATTTAAGTCTTTAATCCATCTTGAGTTGATTTTTGTATATGGTGTAAAGAGGGGGTCCAGCTTCAATCTTTAACATATGGCTAGCCAGTTATCCCAGAAGCATTTATTGAATACGAAATCCTTTCCACATTGCTTGCTTTTGTCAAAGATCAGATGGTTGTAGGTGTGTAGCATTATTTCTGGTTTCTCTATTCTGTTCCAATGGTCTATGTGTCTGTTTTTAAACCAGTACCATGCCGTTTGGGTTACCGTAGCCTTGTAGTATAGTTTGAAGTCAGGGAGCATGATGCCTCTGCATTTTTCTTTTTCCTTAAGATTTCCTTTGCCATTTGGGCTCTTTTTTGGTTTCATATGAATTTTAACACTTTTTTTCCCCTAATTCTGTGAAGAATATCATTGGTAGTTTTTATTTTATTTTATTTATTTATTTTTTGGGGGAACGGAGTCACATTCTGTTGCCCAGGCTGGAGTACAGTGGTGCGATCTCAGCTCACTGCAACCTCCGCCTTCTGGGTTCAAGCGATTCTCCTGCCTCAGCTTCCTGAGTAGCTGGGATTACAGGTGTGTGCCACCACGCCTGACTATTTTTGTATTTTTAGTAGAGATGGCATTTCACCATGTTGGTCAGGCTGGTCTCGAACTTCTGACCTCGTGATCTGCCCACCTAGGCCTCCCAAAGTCCTGGGATTGCAGGTGTGAGCCACTGCGCCCAGCCTATCATTGGTAGTTTTATAGGAGTAGCATTGAATCTCTAATTGGCTTTTGGCAGTATGGCCATTATAACAGTATTGGTTATTCCTATACATGAGCATGGAATGTTTTTACATTTGTTTGTGTCATCTCTGATATCTTTGAGGATTGTTTTGTAATTCTTGTTGTAGAGATCTTTCACATTCCTGATTAGATGTTTTCCTATTTATTTTATTCTTTTTGTGTCTGTTGTGAATTGGGCTGCATTCATGATTTGGCTCTCAGCTTGAGTGTTTTTGGCCTCTAGGAATGCTAATTTTTGTACATTGATTGTATCCTGAAATTTTGCTGAAGTTGTTTATGAGGTCTAGGAGCTTTTGGGCAGAGACTATGGGGTTTTCTAGATACAGAGTCATATCATCTACAAACAGGCATAGTTTGACTTCCTCTCTTCCTATTTGAATGCCTCTTATTTTTTACTATTGCTTGATTGCTCTGGCTAGGACTTCCAGTAACATGTTGAATAGAAGTGCTAAGAGAGGGCATCCTTGTCTTGTTCCAATCTTCAAGGAAAATGCTTCCAGCTTTTGGCCATTCAATGTGATGTTGACTGTGGATTTTTTATAGTCAGCTCGTATTATTTTGAAGTATATTCCTTCAGTGCCTAGTTTGTTGAGGGTTTTTAAATGCAGGGATGTTGAATTTTACCAAAAGCCTTTTATGCATTTGAGAAGATCAATGTAATTTTCATTTTTAAAAATCCATTTTAAATATTTATTGCCTTTTATTGCTGTCTTTATACCATTCATATTTATTTTTGTTTATTTATTTATTTTTTTGAGATAGATGGAATCTCGCTCTCACCTAGGCTGGAGTGCAGTGGCGCAATCTTGGCTCACTGCAAGCTCCGCTTCCTGGGTTCACACCATTCTCCTGCCTCAGCCTCCCGAGTAGCTGGGACCACAGGCGCCCGCCACCACACCCGGCTAATTTTTTGTATTTTTAGTAGAGATGTGGTTTCACCATGTTAGCCAGGATGGTCTCGATTTCCTGAGCTCAGCCTCTCAAAGTGCTGGGATTACCAGCATGAGCCACCGCACCCGGCCTCATATTTAAAGTAATTATTGATAATTGAATTACTATCTATTGTATTTGCAACTGTTTTCTATTTATTGCATTTATTTATTTCATTTATATCATCTTTTTCTGACTTTTCTGGTTTTATTGGGAATGCCAAATAATTTCATTATGCCTCCTGACTTAGTATACATGTTATTTTCTGTGACAAATTTTTTATTGGTTTTCCTAGTATTTGTGATATATATGTTTAACTAAGATAAGTCTACCTTTAAATAACACTATGCCACTTCACTCGTAGTGCAGGTAATATGTTACAAAATATTCCACATTTCTCCCCTCCCCCATCCCTTATGACATTTCCATCATTCATTTCTCTTATCCATATAGTACATAAGTCACCTAATATATTGTTAGTCATGTTTTAGATTGACTAATAATTAAAAGTAAAAATAATCTATTTTACCCACATTTATTCTTTCTCCATTGTGCCTCATTTTTAATGTAGATTTAAGTTTCTGACTTACTATATTTTTCTCCCTAAAGAACCTTTTAAAACCTGTCTTTTGGGGCAAGACTGCTGGTGATGAATTGCTTCAATTGAAGTTCTTGTTTTCTTCTTCACTTTCAAAAGATAATTTGATGAGAATTTTTTTCTTTTAATTCTTTAAATATTTATTTTTCTACTTTAATTCTTCTGGTATAATTTCTGATGAGAAGTCTGCTGTCATTCTTGTCTTTATTCCTCTAAAGGTGAAATGCTTTTATTCTCTTTCATAATTTTCTCTTTGTCTTTGGTTTTCTGCTTCAAATATGATTTGCCTATATGTAGTTTTTTTTTTTTTTTTTTTTTTTTTTTTTGCATTTATCCTGCTTGGTGTTATCTGAGCTCCCTGGATCTGTGGTTTGATGTCTGTTAATAATTTTGGAAAATTTTCAGTTGCTATTACTTCAAATATTGAATATTTCTTCTTTTCTCTCTTTCTCCTGTTTCTGGTATTACAAGTATGCCTGTACTGCAGCTTTTGACATTGTTCCACAGTTTTTGTAGAGTATGCTATTTTTCCTATTATTTTTTCTTTGCATTCCAGTGTGGAAAGTTTCCAGTGATGTATCTTCATGCTCATTGATTCTTTCCTCAGCCATTCCAGTTAATTAATGAGCCCATTAAAGTCATTCTTTATTTCTATTGAGTGTTTTCAATTGTTAGTATTTCCTTTGATTCTTTCTTAAAGTTTTTATCTATCTACTTACATTACCCATGTGTCCTTGTGTGTTGTATACTTTTTTCATTAGAGCCCTTAGTTTATTAGTTATGGTTATTTTATCTCATTAAATCTGTTTTTTTTTTTTTTTTTTTTTTATTTCAACAGTTTTAAGGGTATAAGTGGTTTTTGGTTACATGGATGAATTGTATGGTGGTGAAGTCTGAGATTTTAGTGTACCTGTGAGTCACGGTTATTTTAAATTTTCTGTCTGAGCATTCCAAATCTATTTTGTCTGAGTTTGGTTCTGATACCTGCTTTGTATCTTCAGACTGTGTTTTCTTGTGTTTTAGCATGCCTTATAACTTTTTGTTGAAAGCTGATAATTATGTATGAAATAATAGGAACTGAGGCAAATAGGCATTTAGTGTAAGGATTTATGTTAACCTGGCTCATAGCTGGGCTGTGTTTAATGCTTACTGTAGCCATAAGTGCCAGATGCTTCTCGGTTCTTCAGTTTTCCTATCCTCTGTTGTCTCCAGGTTTCCTTAAGAACTCCTCCTTAGATTCTGGGCCTTGACCTCTTTCAGCTAAAATACACTGTTACAATAATGGAGTGTTGATATGGTGGTAAAGTGTGATGTGGAGAACATTCTGTGATCTAATGTAATTCTTAGCCTCTCCCTGCCCTTAAGTGAGTCAGGAAGGTTAGAGGGGGCTGGAGTCTAAGAAATGCCCTTCTCCCATGTGGTAAAGTCTTTTCACTTGTAGAAAAGACCTGACTATGGAGCACACTCTGGGTGTTTTTTTACAGTGATTACTCTTGCCCTTCCCACTGCCAGAGCCATGAGGGAATCTTTTTGGCTCTTCACCATTTGAACCTGGTGGGGTTCCTGGAGGTAAAACAAACAAAAATGCATCCCTCTCCCTAAGACTGCAACCCCCAGAGATTTTCATTTTCCAAGTAGTCTTCATGCAACCTCCAGCCGTTTATCAGTTATTGATGGCAGCTGTGGGCTGTCCAGTGCCTGTTGCGGCGTGGGGGTGGGGACAGGAGTGGCGGTGGGAATGGCCATGGGAGTGGCAGCAGCAGCAGTGAGAGCCTTGTGCCCCATGTCCCCTGTATCGTGTGTGTCTGAGGCAGCCAGCTGTGCTGACCCCCACCCTCAAATGGCTGGGCAGGATCTGTTCCCAGGCCTGAGCCTCTGCTGCTCTGGACCCTGGCCTCACACTGCAGCCCTCGCCAGCTGCAGCTGTAGGGAGGACATGGGGAAGAGTTAGACAGTCCGCAGACCCCTCTGCCCTTGGGGCCACTGTGATGGGGCTGGGCCGAGTCACCCACCAGCAGGTAAGCTGGCAATCAGGCCTGAAGGATGGTCAGAGAGGGGCCCCAAAGGCCCACCAGCTGGGCCTGGGGTGGTGCCCATACTCCATGGAACAGGTGAAAGCTGGTAGCAGGCAGCAGCCCTGCCCTTCCGGACATGACTGCAGCTGCCCAAGTCACTGCTGTAGACCTGGGCCTCCCTGTGCTCTTAGGGGTCAGGAGCAGGCAGGAACCCTGCCCTCCTGGGTACAGCTGCAACTGTGCACCCAGGCATCTCTCTGCACTCTTGGGGGGCTTGGGAAGGCCCCTGTTGCCCCCACAGGCTCAGAGGTATTTACTCTTACCACCTGACCTTTTTCTGCTCCTGGGGCCCGCTCCAATCTTGGAGCAACAATGGGGCCAAGCCAGGTGCTTTTGCTGCCTGGCCAGGTGTGCACACGCTCCAGGAAATGCTGACATACCAGCCCCCTGCTGCCTTGGACCCTCCAGACTTTGGGCACCAAGGAGCATGGGAGGGAAGCTGAGGGGTTGTTGAGGACAGCCTGGTGCTGGCCTGCAGGTGCTCCTTGGCACAGACAGCCTGGGCACCATGAACAGTGGCAGAAAGCAGACAGACTCCTGGGTGGAAGGGGGTTGGTTCCCAGTGATGCCCCACCTTCAAGCTGGGAGGGCCTGAAGCCTGGTGGCCAGGCTGCCAGTCCCGCAGACCAGAGGGGGAACTTGTGGTGCTTTTCCCTGGGCCTACCCATGGCCACTCATGGGCCTATCAGCACACACATCCTCCTGTCTGAGTCTCATAAAAAACCCAGACTCAGCCAAACTTAGTAGAGGATGGAGAGAGGATGGGGAGATGATGGGATGACCAGCTGCAGAGGGGAGCTACCCTCTTTGCTGAGAGCTGGACACTCATCAGGATGAGCTGCCTAGCAGAGAAGAGCTACCCTCTCTGCCAAGAGCTGAAGAGATGACAGGATGACCAGCTCCAGAGAGGAGCTACCTTCTCTGCGGAGAGCTGAACACTCATTGGAACACCATGGTTGCGGAGAGGAGCTGCCTGCTGTGGGTCTCCCCTGAGCTGTTCTGTTGCTTAACAAAATTCCTCTTGGTCTGGGTCACCCTCCACTTGTTTGCATACCTCATTCTTCCTGGACACAGGACAAGAACCCAGGACCCACTGAATGGCAGGGCTAAAAAAGCTGTAATACAAACAGGTATGAAACACGTACCCATTGCTTGCCAGGTTGTGGGTGACAAGGAGGAGAGAAGACAGAAGAAGAGAAGGAGGAAAGAGCTGTGGTGCTTTGAGGAGCTCAGACCTGGGAGCTCCTTGATCCAGGGCTGTGACTACCCCTTTGGGACCCTGCAGTTCCTGAAGTCTCCAAGCTTCCAGGCATCACTGTGCTACCCAATGCCAGCTGTGGAAGCTGCTTGCTGTGCACCCTGTCCAGTCACAGCCTCACAGAGAGCCAGCGCCTGGAGCTGCCTGCCCTGCTGCCAGCAGCTGGTATGCCTGACTGTACACAGTGGCTGGACCCCACACTCACTCGCTCACATACCCCTCACTGATCCACTCCAGTCTCTTTGGAGGTGTGGGAATCCACTGGTAGTGTGAGCTAAGCACAGCCTGCCAGGCCAAGTGGGTCCAGTGGGCCCAAGCAAAACTTGGGCAAAGGTGCCACTGGTAACAGAGGTTTCTGACCGGAAAAGCAACAGCCCCAAGTATCCCATAACATTAGCATTCAAGTGTTTTTACCATTTAATGACCCTGCCCTCCTCCCTCCATTATGGGTAAATAGATTTGAGCTAAGACTTTCTGGATTCACCAGATTTCAGGGTGGCAATTTGCTCTGTGAATCCAGTGCTCTAATATGTGAAAGGAAAATAGCTAATTTTCACTTTATTTATCTATTTCTGATTGTAAAGGTGGGAATGATGACTGCCAAGGTGTTCATATGTTGAAGCTGAAACTGGATTTTTTTTCCTTTATTCACTATTTAAATATATATTTTACATACACACACACACACACACACAGACACACACACACAGACACTTTTCTCTACATATGAAAGGAAAGAGGATAGTGCGATGAACTCCCAAATTTAGCATGAGGAAGAGGAACATGCTGGTAGAACAGAAAGTCAGGACTCTGTCTGGGACCCTGATAACTCTATGGATTACCATAGCCCTAGGCTTTGTTCTTTGGGTTTCTTATTTAATGAGAAAATTTTAAACCTTTATTTTGTTTAAAGCATATCACTTTTCAAGCTGTGAACTTAATTCTTACCTGATACACCATTCCTCCCTCACATTGCCTCTCTTTCTTTGTGTATGTACTGTCTGTCTTGAAGTTTGAATCACTCTCTTTCTCGTCTCCTTTCTCTCTCTTCTTCCTCTCTCTCTCCCTCCTTCGTCATTCCTTCTTTATTTGTATTTGTCCTGCAAATTAGTCCTGATAATTCCTGTTTTTATCTGGTACATAACATAGTGTCTTTCATATAGTAGATGCTAGATAAATATTGGTTGGATGAATTAATAAATTATCTTAATTATAACTAATCTTGGGCATGAGAAGTCTAGAGGCTCACTAACAAATCCATTTCTGGTATCTATACCATGGCCCCACTCATAAGAGAAACTGATGTACATGTCCTTTCCTTATCTCAAGAGCAGAAAATTTCCAAAATGAAGCCAAGGCTTGAATAATTACCAAAATCATTCGTCAAAATAAGTACTTTAGCCAAATATTCAGGCTCCAGCAGGACATATTTCTGCCCAAATTATCTGGATGATTTGTTCAGTCTCCCACTTGGCTTTCTCTGTGGCCTCCTGCAGTCCTTGTAAGCTTGTGCAGCTGTGATATGCCAGTGGTTGGCTCAGGGGCAGAATGCAGGGAAGTGGGGGTGGAAAGCACTGAAAAATCCAGTGCCAGGGGCTACAGGCATTTTTTTCCTGGGCCTACTTGTGGGTTATTTTCCCAGGAACATAGAAAAAAATATTGTAAAGAGAAAAACTGAACTACATAACACATTTTCTTCTTAGCACTTTTAATCATCTGAAGTTGTACCTTGTTTTTCTTAGTGTTTTGGCTTTCTATCTTTTCCCTTTTGAATAGAACCTCCATGAGGGTAAGGACCATCTCTGTCTTGTTATTCTCCCACCGTGAAACTTGGCACATAGTGGATGATGAGTAAATACTTTTTGAATGAATGCATCAATTGATGCATCAATTAACGCATCAAAGAATAAATGAAGAGTCTCTTGGGTAAAGTACAGCTTCTCTCTGTGGAGCTTAGTACTAGATCATTGTTTGGAAGCAGACTGCCAGGTTAGTACTCTGTTACTGCCCTTTACCAGCTGTTGTGACTGGACTTATTTTCTTAGTCATAGTGAATCTATGTCCTTATTCATAAAATGGGAGCAGAATTATAGTCTACAGTATACTCAATATACTAATTGTTGTGAAAATTAAATTAATGTTTGCTAGGGCCTTGTACACAGTGTTTGATAAATATTGGTTATTACTTATTATTTTTGTTTCTTCAACTCTACATTGTATACTTCTCTGATCTCAAATGCTTCCTTTCATCTCTAATAGTCTTTTAAACTATAGAAGTTCTTAACAGTTCTTTTTATTTCTAAAAGTTTCGTTCATACTAACTTTCTTGCATTTTCAAAGTGATTAAGAGGAGTTTGACTTTGCAATTTCCAGAGGCATCACCTCCAAATATGAGTCTGAATCAGCCCTCTGGAACTTGAAAAGTAGAAATTATTTTTTCTTTCCTGCTGACAGGTATTATGACAGGCATTCTTTTTCCAAAATAGAAGAGCCCATGTACATTGATGGTGGTCTCTCTCCTGTAACCTGATGCCATCCGGAAGTGGGAAGGGTGACTCCTTAGCAGCAGTGATGTATGTCCTTGTCACCATCCCTGCTTCTTGATGTTGTGTAGTTTCAAAAAGCCCGTGAGCTTGGGAAACCACCTATAACTTGAAACAAGTTTCATCCACAGCTCTTTCCCTGGGCTTTGACTTTAGATTATCACACAAACTCCTAGCTCTCTCTTAAATTGACATCAGACCTTAGATATTGATAATGCTCTTATACATTCAAACTCTGTTTTTTCCCCACCACATTTCTTGGTATTCTTATTAAATTTTTCCTATGTGCAACTGGGGATACAGCAATGAACACAAAAAACAAAGATCCCTGCCCCCTTGGAGCTTACTATTCAGTAGCAGGAAACAGATTATCTGTAAAAATAAGCAAGTAGATATGTAATATATTAAATGGTGATAAAAGCCTGGGCAACAGGGTGAGAGCCCATCTCTACAAAATATTGAAAGATTAGCTGGGCATAGTGGTGTGCATCTGTGGTCGCAGCTACTCAGGCAGCTGAGGTGGGAGGATAGCTTGAACCCAGGAGGTTGAAGCTGCAGTGAGCCATGATCACACCACCGCACTTCAGCCTGGGCAACAAAATGGGGCCCTGTCTCAATAACTAAACAGTGGTAAGTTTTAAGAAGAAGAAAAGATTAAATGAAGTGAAGATGCTGGAGAGTGGAGACTGCTGGTTGTTAGGGGACAGGGAGGGTAGGGAGGGTTCTTGTTTACAGAAGGGGATTGGAGAAGTCCTCATGTCGAAGTAATATTTGAACTGAGAACTGAAGGAGGGGAGGGAATGAGTCATGCTGCTGTCTGGGGAAAACTTCCCAGACATAAGGAGCAGTATTTCGTAGAATTGGTCTTCACTTGCTGCAGAAATGGTACAGAGGCTGGCGTGTCTGGAGTGGAGTGAACAAGGAGAGGGAAAAGTAGGAGATGGGACTGTGTGTGAGCATGTCAAGGACAAGTAACACTGCATGGATTTCTCTTCACTTTGAAAATCATGTCTCCTCCCTACTGATGCATCCCCATGCTCACACCCTTCTCAATATCTCATAGTTTTGATCATTGTCACCTTTGTTAGCATTGTTTTTAATATCATCTAAACATTTCCTTTAAGCATTATTTTACCTTTCATATGAACTATTTCAAATAGAGCAGGAGAGAAAAATGATGACTAATTCTAACAAAGCACGTATATTGAATACAGGTTAAAACGCTGCGGGTAAGGGAGAGAGGGAAAGGGATTATGACATATCAGCTTGATGTTTCCACCACTTATTCCTCATTCCCTTCCAAACCTCCCTCCAAAAGTATTTGCTGCCATGATTCTAGTATATAACTTGTAAGCACTTTCAACTGAGATATAAGGAAATAAAGAATATTCATAAAAGACTCCAGTGCTTAACATAATCACAGCAAATGTGCCTTAACAAAAGATCATTGTGATGGCCAAGATTATCCTGGTTGTTCCCACCAGCTGTTGGTGAACAGGACTATGTTATTTTCTCTGGAACGTAGCTTTGTTCAGAGTTTATGAACTGAACATTTATAACTGAAGGAACTTCTGTAGTGTTTCTTCTTTTCTGTAGTCATCCAGTCTAACTTCTTCATTTTATAGCCAAGGAAGCTGAGGTAGAAGCAGAGCCTCACAGGTAGGTAAGGGCAAAGCCAGCAGTAGAACTCAAATCTTCCACTCTGACCTTTTACCACTTTCTGCTGATAGTGGCCTGGGTCAAAGAGGGACAATGGAAGGGCCGAGCAGTTTTTAAATTGACTTGAGAAAGGGAAAGCAAGATGGTGAAAAACCCCAACAATCTCATACAGAGACATTTTGGAGAATACTAGCTAGGAGAGGAAGCCAGAACCCTTATTGCTGGTAGGTAATATAGCTGTGGTACAGAAAGTGTTCCAAATTGGGAAACCAAGTGAGTTATCTACCATTTTTTTCAATCTCTGTCACTTACTGACTTTGAGTACTTACTTGAACCAGCCACTTCACTTCTTAATACATTTTCATCTCTGTAAGATTAGAGAATTAGATTAATTAGAGATGATGAATGCTAGCACATAGACTTGAATCTCCAGTTTCGTGTCTACATATTGCAAATCGATTCTAGATACCTACTTCTGAAAATCTTCTCGACACAGTTTTAGAGCAAAAAGAAATTGGTACTTGAGATTAAATTTATTTAGCATATTTAGACTAGATGATCTCTTAGGTTTCTTCTAGCTGCAGAATTCCATGATGAAGTGTGTCATTCCAGGGATCTTCTCCATGCTTTTCCCTTCTCCCCTCCCCAGTGAAGGGCTCACTGAAGTGTCCTGCTTTCCCATGTGAATGCTGTCATTTCTCCTGAAACTGGTAGGCCCAAATATAGAGCATATGGTTTCTCCTTGACCTGACTTCGCAGCAGCCAAGAGTAAGTAGACTGGGTTTGGCATACTCAAGTCATTCCTGCAGGGAAAGTCAAGATGGAACAAAATGTTGTTTACCTCTCCCAAGTCAGTATCTAATGGGACTTGAAGGCAGGTGATGTGTTATGGTTTTATGAGTTTCAGAAGAGATTGAGGCCTGGCAAGGAGTATCTGAGAGGCTAATTTAATACAGAACAGCTCTAGCTTAGTCACTGAGCTATTCAGAACGTATTAATGTGACTGGCCAGTTGGAGACACAGACTCAAAACTCCCCTTTGAAAGAAAGGCAAACACAAGTTTCTCAGAACTTCATCATTTTTGCTGGGAAGTGTACTTAATAGAACACAATGTTCTGCTGAAACCATGGAGCAGTAAAATTATAAATTCAAACTTCCCTCATATTTGCCTGAAAATTATCAAAGAGAAACCTTCATTCTTTCTATTTGAAGAGAGCCTAATATTGTTCATTGTAACACCATCAGCATATTCTGAAATTACCTTTTTTTTTTTTTTTTTTTTTTTTTTTTT
>NW_016808764.1:871426-883559 GCF_001698545.2 Rhinopithecus bieti
TTTTTTTTGAGATGGAGTCTCGCTCTGTCACCCAGCCTAGAGTGCAGTGGCCAGATCTTGGCTCACTGCAAGCTCCATGTCCTGGGTTCATGCCATTCTCCTGCCTCAGCCTCCCGAGTAGCTGGGACTACAGGCGCCTGCCACCACGCTCGGCTAATTTTTTTTTTATTTTTAGTGGAGACGGGGTTTCACTGTGTTAGCCAGGATGGTCTTGATCTCCTGACCTTGTGATCCGCCCGCCTCAGCCTCCCAAAGTGCTGGGATTACAGGTGTGAGCCACTGCACCCGGCCGTGAAATTATCATTTAATGAATCACTTTTATATTCCCATACTTCTGGAAAGGGCTTCAGAATGTTAGCTCTCTCTCTTACTAACTTGCACTTGTGGTTCCTTGTTCAGTGAATGCACCTGATGAATCACAGCTCCTAGGATCCTCACACTGGTGGAACTTCTCCTACGCATTGAATTTTGCTTAGGTCAATGAGACAGTGGCAAATGTGACTCAAATAGAGACTGATGAGCACTTGTATATTGGGGCTTGTCCTGCCTTTACCCTGTGAGGAAGTGCAGCCTGAGCCTGCTTCTTTGAAATTGAAAGACCCTAAAGAGAGAGACACCTAGCCATTTCAGCTGTCCCAGGTGAGCCCTGCTCTCAGCCAATCCTCCAGCAGCATTTAGCCATGTGAGGGTACCTGGAGAAACAGCAGAAAAACCAGCCAGCCAACCCACAGAACTGTGAAAAGTGAAAACCGGTTGTTTTAACCCACTAGGTTTAGAGATTACTGATTACATAGAAATAGGTCATCATGACCATGGGCTAGTACCATGGTCTAGTACCATGACCATGGGCTAGTTCCATAAGTCTAAGAAGCCTGAGTTGTCTCTTCCATCAAATGGAAATAATGACATTCACTCTACAGGAATATTGTGAGGATTAAATATAATGATGAGTTTGATTGCCCGTACAGTGGTCATAGTAGGCACTAGGCTTTTAAGAAATTATCTATTTTTCCTCCCATTTTTGCTGCCTCCATATCTGTAGGAAGAGAAAACGGTGAATTTGGCTTCTATCATAAAATTTTGCTGAAAATTTTCCATGCAAATTGTTTTATAGATCCATCGGGGGTGGTTAATCAAGATGAGAAAAGTTTTCCTTGTCATAGAATACTTTTGGAAGTTAATAAAAGGAAAAACTGACTTGTCAGAATAATAACATTTGCCTAGCTAATATTGACCTATTTTCAAATAATTCATTGAACTATGCATTCTGACTAGCCAGTAACTACTAAGAGAGACCATGTGATGATACTAGTTTAAAACAGCATATAATCTCAGAACATAATTGAGGAAAACAGCTTATTCATTTTTGAGATGAAAAACATCACCCATCACATACCTTGATGCTGACTCAAGCTCAAATATGGCACAAATGATTTGCTACAAGACTATATATTTGCAGAAAATGAAGTCTAATGATGTAATTATGGAGAAAATCACAGCCCTGTTTACCAGGCATTCTAAACAAAATTTTTCAAAAGACGTGCAATGGTGGTAGATCAGTATGTTTGAAAAGATGGTGTACTTTGAAGCAGCTAAAGGATCTAGAGTGGCTCAGTCCATTGAAAACAGATTTACTGCAGTGGGGAACATCATTATGCCCCAGGGACATTCAAGCGGAAATAAACAAAACAGGAAGAATATAGGATGATGAAATTACTTTGGCCCTATTCAGTATGTTGTGTAATGGGATTCTCAGGCTGTTACTGACTGAGTTGGTGAAAACTAGAAAATGTATGCAACATTACTGGAGAGATTATCAGTATAAAAATACAAAGCAACCCAGAAGCTAGTCTGAGTCAGACTTCTGGGGAGGTTAGGAATGATGTAAACTATTTTGAGATTTGAGATTTTTTGGGGGGTTTATTTTGGCAAGTTTCTGTAACCTTCTTATGTTTAAACAATAAATTTTTATGGTAACATGTATTACAAATTACACATTAAATTGCAGTAGGAACGTGGCAGACTTACAAGGGTACGTGTCTTAGACCCAGAAGGTCTTATTTCTAGTTACCTTTATGTGACTTTGAATAAGTCACCTCATTGGGTCTTGGCCTCTACGTCCTTAAAATAAAGATTTTAGAAGTTATCTATCAGGTATTTTTAAGCTCTTAAGATGCCTGATTTCCATTAATTTTATGATTTAAGTTAGGCAATAGTGGCAGGCTAAATAGTGACCTCTAATGAAATCTAGGCTCTAGTCTTGGGAACCTTTGATCCATGACTTACATGGCAAAGGGAACTTTGCAGATGTGACTAAGTTAAGGATTTTGAGAAGAGATGATTATCCTGATTATCTGGGCAGGTTCTAAATGTAATCATAAGTGTCTTTATATGAGAGTCAGAAGGTGATTTGACTACAGAAAGGGAAGTAGGAGATGTGACAACAGAAACAAGAGGTTAACGTGATTCGACAGAGGAGTTATAAGCCAAGGAATGGAGGCAGCCCCCAGAAGCTGGAAAAGGCAAGGAAACCAATTCTTCCCTGAAATCTCCAGCAGGGATCAGTCCTGTTGACAACTTGACTTTAGCCTGGTTAAACTGATTTCAGTCTTCAGTTCTCTAGAATGATAAGAAAATGAATGTGTATTTTCGAGCCAACAAGTTTGTAGTAATTTGTTATCACAATAACGGTAAACTAATATTGCAGTTAAAAACCATAAGATCCACTCTGAGATTTAAATGACTTAAATCATGGAATAGTAACTACTGATTTAGCCATTTAGTGGAGCATTTTTTGGCACTAGCAATGGGACAGATGTGAAACCTAGTGCTACAGTTGAGATATGTTAGAGTTGTAGGATGCACTTGGCCTGGAGTTATAGCAAACTTAACCCACACAGGCTGAAACATTACAGATGATTTATTTGCTTATGTAACTAAAATGTCCCAAGGCAGGCCAGAGGTCAGGAATTGTTTAACCAGCGATCAAGGTCCATTTCTCTGCAATGTTCTCAACTCTGCCCTCCTCCATATCACGGTTCATACCTCAAGGTTGCAGGAAGATGACCATGAAAGGCCGTACGTGCATACATGGCAATGTCCAGAGGAAGAGTGAGCATATTTCTTCTGGAATTTCTCTCAAGGGTGAGGAAACACATTTCCAAGCAAATATCCTTCCCCTTATGTCTATAACCAGGGAGTGTCCAGTTCTGGTCAGCTTGGGCCTACATCACCCAATGAATCCATGTCATGAAGAATTTGATTACCTTTACACCTTTCGTACTGCCTACAGAAATGCTGTTTGGAGTTAGCTTTCCCTGAAGCTGTGTGCAGGAGAGGTGGATATCTGAAAGAAAATCATGGTGCTTTTCAAAATGGGGAAATGGATTCTAGGAAAGCCACTAGAACTTTACATTGTAATCATCTACATATATCATGAAAAGATGAAGTAGGGGAGTTTAAAGTGGAATTAAAGGCAAAATATTGTGATAAAAGCTATTCTAAAGATACCCCAAAATACTGTGGGAAAATGCACAAACAATGTGGAAGAATGAAGAAATCTGACTGGGATGGTTTAAGGTTACATTATTGGAGGAGTAATATATAAACTGAAACTTAAAAGGTGGGTGGGAGCTAGTAAGGTGAAGAGGGTAGCATTTCAGGCAGGAAATAGATTGTTGAAAGCTAAAGTATGAAAAGCTTAATGAGATCTGAGAGCAGAGAGAAATTCAGTGTGGCTGAGTAAAAATTGAGGGGGAGAGGGAAAGGGTGCCATGGTACATGAAGCTGGAAAACAAGTTTGAGGCTGGATTTTTGTATTAATAAATGTGTAGTATGCATTTTACATGTATATAATGTGTACATTTTATAGATCATGATAAGGAGTTTGGTTTTCATCCCAATAACAGTGAGGAGCCAAGGTTTCCATGGTCATAGGACCACAGCATAGAGAACTAATTGAGAGCAGAGTAGACAAAACATTGCAATTAATTGGAATTAGGAGCTGAGGAAGAGTGAGCTGGGTCAAAGACTACTTAAAAAGTATCTGGGTGAGTGAAGGATCTTTAGGTAACCAGAAATGAGTTTGAAGTACCCCAGGACCTGAGGGAGAGATATTGAGTGGGCAGTTGGAGAATGAAGATAGAGAGAGCCCACAGTAGAGGTGTCACTGTCTCCAGTACACAGATGAGAATAAGGAGGTGAGGAGACATAAATAAATTTGTCTGAAGTAATGGGACAGAAAGAGCCTGATGAAAGATTCAAATCTAGGTCTTCAAAGCTCATGCTCATAAAACCTCCACCATTTGAATTGCAGAAGTTCTTTCTAGTTAAGAAATATCTGGAAGATGAAAACTGAAGCTCAGAGAAGTGATTTATTCAAGGCCGTATAGTCACTAGGTAATAGAACTTGGCCTTAAGAACAGGCATTTTAATGGCAACTCCATCGCCATTTCCATTATGTGGCATTGTCTCTCTGTAAAATTTTGCTTTCTGGGGACGTTGTTGTTTCCCTTTATTACATACAGAAGCAAATCTTTGACTTGATTGGTTTAGTAACATTCTGCAGAGAAAAAAAAAATGTCAGACTGGGCTACCTGCCTACTGCAGTGGTTCTCAACCTGGATAATTTTGATCTCTAGGATACATCTGGCAATGCTGGAGATGATTTTCTATGTCGTAATTGGTGTGGGGGTGCTACCTCACATCTTGTGTGTAAAGACCAGGAATGGTGCCCAACATTCTATAATACACGGGCCAGCCACCCACAACATACCTGGATTAGGATCCCAGGTCTACCTGGGTGTTTTCTATGAATTCATTCACTTTCCGTATCTTTTCCTATGATACTATCTGTCTAATAGGCTATTGGCATAACTAAATGAGATAATCGATATAAAGCATTTAGAATGGAGTCAGCAAGGATTAGTTTTCTCCACCATGTGTTAGCTATTGCCATTACCAGTGGCCATGAGAATATGATAAATATAAAAGCATATTCTGTTCAAACACCTAGAATGATTTGAATGTATAGATAAAAGGTCTTTTTTTTTTTAAGATAACTGTGATGGATATTTAATTCTGCTTGGCAAACAATAAACTTACTTTCTAATAGATTTGTTTTCTAAAAAAGGAACGGAATATGGATTAGTAAAATAGAGCCTTAAGAGTTTGGCTATATCAGCAACAATGTGATTTAGGTGACGTACGTGGGAAGTGATGGGGGAAGGAATTGAATATTTCACTGTATAAAGTGGTAGCTGAGCTTACCCTTTCTGTGTGATTAATGAATCATTCCTCTAGAATGGTAGGGTTGGCATAACCTTATGGAAAGAGATTTTGAGCTCATAGATGAAGACTAGAGTTTCAATTGCCAAGTCAAATGCAAGGTTTTCTCATATATCTGGTTTTCAGTTTCATACCTATAAAATGAGAAAGTTGGATTAGATAATCTCTAATGTTACTCTGGCATCACCATCCTAAGATGAATCAACACTGATCTTAGCAAAATACTGTTAATCTAAGCTTTGCCTTTATGTCATTGCTATCCTCTTAGCATCATTTTAAATACATGCAGTTTATTGATCATACCCCTGGAGGCTGATGGGTGGCATTTTTAGGAGGAAACTTTCTAGGAAATATTTAAAATAGTTTACTCCTAATATTCAAGTTATGCTCTTACAGACACCACACTGCAAGTAAAAATATATCTTTTCTAGGTGAAGACAAGTGGTTTAGACAGCAGTTACAGAGGATGCATAAATAACTGGATTGGTGCCTTACCCTGAGGCAAGTTCAGTGAAGGGTTTTGCCTTTATTTCTATTTGTCTTCTCTTCCTTGTCCATCTCTCATAGGGTCATGCCCCATCCTGCTGTTCCCTTAAGGAAACTTTCTTTGCAATTCAAGTATTTTCTGTGAGCTCTGAAGAGGCATAACTTTGGTCTGTGCCTTTGTAAATTCCTTCTCCTCTTAGTGATTTATTTTTTAAAACTGAATTGACATAATTATATACACTCATTTTCAAAATTATCGAAAACACTGAAATGAGTAAAGAAGCAGAAAAAAATTATCTGTAATCTCACAGCCTAGTAGCAACTGTGGTTGTAATTGTCAAAAGATAAATTTTCAACACATTTGGTTAAATGATCTAATTAGCTTTTATTTCTAGTTCATAATTTGGGTAGCATCTCATCTAAAAATAGAGGGGTCCTATAGTGGGCATGACAGAACAGTCACTTTTTTATAAGGTAGCTTGAACAGGAACAAAGAAGCATCAACATAATACAAAAAGTGGATTAACATGATTAACGTGAGACAGCTTCAGGTTCCTTTCCTTGTGTTAAAGTAGTAGGGACTTCCTTACCATTCTGGGTAACACTGGCCTATTTAAAGATTTGGCTAGTATCTTTCTTTCTTGGTTTCTTGGAATATCAGATACACAGTTTACTTTTTGTTTTGTGAGACTTTAGCATGAGTGACTCCATTTTGGTTTGGTCTCTTGAGGTCTAGTGCAGAAGTTCAGTTGAAATGAGTGGCCTCCTATACATTTTATTTAATATAGTTCCACATTTTAAAATATTTTATGCCTTTTTTTTATATAGGTGATTGAAAATATTTTAACTTCAAACATTTATTTTATTAGCATCATACCATAAGCATTTCCCTATCCCATTAAAAATTCCTTGACAATCTTTGACTTAATGAATGCAGATTATTCCATTTAGGGATCATATGCTTTCTTAATCCGTTTCCCGTTTTGGGACATTTCTTTTTTTTCACTATTATAAGTAGTAAAAGCTACTTATTAATAACTTTGAAAATAAATCTTTACCTGTATATCTTTGTCTTTTGTTTTTAATATATGCCTAGAGTTTCAGGCTTTGGGTCAAAGGGCAAAGGGGGATGAAAACTTTTTTTTTTTTTTTCCTTAAGACAAGGTCTCCCTCTGTTGCCCAGGCTGGAGTGCAGTAGCATGATCACGGCTCACTGCAGCTTCGACCTCCTGGGCTCAAGTGATCTTCCCACCTCAGCCGCCTGATAGCTTGGACTGCAGGCATGAGCCACCATACCCAGCTCTTTTATTTTTCTACTTTTTAGAAAAGTAAGGGAGCAATTTTAAAAGGTTAGCCACATTGTTTTCCTAATTGTATTAACTTACAAACCCATTAGCATGTATGAAAATGCCTACTTCTGTGAGATGAGCCAGATCAAAGGAAGCAGCTTCTCTAAAGAGGTATCTAGATAAATATAGTGGTATACACTAGAGTTTTAAAATCTGAGAACAGAGTCCTAGAAAAAGAATTCTAAAAAACAGATCATTAGCAACAAGCTTGGAGAAGTTAAATGCAGATGTTTGCCTTTCTGTTTTTATTACACAGCTGAAAGGGCAATGATTGGCTTCTTGTTTTCCCTCACCAATCTACCAGCTCAATCTCTGGTAGATTGGTAAGGGAAAATATTTGTTGCTTTCAAATCGGAAGTTCATTTTCTCAAGGTGGAATTTTCTGAAAGCTCTCTTAGTATTGCTATCTAGCTCCTTATGCTGGGTCAGGGGCAAGCTAAGTTCACAAGCAGAATTAGACAGATCAAGCCAAAGGCATTAAGTGATAGAACTCATAATTCATAAAGCAGACGTTATTCTGATTGGTAGTATCTATAAATTATTCTATATTTTCAGTATCTTTCAGTAATGGACTTATTGCAAATGAATATGGAGAGTTCCTCGAGGCCATAGAAGGGCTTAATAAACCATTGGGGAAAGGTAGGATGACTGCCAAATGGAAACCAGCAAAATGATTCAGCCTCAGTTCTGTGTCACATGGGGAGATGGAGGCCACTGCAGGGGACAAGGGGAGGGAAAAATCAACTGTGAGAACTGTGGTTCCTGGGAAAGCTGAGCTTCAAAATTATCTTTTGAATCTAAAAAGAGAATTAGGAGACACTTGCATGTTATCATGACTCCCTAAGAGTGATACCTGGAGGACTGGACTGAAGAGGGAGAAAGAAACAGAATAGGAAAAATAAATACTGGGGGTAAGGTGGCAAAGGAGGCAGATTTCAATTCATGTGGATTCTATTTGATTTGAGATTGTGTTGAACCTCCTCCTGAAAAGACAAGACAGCCTACGAATTCCTAGCCTAATAAATACAATGGAAGACATGTAAGATTTTTGACCTGAAGTGGAAATCTTGCATTCTTTAGACCACGTGGGATATGGCAATTCACTGGTAGGATCCAAATAGAACTTCTCTTTGTCTCTACCACTCAGTGTTACTCAAGGTTAACACCAAATACTCATGGATCTCATGAATGGGGAGTTTCACATAGTTATATAGTCCATACTTTTAAAAACATGGCAGCTCTCCTGAGAGCATATACCCACAAAAAGGCAGCATGTTTGACATTTTAGGTAATTTCAGGATTATGAGGAGAGCCCCAAAGGGACTCAAAAACTAGTTGCTAGGATTGGAATGTGTCCTTCAAAAAGCATGTATTGGACACTTAATCCCTAATCCAACAATGTCAGGAGGTAAAACTCAAAGAGTGGTGATTGGGCCAGGAGGGGTCTGCCCTCGTGAATGGAATGAATTCCTTATAAAATGATGAGTGTGGCCCCCTTCTCACTCTCTCTCACCCTTTCTTTGCTCCTTCACCATGAGAGACCACAGCACGAAGGCCCTTGTCAGGTGCCAGGTGCCAGTACATTGATCTTGGGCTTCCCAGCCTTGAGAACCATGAGCCAATACATTTCTGTTCATTACAAGTTACTCAGTCTCAGCTATTCTGTTATAGCAGCACAAAATGGATCTAGACATGAGTAGAGGGGATAAAACACAGCTCAAGTAGTTACTGTTCACTAATGCAAAGGAAAACCGACAAATATCAAGAACATAAAAGAAAATGTTCTAGGGGATCAAAAAAAGAAAAAGTTCCTTTTGACTAGCATGAGCAATGTACAACTAGAGTGGGAGAAGAGGACTTTAGAAGCTAGAATAGGCCGGGTGTGGTGGCTCATGCCTGTAATCCCAGCACTTTGGAAGGCTGAGGTCGGCAGATTACCTGAGGTCAGGAGTTCGAGACCAGTCTGGCCAACATGATGAAACCCTGTCTCTACCAAAATTACAAAAAAATTAGCTGGGCGTGGTGGTGTGCACCTGTAATCCCAGCTACTTAGGAGGCTGAGGCAGGGGAATTGCTTGAACCAGGGAGGTGAAGGTTGCAGTGACCAGAGATTGCGCCACTGCACTCCAGCCTGGGCGACAGACTGAGACTCCATCTGGAGAGAGAGAGAGAGAGAGAGAGGGAGGGAGGGGAGGGGAGGGGAGAGAGAGAGAGAAAGAAAGAAAGAAAGAAGCTAGAATAGCACAGGCAAGGTGTGGTCAGTTGGCAGTGGGCTGGCTTGGTTGAAGCCTAGAGAACATTCTGGACAGAGGTTAGAAAACTGTACAAAAGGTGGGACTTGAATGGCTGATGGAGGAGTAAAGACAGGATTTGATTTATTAGGTATTGGAGAGGTGAAAGGTTTCTGAGTTAAGGGATGAGGGGATCAATTGCTTGTAGAAGATCAACCTGCTTACACCCACATTATTCAAATACTGCTGTTAGGGGGAATAAAGTCTCAATTTCCTGTACTTTCTGAATGTTTGCTGAGGAGGAAACAGCCAACATAAATTATTTCACCATCTTTAGGGAACTCATTTGTAGGAAGATGTTGTATAGCTGAGGCTTTTTGGATTATACATATGCACACAGAGTAAAGAATTAGGGCAATTATTTAAAAATCTTGACTAGAAGGCTCACATTCACTTGACAAATCCTGATTGTCAATGAAAAATGGTGGGTATGGTTATCATTCCTTGATTTGATTTGGGGTTGTTTGCTTGAGTCATTTAGATAATTGCCTTTTTTTCCCCACCTTTTCTGGTTTCTGTACTCACAGCCCTCATGTGTCAAGATACTTAAGGGACATGAAGAAACTCCCTTCCCTGGTTGTGTTAGGAGCTCCTTTCCCAAGTTAGACCCATTTTTCTCTCTTCGTTTCCCAGTCTAGACTTCAATCTCAAGAGAGGAAGTTGAAAGTGGAGCTCTGTCTAGTTGGAAACTCAGCTCCTTCTCTCTTTTCAGCTCCTTTGAGGAAGTTTTGGAATGATTTCCCTTGGTAGACAGGAAGCAAAAGTTAGCAGGAACCCACTGAATCACAGGGAAATTGTCTTGACAACCTGAATACTGTTCCCTCAAAAGGTGACACTTCATAGGAACTTAGATGTTCAACATTGTTCTTTTCAATGTTTCTAGGTTTGTTTTAGGGAGGAATAACAGAAAGAGAGGACGACATCAATGACATCTGCCTTTCCATGTATTACCTGAGTCATTTGTCTATGTAATTAGTATGATCCCCCCAAAACACTTGAATTTAAGGATCATTATTTATTTTTCTTAATAAAATAAAACCTAGTTATGAGCTCCCATTCACTAGAGCCTTCAAAAGTTGCTGTCTCTGTTGTGTTTTAGGAAGTTTGCATGGTAGACAGAAAAGGGGGAGAGTCATGGACCTTAGTTTACTTGGTCATCAGTGTAATTCAGCCAGGTGACCCTATTATGACCATATGCCTATTATGGGATCCTCACCACAGAGAATCTGTCCTTGCTATTGCTTTTAAGACTTGGCATTTAAAATCCATAATCCAAAGGCATCCCACATTTGTTCCCCATCTGGGAAACTGCTGGTTGGCCATGGGTCTCTGCCCTTCTCAGAACCACTCCAAACTGTCATTCCCTTCTTGGTCTGTCTTTCCTGTCTTCTGAAGGCAATGCCTGTTGCTTCTCCAGATGAAAAAGAGAGGAGAGAGAGAAAAAAAATTGGTTAGTTTTTGGGTTTTAGGTTTCAGTGGATAGGATGGACTAATCAGTGCTTTTAGAAATGTAATTCTTCTCAGGCCTGGGATAAACATTGTGATGTGGAATCAGAAACGGTTGTAATTGTTTCTTGGTGAATTCACAGTAGCTTCCTCCAAATCTCTGAAACATTTTTTAGTAGGTTTTCTTTTGGTGGGGCAGGTGACAGGAATTTTGAGTGCTTCCTTTTAATACTTGTCTATCTTTGTTTAAAATAGCAATAAGTTAAATACCCAGGGAAAGAATAAGGGTAGGAGAGACCTGAGGAAAATACTAGGAATTGAGATACCAGGTTTTCTACAAGTTGTCTTATTCCTTCCTAACCCAGTAGGTGAGCTATTTTAATTATTCTTTTAAGAAAAGGAATAACCCTTTATGGCTGCAGGTCTTGGGCAAGGAGGTCATTCCTCGCCTCCTGAGAACGTGAAGCCTGTTTCTTATACCCTTTTCCCAATCCAACTCAGTATCAAATCCATAGTGTTAAGTTAAGACCTGGATCTGACTCCTGTAACTCATGGCTTCCTGCCTCTTGATACTTTGAATTTCCTCTTTATTTTGGGTACCCAAAGAATCTCTACCTTTATTTCCACCTTGGCCACATATCCAACCATTATTTTGTTTGGTTGAATGCAGGACTTCCAAGTGTTTGCAAAGTCTTTTATTATGAAAAGTTTTTTGATTACAAATTCAGTATCTTTAATAGCTACAGGGTTATTCGGATTTTTTTACTTTTATTTTGAGTTAGTTTTGTAAGTTGTGCTTTTCAAGGAATTTTCCATTTCATTTAAGTTGTTGAATTTATTGGCATATATTTGTTCATAATTTTCCATTACTATCTTTTAATATCTCTAGGGCTTATGGTGATATCCCCATTTTCATTTCTGATATTGTAATTTGTTTTTTTTATTTTTTAAAAACTGTTCTTGCTAGGGGAGCTCAATTATTAAAGTACAGTAATTTCAAGAATGAAAGTTTGACTTTTAAAATTTGCTCTACTATTGTCTTTTTTTTTTTTAATTTCTGCTCTTTATTATTTCTTTCCTTCTATTTATTTTTGGTTTGCTCTACTTTTTTGACTTCTTAAAGTAGAAACTTAGATAATTGATTTTAAGGCCTTCTCTTTCCATTACACGCATTTAAAGCTGTAAATTTCTCTGTATGCATTGTACAACATTGTGCATCTCATGATATTTCATTATCATTCAGTTTGGTATATTTTATAATTTCCCTCCCTCCCT
>NW_016808764.1:884211-930986 GCF_001698545.2 Rhinopithecus bieti
TCGTTCCGTCCTTCCTTCCTTCCTTCCTTCCTTCCTTCCTTCCTTCCTTCCTTCCTTCTTTCCTTTTTTTGACAGAGTTTCACTTTTGTCACCCAGGCTGGAGTATAATGGCCCAATCTTGGCTCACTGCAACCTCTGCCTCCTGTGTTCAAGTTATTCTCTCCTGCTTCAGCCTCACAAGTAGTTGGGATTACAGGTGTGTGCCACCACACTGGGCTAATTTTGTATTTTTACTAGAGATATGGTTTCACCATGTTGACCAGGCTGGTCTGGAACTCCTGACCTCAGGTGATCCGCCCATCTCAGCCTCCCAAAGTGCTAGGATTACAGGTGTGAGCCACCGTGCCCGGCCAATTCCTCTTATTTCTTGTCTCTGTGTGCTGCTTAGAAGCTATATTATTTAATTTCTAATCATATGAGAATTTTCTAGATAACTTACTGATTTTTAATTTAATTCTCTTTTGGTCAGAGAATGTACTCTTGAAGGAATGCAGGGAACTTCACCCTAAAATAAGGCTCCCTGGTATAATGAATATTTTGAATTAAAGGCCCTAAGGTATCAACAGATGCTAGAAAAGACTTTTCTCTTGGCTATATAGTGACCAAATGGACCCACCAAGAAGAACAATAGTTTTTCTTTCCCTTCTTGCTATATCATTATCTATTGCAGAAAAGAAGATTGAGAATGTAACCACACCAGAATAGACCTATTCACAGGATACCGTCCATGTCTCAGGCTCATGCAGCTTCCAAAGAGAACCATTTACAAATTAATCTCTCATCTACATCCATTCATTCTCCCTAGCAATCATTTATTGCCCCTTGACAGAATTACCTATTTTCCCCCTCCCCCCTGAAATAAGAATATGTAAGTATTGGGGCCCTATGGAGATAATGATTAATCATTCTGTCTTTCTCCCCTGTGTACATGTTAATAAATTTGTATGTCTTTTTTCTTACTAATTGGCATTTTGTGAGTTGATTTTTCAGTGAACTCGCAAAAAGTGATGGGGAAATACTTCCTTTGGCCCCTCCACTGTTTAAGATGTCAGTGTTTTGAAATTTACTGAAGGTAGTATTTCCCAGCTTATGGTATTGTTATGGTGAACGTTCCCAGTGGATTTAAAAAGAATGTGTATTCTGCAGTGTTTTGGTATGTCTGTTACTCTGTCATAGCTGGAAGCAGACAGAGGGCAAGTCCTTTCTAAATCAGCTTAGGAAAATTGTCATCAGTACTTTTTCATGTCAATAAATATTAATTAAAATATTCAAAAGAGTTTATTACAACTTATTTAACCGCTTCCTTTTTGTTATCATTTATATGGTCTCTTCCTCTCCTCTTCCTTCTTTCTCTCCTCTTAGTCTTTTTTCTTTCCTTTCTTCTACTCATCCTCTTGATGGTTTATAAAACCATTTTGTGCATATTTATAATTTTTTTTAGGGTAAAATTCCACAATGAGAATTGTTGGGTGAAAGCGTAGGTTCCTTCCTGACCAACAGTCATCCAGAAAGTTACTACCTATTCCTATTCAGAGTACATGTGTACACATTTATCTGTACTCCTACTAGTAGTGATTATTTTAATTTTAAAAATTTGGCACTCTAGAGAGCTGAAAAGTTTGAGTAATTAAATTTGCATTTTCAATTACTAGTGAGTTTAAAAATATTTTATATGTGTATTGGTGGCATAGGAAATTGTACTCTTAGCGATTTAATCTATTTCTCATTTTTTGTGATTTTTATTTTGCTTATTTTATGCTTGGAAAATCTATGTCTCAAAATCAGGTTTAATTTTCTATATTTTCTTAAGTCTGTAATGCTTTTACTGGTCTATATAGACAACATCTTCTTGTTTGGTATAAAGATCTAATTTTGAAAAAATTTGTAAACTTATTTCCCTACCCTATTTATTGAAAAATATTTTTTCGTCATTGACTTCTGATACTGCCTTCACAATTTATTAAATTCTTATATGCTGTAAAACTTTCTACAGGCTTATCTATTTTGTCCCTTTGATTTTCATCAGTATTTTTTCTTGTGCCAGTATAACATGCTTTTATTGTCGTAAGTTTCAAATACTTTTTAACATCTGCTGGGGCTTGACTTTCTTCTTTTCTTTTCCTTTTAAAGGAGAACTTGGCATTCTAATTTGAATTCATATAACATATTATGTATACACACATATTTATTATATTCTTTACTCAATAAGTATTTTATTGAAAATATTTATTACAATAATTTATTAAAAATTAAAAATTTAAATTAAAATAGTTTAAAGCAATTTGAGTTACCATCTTCAATTCTGTTTCCCTGCCGGTGATTCCAGGGGTAATCACTATTGTGAGTTTAACAAATTTTCATTTATTACATTTAAAAATAACTTAGCACACATGTATGTAAATCCACAAACCATATGAGGGGTCTTCAAAAAGTTCATGGAAAATGAATATTATGAAAAAACTATGCATGGATTTCAAATTTTTTTGCACCAAAATAAACTCATGCTAACTTTTTATAACATGTCTGAACAGAATCTAGTTTGAGGCACTAAGAAGTATAAGACACTAGTTTGAAAACAGCCCCTATCAGAGCAACCTGAATTCTGCTAAAATTTAAGCAAGAACAAATTAAAAATTTATTGTGAAGCTTGGGTGAAAGAATGGTGACATCATTGATGCTTTACAATAAGTTTATGGGGACAGTGCCCAAAGAAATCAGCAGTTATTTATTTACAAATGGATGGCTCATTTTAAGAAGGGACAAAACAATACTGAAGATAAATCCTGCAGTGGCGGACTATCCACATCAATTTATGAGGACAAAAATAATCTTGTCTGCATCTTGATTGAAGAGGAGTCACAGACGAATAATTAACAGCACAAACAATAGCCAAAACATAGACATCTGTATTGGTTCCGCTTAACAATTCTGACTGGACAATTAAAGTTGAGCAAATTTTCCACTCAAGGGGTGCCAAAACCATTGTACCCAGAGCAGCTCTGCGGAGCAGAGCTTTCAACCGAAATTTTAAACAAGTGGGATCAAGATCCTGAAGCATTTCTCCAAAGAATTGTAACAGGAGATAAAACATAGCTTTATCATGACAATCCTGAAGACAAAGCACAAGCAAACCAATGACTACCAATGGTTGAAAGTGGTTCTGTCAAAGCAAGAGCTGACTGGTCGGAAGCAAAGGTCATGGCAACAATTTTGGGGGATACTCAAGGTATTTTGCTTAACTTTCTGGAGGGCTAAAGAACAGTAACACCTGCTTATCATAAGAGTGTTTTGAGAAAGTTAGGGAAAGCTTTAACAGGAAATTACCCAGGAAAGCTTCACCAGAGTCCTTCTCCACCATGACAATACTCCTGCTCATTCCTGTCATCTAACAAGAGAAATTTTGCAATAGTGTCAACGGGAAATCATTAGACATCCACATTACAGTACTGATTTGGCTCCTTCTGACTGCTTTTTGTCTCTTAATCTTAAAAAATCTGTAAAGGGCACCCTTTTTTTGTCAGTTAATAGTGACAAAAAAATCTATATTGGCTTAGTTAAATTCCCAGGACCTCAGTTCTTTAGAGATGGACTAAATGGCATCAAGACACTTAAAAAAATGTCTTGAACTTGATGGAGTTTATGTTGAGAAATAAAGTTTATATTTTTTATTTTTGTATTTTAATTCAATTTTCCACCAACTTTTGAAGTCCCTTTGTATATGGTAAACTTTTAGTACTTTTAAAGTTTACCCAAATTGTATCCAATGTATGTCTTATGCTATTTTTTTATTTATTCACTGTCATTGAGTTTTTAACAACTACCCATTGATATATATGCAGGTCTAGATCATCTTGACCACTGTGTAGTCTAAAACATTTTTATTTTCAATATTTCCATTATTTGTGTACACTTAAGGTGTTTCAATTTGTTTACAATTACAAACAACGTTGCAATGAATGTCCATTCCTAAGTTTCCTATATTCATACTCAGTTATTTTAGGATATATATCTGGAAGTAAGTATCAGGCCACAGAGTGTGAAATTTTAAATTTTATAGATATTGCCAAGTTGATCTCCAGTGTAACTCCGTTGAGTCAACTTTCTATTAGCAGAAGACTATTACTCAAACCCTCATCAACCTTCAGCATTATCAGACTTAGATATTGACATTCTGAGTGAAAAATAATACATCATTATCCTTTTATTTTGCATTTCCCTGGTAATTAGTAAAGCTGAACACCTTTTTATATGCTTATTGGCTACTCATATGTCCATTTCTTTGAATTGCTTGTTCGTATTTCTTGTCCACATTTATTTGAGTTATTTGACTTTATTCTTATTAATTTATAAGATTTCCTTAGCTATTCTGGATATATTTCTATTCTTTTTTTTTTTTTTTTGAGACGGAGTCTCGGGAGTCCCGCTCCTGTCCCCCGGGCTGGAGTACACGTGGCCGGATCTCAGCTCACTGCAAGCTCGCTCTGGGGTTTACGCCATTCTCCTGCTCACCATCCGAGTAGCTGGGACTACAGGCGCACCGCACCTCGCCGCTAGCTTTTTTGTATTTTTAGTTAGAGACTGCGGGTTCACCGTGTTAGCCAGGATGGTCTTGATCCCTCCTGACTCGTGGTCCGCCGTCTCGGCTCCCAAAGTGCTGGGATTACACAGGCTTGAGCCACGCGCCCCAGGCCTATATCTCTCTATACACACACGAAGCCATATCCTAATTGCTCTGTTGCTTCGGCAGTTAGACCAGCTTAGAGGTGTGGGATTTTTCATGATGAGAGTTTTAATTTTTGATGTAGTCACTTTATTCCTTTATGGTAAATTCCTTAAGTGCATTTTTAAAAAATGTATAGACTGCCGAACTTCTATATGTAGCCTATATTGGCTCCCACTATAAGACTTTAAATAATTATCTTTATGTTATTTTTAAAGTGTATATATACATTATTTTTTGCATTTTATCTATATAAGGACCTTTTTCTTCTAGAAAGCCATTGAGTAGTCTATTCCTCATTTTCCCCCATTGATTTGTGATAGCACGCACTTCTATTATATGCTATTTATGATGTATGCATAAGTTTGCTTCTGAGTTCTTTTTTTCTATGCCATCTGTTTATTTTTTATACAGCTTCCACACACCTTTTAATTACTATCAGCATTACAGCAAGTCTTAGTATCCGGTAGTAGAAAAGTTCCTTCCTGTTATTCTTAACGAAACCTGTTTTAGGTGGATTATTCTTCCTATTCATATGAAGAGAGAGAATATCGCTGTGCCATAATTTTTTTTTGTATTGCCCTGAATTCAAAGATTAACTAGGTGGTTAAAGAACACATTTAAATCTCACAACTTAAGTAACAAAATGTGACTCCTCCTTTATCAAATTTATTCAACTTCAATCAAAGGCTTTATAAGTTTTTCATAAGTTTCTAAATTTGTTGTTAGAATTACTCCACGTAACCTTTCTTAATTTTAATGGTATCCTTCTTTCTTCATCAAAATGTTTATCGGAATTTAGGTTGATCCTACGGTATCACATCGAATATGTCTTGATAATTTCCATTAATTCATCTGTTTTTGAATATTAAAATACATGTAGTTCGTCAATTATAATAATTTAGATACAACTCTCATAATTTATCTTTTTTAGGATATTGGATTTTCATATTAGGCTCATATTTATTTGATAAGCTAATCTTGGACACGGCAAAGTCAGCTATGGCCGAGACGGAACTAGATATTCACTAATATTTCTCCTCCTGCCTCACATATCTCCAGATATCGTTCAGTTTGGTTGAGGCTATGTTATTCATTATGGTTAGTATAATTGTGAGCAGATATAATTGAAGTAGGTCGTTTCGGACCTGGCGTGTAAAACACTTGCAGGGTCCTTCACATCTCGTTCTTCTACTTTTTTTTTTTTTTTTTTTTTTCTAATTTTCTTGTGTAAATGACAAAAAAAAAAAAAAAGAGAAAATCCAACAAGGACTTTGAGGAAGTCTAAGAGGATGGGGCCATAAGAGGGTAGGAACTTGGTTTTCTATTTATTTTTTGGAATAGAACCAGCAAGGAAAGTTACATGATCTGTGTGGGATTATGATAATTTTCCTTTGGTTAGCTACTGAGATTTTATTTTATTTTCCATAAGTTATTGGGGTACAGGTCATATTTGGTTACATGAGTAAGTTCTTCAGTGGAGATTTGTAAGAACCTGGTGCACCCATCACCGGAGCAGTATACACTGCACCATATTTGTTGTCTTTTATCCCTCACCCCCCTCCCACTCTTCCTCCCTAGTCTCCAAAGTCCATTGTATCATTCTTATGCCTTTGCATACCCGGAGGAAAAGAAGTCGTTATTCGAAAAAGACACTTGCACACACATGTTTATAGCAGCACAGTTCACAATAGAAAAATTGTAGAACCAATCCAAATGCCCATCAATGAGTGGATAAACTCTGGTGTGTGTATATACATATATATGTATGTGTGTTATATATACATATGTGTATATATACACATATATACATACATACATATATATATGTATGATGGAATACTACTCAGTCATAAAAATGAATGAATTAACAGCATTTTCAATGACCTGGATGAGATTAGAGACTATTATTCTAAGTGAAGTAAGTCGGGAATGGAAAACCAAGCCACTGAGATTTTGAAGTTGTTTCAGCAGCTGGTTATGATAAGTGTCCTAACTAATAGACTAACTTTTGACAAACACTTTATCAACAACTACTTAATAGGATTCAGATTCAAGCTCTGTCCATGATTAGTTATCCAAGCCTGAGGAAGAGACATTAGAGTGAATACTGGGCTTGAGTCCAGACTCTCGGATGAGAACTGGACATGAGGCCATGTTAAGAACAGGAGGGCACTCTAAGCTGTCTGATCTGGTGGATCATCATAGCAGTGAGAGAAGGAGAGTGATCTTTGCTGTAGTAGCTCTATCTCCCAAGAACCCTGGAATTTTGAGTGAGATGGCATCGTCTCGAAACCATCATACCCCTCTATGCCAAGCAGGAAAAAAATCCTTCGTCTACATATTATTTTCATTCCATTCAGCAAACTCGTGCTGAACACCTATTCCATATTATGCTCCCTGTGCACGTGCACACAAATACACACACACACACACACACACACACACACACACACGCATGCCAGAATCACGTTCTGTCTCAGAGCCCCAGTTAAATTTTTCTGAAACCTCAGGGAAGATTTTCCCAACATAGAGTTACCCTGAAATTGATTTTCTACACTCGAGTTGTATAATAAAGGATACAGCAGACCCTGGAGACATTCTTGTCTATGTCAACGAGTACCAAATCTAATTAATACACAGGAGAGCCTTTTTTTTTTTTCTTTAGGAAAGTATCAGCCTGTTAGTGTGGTTAAGAGTAGTGATCTTGGTCTATTGTGTGTGTAAATTCTAGTCATGTAAGTTCAAGTTGCCCATGGAGGTACTTAACTTTTCATGGTCAAAATTGTTGTCAGGAGCATTAGGAGGATTATGTTTTTCTCTATCTAAATTCCATAAGTGTAGTTTGGGTAAGGGAAAAATTGAGAATAAGACACAGCCTTAGCTAGGCAATGAAGTCATGTCTCATGAGGGAAAAAATATGCTTTCTTCATACTAATTAACCTGCCTTTGAAATTCTTGCATCACAAAGTAGGGCCAAATAATTGTTTTGTATCCTGTAATATTCAAGATTGGCAGCAAAGCAAACTCTTTGGCCTGCAGAGCATTCTGTTCAGTGCTTTAGAGGTCATCAGCGAGCACACATTACATCCACAAAGACGAGTGATGATGTGTATGTTTCTCGGAGGTGAAAGGAAACAAATTATTAGCCATTTGGTAAAAATTTAAATCACACCTAACATGAGTACTAACCTAGTAACCTACCATGTGTATTTGCATCTTTTTTGGAAAGTAATATAAGAGTGTATATAGTAAGATATTGTCCATACCTTGAACCCAATAATCTAAATTGTTAGAACAAATGATTCAGAATCAATAAGTTATGCACATAATATCAAATATTTAAATTAATTCCTTTATTATGTAAATTTTCATATAATGTCTGCTTAATGTCAGGCACTACATTAGGTACTAGGATTCAATGGTGTACAAGAAGTCAATGTTCATGGCTTCCATTCTGGAAATACGACAGTTACAGAGAGCCAGCAACTCTCCTCTTACAAAGCAACTAAAAATACCATATAATATGAAATTTTAAAAAGACAACTTAAATAAATGTGTGAGTTTGGCAGAAAGGTCAGGGAAAGAATGGGACCATAACTCAATGGAGGTGAGCAACACAGTGAAGCTTTGGGCTGTCCGGGAGTGTGTGATAACCCAAGTAATTGATTTATAGTTTTGGTTTAACAATCTTATCAGTAGGACAAGTGACAAAGAATGAATAGAGTGAAAGGCATTGAGTCAGCCTACCCTCCTCCATGGATAAAGCATAAAACCACAAAGGATGCATGGAAATTCTGGTTTTCAGATTATACTCCACAGAGGCATAAAGGAGAGATACTTGTCGGTTTCAGAACTGGCTTTAATTGAAGGTGGAGAAAAAGCTTCCTTTGAGAATCTATGGCATCAGTCAGTCCCCATGAGGGACTGGGGACGGAATTCACACATTTGGGAACTGAAAAGCCATAATTGAGACTTTTACTTTAAAATGTACAAAGGTAGTACTGTTCCTAGGTATTGGGTAGAAATAAATGCAGATATTCTCAGAGGAACTTAGAAGCCATGAAATTCCTACAGGATTGCTGTAAACAGAGTTCCAAATATGAGCTCATAATTATGACAATAATAATAATAATAAATCCTACACAAAAGGAAACAGGATACTATGAATGTAAGACAACTAAGAAGGAAAATAAAATAAAAGGCAAAAAACAGAACCAGATCCATAAAAATTTAGTGACCTAAAACAGAACACAAAATAAGTGTGTTAAATGTATATATTTTTAAAATGACACACAAAATATCATAATTGGGAACTAGAAATTGGATAACCAGAAAGACTGGTTAAAAAAAGAACTAATAAAACTTCTAGATTAAATATACAACTAAAATGGAATGGTTAAACATCACAATATACAAAGCTGAAAAGAAAATTAATCAACTTCAAAGAGATGCAAAAAGTTACATGGACTAGAACAGAAAGAGAAAAAGGGACATAACCCAAGAAAAATAGATTAAGAGATAAGGAGTTTAGAGGGAATAGGTTCAACACATATTCACTAACACTTCTAGGTAAAGATAGAGAGAATGAAAAGGCAATATTTGAAAATACAATGGGCAAGTTTTCCAGAATCACTTAAAGACATAAATCTTCAGATTTAGGAAGTCCAGTGGATCCAAAGCAAAATAATTAAAAACAAGACCAGTTGTAAGCACCCTGCCCTTGAGGTTTTTGCAATTTCGTTATTTAGAAAACAACATAAAAGTAGCAAGAAAAAAAGAAATATTAAAGATAATGGCTGCTGGACAATTGGCCTCAAAGCACTGCGAAAAAACTGAGGAACCAACTATAATTCTATACTTTCAAAAACAAGAAGAAAAGCAAGACGTTTTTAGAAGTAATTGAAGCAGTGTTTGCTAGCAACATAACTTTGCCACAAGGAACTTTTAGTACATGTACTTCAGAAAGAAGCAAATGATCCCAGAAGGAAGGTCTAAGATTTAAGGTATGTTGATTAAAGTAGAGAGTAAAAATTTGGATAAATGAAAAATAATTAATGATTAAATTCAATAATGCTAATGTCAAATATTGAGAGTTAAGTAAAGCAGCGTATACTTTCTATTGTGAACAAAATGAATATGATAGTGGGGTTTTTGTGACAGATGATTAGAATTAAGGTCTTCTAAGATACCTTTATTATTCAGCAATAATGTCAACATAACTGTAAACTTTTAAAAGTTTATAAGACAAAAATAAAACTTCTCAAAGGAAAAAAAAAACACAAATCAATAAGCACAGCAAAAGAAAGCAAGAGAAGAAAAAATAAAGCTGTGTAAAACCAAGGCAAATAACACCAAAAAAGATAGAAAAAATAAATAAAAGTATAAGACTAATTATCAGTGAGATGACACGGATTGTAAAAAATGACCATGTCCAAAAAATATGGAAGTCAATTTCATGATTTTTTACAAGGAACACACATCAAACATAAGAACAGAGGACAGTTGAAAGGCAGAGAATGCAAAGATAGATAGCAGGCAAATACTGTTAAATGTCCCTGGTGTCTGTTACTAATAGACAAAATAGATTTCAAAACAAAAAGCATTACTACAGACAGTAACTATATAATAATAAAAAAGATAATTTTCCAGGAGATAATGCTAGCTAATAACATAGGTTTAAAATATATGAAGCAAAAATTGCCAGAACTCCAAAGAGAAGTAAGGGATTTTTATTCTCTCTTCTCTCTTAGTAATTGATATATCAAATAGACAAAAATTAGAAAGGATAGGGAGAATTTGAACTATGCACTTAATAAGCTTGATCTGATGGGCACAGGAAATATATCCCAAGAGACAGAGAATAAAATGCTGTTTTGAGCATGCAGGAAAGATTTGTAAAAATTGACAACAAATTCCAGAAATTGGATCTCATAGAGACTTTGTATGAATACAATAAAATTCATCATAAATTAGCAACACCACTAAGAAACAGAAAGCAATGTACACTTGAATATTTATTTTTAAAAAGCTGTTAGAAGGGCTGTAAGTTAAGGCATCAATCTTTATGGAAATAGAAACAATAATATAAAACCCAGTTTGTTGGTTATAGGAAGACTTCCTAGGAAGTACTTATATTAGAGAATAAAAAGGCTAAAGAATAATGTGAGAAGCATCCAGTTTAAGAAATTAGAAGGATAACAAAATAAACACATAAAAGTAAAAATAAGAAATGACACATTTATAAATTAGAAAACAAATATAATTAATAAAACTGCCAGTCATTTTTAAAGACTACCAAAATCAATGCATGTCCAATAAAACTGACCAAAATTTACAGAAAAGAGACATAGACATTAGGAATGAAAAGGAAAGCATAGCTGTACATAAAGCAATGATTAAAAGATATGATGTGGCCGAGTGCAGTAGCTCACGCCTGTAATTCCAGCACGTTGGGAAGCCGAGGCGGGTGCATCACCTGAGGTCAGGAGTTTGAGACCAGTCTGGCCAACATGGTGAAACCCCGTCTCTACTAAAAATACAAAAATTAGCTGGGTGTGGTGGCAGCCACTTGTAATCCCAGCTACTCAGGAGGCTGAGGCAGGAGAATTGCTTGAACCTGGGTCAGGGAGGCTGCAGTGAGCCGAGATCATGCCACTGCACTCCAGCCTGGGCAACAAAGTGAGACTCCATCTCAGAAAAAAAAAAAAAAAAAGATGATGTAAGTACTGGGAAGAATTTTATGCTGAGAAAATATTAGGCCCAAATGGTTTTGTGTATGAATTCTATAAAACACTTGAAAGACAGATAATATCTTAGATTTTTTTTCAAAGAATAGACTTAGACGGTTTATTGTTTTCCTGTGAGGTTAATATAACCTTGATACTAAAACCAGGCAAGGATAGTATAAGAAAGGAATATTAGAAGTTCATTTCGCTCATGAACATACATGAAGTATTCAAAACAAAATATGAGCGTCCTCAATTCAGCAATGTGTTAAAAATATAATACCCATTAATCACATTGGTTAAACCCTAAAATGCAAGGTTATTTTAACATTAGAACATCTATTAAAATGTAAATCACTCGATTAGCAGATAAAAGGAGAAAATCATATACCCATCTGAGTAGGTGTAGCAAAAACATTTGATAAATTCAGTATCTACTCGTGATAAAAAAATTCTTTGGGAAAACTAAGGTTAGAAGGTGAATTCCTTAACCTAATAAATGTCTGCCAAAAACCTGCTACACGTGTCACATTTAATGGTAAAGCTTTACAAGCATTCCCTTGAAAACTTAGGAAAAGAAAAGGATACTTGATTTCACTAGTTTTATTCAAAATATTGTTATAGATTCTAATCAGCGCAAAAAGAGAACATTGTACTAGGTGGTAGACACATGGGTCTCATTTTATTATTATACCTTATTTATATTTATGTTGCATATACTATTTTGAATTTACAGCATATTTAATAATACAAAATAATGTGAGGTCTTACAAAGAAATGAGAAAGCATAAAGGAAGTAAAAGTGAATGGAAAAAAAAAAAGATATGTCCCTCGCAGAACTTACATTCTAGCAGTAGATATAGGTGAGTCATTTAGGGACTTGGAGTATTAAATACCAAGTGCCATGATTGCTGAGTCGGTGAGTGGATAACAGCGCAACAGTCCTGTTGTGCGAACTTCCAGTTTAAGAGGTCCAGGGCCGGGCGCAATGGCTCACACCTGTAATCCCAGCACTTTGGGAGGCTGAGGCAGGCGGATCACGAGGACAGGAGTTCGAGACCAGCTTGACCAACATGGTGAAACCCCGTCACTACTAAAAATACAAAAATTAGCCGGGTGCGGTGTCACGTGCCTGTAATCCCAGCTACTGGGGAGGCTGAGGCAGGAGAATCGCTTTAACCCGGGAGGCGGAGGTTACAGTGAGCCGAGATTGCACCATTGCGCTCCAGCCTTGGCGACAGAGCGAGACACTGTTTCCAAAAAAAAAAAAAAGAGGTTCCCAAATAGTTGTCTTAGTCTGTTTGTGCTGCTATAATCTAGTACCAGAGACTGGGTAATTTAAAGACGAGAACTTTATTTTCTCACAGTTCTGGAGGCTGGGGGTCCAAGATCAAGGATCCTATATTCAGCGTGTGGGAAAGGCTCCCTCTCTGCTTCCTAGACGCTGCCTCGTCAATGCACCTTTGTCACTACATCCTCACATGGCAGAAGGCAGAAGGGCAAAAGGACAAAAAGGGATGAACAGTGTCCTCACATGGCAGAAAGGACAGAGGGGAAAAAGGGCCCAGCAATTTTCCTCTGGCTTTTTTATAATGCGCTAATCTCATTCATGAGGGCAGATCCCTGAAGGCCTCATCACCTTCTAAATGCTCCACCTCATAATCCTGTTGCACTGGGGATTGAGTTTCAACACGAATTTTAAAGGGGGCACAAATATTCAAATCATACCAGATGAGGAAGTGTTTTCTAGGCAAAGAAGATGGGAGAATGAGGAATCAGTTTTGGGGAAAAGTGCTCATTGGCAGGGGTAAGAGCATCTGCCAAGGGATAGAGACTGAACAACATACGGGGCTTTCGGATCCTCCAGGTATTACCATGACCTGAGCATGGAATTGGAGGTAAGGAGAGATAAGAGAAGAAGCTAGAGAGAGAAGTAAAGACCAGGTTGTACTGAGTCAGAATCATTCTTTTGTTGTTCCTGTTTTCTTTTTTGTATTATCGATATTATAGAGTAAACAGAAAATAAAATCTGAAAGTAATCTAAATACTCAGAAATTGGAAAAGGACAAAGAATAGGATATATGGTTGAATACAGAAAACTATAAAAAATGATCATTATTGAAACTGTAAAAAACTAGAAAACTCTTTATGATCCTGGTGAAAAGTTCTGAACCCAGTATTATACTTTGCCTCTTATACTGTAATTATAAGATTATAAAATATGTATACATGAAGACAAAGACAGGAGGGCAATATAGCGAAAAGAACATTGTATTAGGATGGTGGAATATGGCTGAGTTTTATCTTTTTTTCAAAAACGTTGTTAAATATATCCTCATTTAAAAATAAAAATTTAAACAGAGCAGGTCAATATTAGTAACTTCAGTGAGCCCAGGGAATGAGTTTTTGCTCATTATTGAATGTCCAGTGCTTAGCACAAAGTAGACTGCATGTGTGTGTGAATGCATTAAATGCATCAAGGATGGTTCTGAGGTGATTTGGAAGAATTACTGGTGGTATCCTAACAGCAGCAACCGAGTGTCATGTGGGTCAGAATCGGGCCGCAGTGCCAAATTAGAGACAGGAATTGCAAGCTGATTGAACTTTCTGGAGAGTCCTTTACTGAGCATTTTCAGAACTAACCTAGCTGTTTGACTTCTTATACTCAAGGCAGATCTACCAGAAAGAGAAGTCAACACTTTGCCAAAATAGGGGTTAGAAATAAAGGAAGAGTTGGGAGGGAGATTTATTGCTTTTGCTTTTTTTTTTTTTTTTTTTTTTTTTTTTTTTTTTTTGGTGGAGAGTGTGAAAGGAGTATCTTAGTTGCTAACGTTTTTTTAAAACTAGAATATTCTTAAATAAATATAAACCATTTTTAAGAAAATATGTTCAAATGATGGGGGATCCCCAAACTATGCTGAATTTCATTTCTTAAGAGCTTTTTTTTCCAATTATTTTCACACAAATAGTCATAATCATTGTGTATATATTTCCTTCTAGTCTACATTTCCCACTTAATACTATTTCGTTATATTCCTTAAATATTTTAAAATCTAATTCTTCATTTAATAAATTGCATAGTATTTCATCATATTGGTACCCTATAATTTACTTAACTCTCAGCCTTTTGCTGTGCATGGAAGTTTTTGTTGTTTTGATATTATTCTCTTTCTCTCTTTCTTTTTTTAAACAAAAACAAAAGAGAAACCTTTCTATGTGTGTGTGTGTGTGTGTATATGTGTGTGTGTGTGTGTATATGTGTGTGTGTGTATATATATACACATATATATACATATATACATACATATACATACATATATATACATATATACATACATATATATACATACATATACATACATATATATACATACATATATATACATATATACATACATATATATACATATATATATATATTTCTCCTTAGAAATGTTTAGGAAAGAAAGGACATTCTGGGTTAAAGATTAGAAATGTTGTAATTTGGATTCCTCTGCAAGAAGAATAATATAAAAACTGTTTTCTTGTGCATCCAGCTAGAATGAAATGGGTTCACTCATCAGTCAGGAGTCTGGGATGAAATGGTCATTCTCCGTATTTTAAGCTCTACGTTTTATAGATAGTATCTAGTAAAACTTTTTTAGGGATGGGTGAAGATGGGCACAATAATAGCAGTTAATAAATCTTCATATTGTTATCTCATTAGTTTCTATAAAATATGGTCTGAACTGAGATTGACTGAGATTAAATGACTGTTCCAAAGTCCCCTAGAGAGTTAATGTCAAGCCTCAGGTAAAATTTGTCTCTTCATTTCTAGATCACAGTGCCAGGGTAGCCATATGTAGAAATTTCAATCATTATGTATTTTTATCAGTACAGAGTTTGGATTTGAGAAAGGAGGTATTGACTGCCTGGAATCAAATACAGCTTTACTAATCTCTCGCTGTATGAATTTGATCAAGTCTCACAAGCAATCTGATCTTCTATTTCTTGAACTAGAAAATAGGAGTGGTAATAGTAATTGCTTTGTAAGGTGATTGTGAACGGTAAATGAAATGATACATATAAAAGATTTATACAGTGCCTGCACACACCAACATTTAGCAAATATTAGCAAAATGCCTAAGCTCCAGATTCTTTGAAGTTGGCGAGGAAGTTAACCTGAATAACCCTCATTTATCTCTTTCTTCAAGGCAACTTTCGGACCCAGAATATACCTTGAAGATGTTTGCAGTTATAGTGTCTCTATCTATAGCTTGTACATTTTGCATCCCTAACACTTGTCTTCTTTTGAGAGTAGTACTCTAATTTATTAGCAAAGTATCTCTCTAAGAGGAGCTACAGCTTTTATGCTATTGGTGCGTGTTGTTCTGGTCCTGACCATTGTTTTAGCTCTTCATTTTAGATCCCAACAAGATTTTATTACTCCTTGTGTATGCCTTCCAGACCATTTGAAGTGTTACATCATTCTGTGACTGTGAACTAGACATGAGTCATAAAAGCAAAATTGAATTAGAGCCTTCCTGAGCATTTTAGGCTTTTTGCCATGTTTTGGACAATGATATACTTTGTTTTACAGAGTTACAATGAATGATTGTCTAAACAGATAATGTTAGTGAAGTACATTAATAATAACAATTAATTATAGTTACATTGTGTGGGGAGAATAGTGATTTTAACATGAAAGAAAATAGACGATTTCTGTTACGATCTACGTTTATGTGGCTTTGTACCCATGATTCAGAAAAATGTCACAGATGAAAAAGCAATGATTCTTTATTTATTAAGCTAACTGCAGTCTTGTTAACCTTTAATATATTCAGGAACAAAGTGAACTGGATACTTGAAAACTTTCTCTTTGAATTGAGTAGTTTCTTTATCATCCACATTTTCATCTGTAAATGTGTTAACTGGATACTTTCAAATAAGTCATGTTAAATCTGAAATTTGAAGAAAATTAATAACTATTAATTCTTTCAGCCATTTGTTCCTCTCTTCCCATTTTCTTTTTACCTATACCAAATGCTATTTATTCCTGTCACTCTGCTTAAATGTATCAACATCAAGGTCAGCCACTTTCTACATATTGAGAAAATCAGTAGTCAAGTCTCTGACCTCCTTCATCCTCCTTGACCTCTCAGCAGCATTTCACGTGGCTGAACCCTCCCACTTTCTTGAAAAATGTTATTTTCCAGGTTTCAGGACATCATTTTTACTTGTTGGGTTTTGTTCTCTTGTTTTTCACTGCCACTCCACAGTCTACTTTGCTCACTACACAAAATCAGCCAATGCCAGAACTCTATACATGTCAGACTATTCTCATTGCTGCTTTGCCTCTGCTGTCCATTACTATAACTATGCCTATCTTGCCTGTGACAGTTGAGTGCCGTCACATGGCCCCCACCACCTCGGGATCAAATTATTCCCATTGCTTTTAAATTTTGTAATTGAGTTACTGTGGTCCCTACTGTAAGAACTGGCATACAGAGAAGAGCAATCATAGAGCTCTCCAAGGATGCAGGTGCTGCCCTCACAAATCTATCTTGCAAAATATTGGTGAAGGCTATTTCTTCTGGACCCTTCCAGCTGGAATGAGTAGTTCTAAAGTGACTAATCCACTCTAGCATCCCCATCTCCCTAAGTCTTTGGATCCCTTCCTCTACATTAAACCAAGGGAGATCAGGTATTTCCACCTCGCTCACAGTGGTCTGTCTTTTGATCCATATTTCAGCTAATCAAGCAAATAAACTATTAGAACCATTTTTAACTCCCTGAGCTGCAACATTAAATGCAGAATCCCTCCTTAGTGGGCCCAAATCAATAAAATCAGCCTGATCCAACTCTATGTTCCTTCCACCATTATCCTACCTCCTTAATATCATTCCCATGCCTGCTCTCCAGGTTTCTGCCTATATAAATTAGAAAACTCAAACAGTTCTTTCAGGTGTAGCACACCTCATTGTGGGTCACACTCTGAACTTCACCTCTAGGGGTCTGCCAGAACTTTAGTGTAGTTATAGGTCTAGAAGCAAACAAGGGTGTCAGGGGTGGGTTCTAAGGAATCAGCATTGTCTTGCCTGGCAGCCACTTCAGGGGAGGCCATCACTGTTGCCTCAGGCAGTGCATAGTTAATCTCCTCAGACAAAGGTGGTAAGGCTGATGGCAGCAGGAAGGGGAGGGGATGTTGCCACCACTGGGGATGAGGAAGCTGTTTTCTCGGGCAAAAAAAGGCCTCATAAGAGTTTACAAGCTCAGTCTCCCCAGCTTCATCAGGGTCCTCCCACACATCCCCATTCCAAGTTGCAGGGTCTCATTCTTTTCCAATCAATGCCCTCACTTTAATAGACATCTGGTGAGACTGAGCATGTACCTTTCATTGCAGGTCAGCCACTCACATGATAAGAGCTTGTGCCTGATTTTCTGCAATTTCAACCCTTTGTCTACAGGAGGTATGACTCTCAGGGCCATCTTAGAAGACTTGAGGCTCAGTATGTGCTTCTGGAGCTAGGAGTTAGAATCCCTGAGCTCATCCTTTTCTTTCATCACTTTGTCCAGTGAACTTAGGAGCAACCAACTAACTTTATAATATTTTTTGGTTCCCCACACGTAGTCAAAGGTATTATGTATAAAGTCACTAAACTCCTTGACTCTCACAGTCAGTAAAGTAGGTGTATCAAATGCATTTATTTTATATAACTCTCTAAACAGTTTACACCAAGGACTATCAGTGTTCTCCATACTATTAGAAGTAGAGTCCTTAGCATTTTGGGTCTACTCAGATTAAGCAGCCAACTCCAGAAACTCCAAAACCAACTAGAGACATCCGTCCTTAAAATTCTCTTCCTCTAGAACCATGCCTGGTACTAAAATCCGTATTAGTCCAGGTTCTCTAGGGGGACAGAACTAATAGGATATATGAATATATGAGAGGGAATTTATTAAGGAGAATTGACTCACACAATCACAATGTAAAGTCCCACAATAGGCAATCTGCAAGTTGAGGAGCAAGGAAGCCAGTGGTGGATCAGTCGGAGTTCTAAAACCTCGAAAGTGGGGAAGCCAACAGTGCATCCTTCAGTTTGTGGCCAAAGGCTCAAGAGGTGCTAGCAACTCACTGGTGTAAGTCCAAGAGTCCAAAAGCTGAAGAACTTAGAGTCTGATGTTCAAGGGCAGCATAGGAGAAAGATGAAGGCCAGAAGACTCAGCAAGTCTGCTCTTCCATTTTCTCCTGCTTTATTCAAGCCATACTGGCAGCTGATTAGATGGTGCCCACCCAGATGGAGGGTGGGTCTGCCTCTCCCAGTCCACTGACTCAAATGTTAATCTTCTTTGGCAACACCCTCACAGACACAGCCAGGAACAATACTTTGCATCCTTCAGTGCAAGCAAATTGACACTCAATATTAACCATCACAGGTGTCCTTCACAATTCCAGTGATTCCCTTTTTTTTTTCTTGAATTGAAACTCACAGAGTTTATCTTTATGCACTATCCTGCTATTTCCACATAGCTGAGGCATGCTAAAAGCCTCTACTCTGACATCTTGGAAAAAAAAAACTATAGTCAGATTTGAACTTGTGTAGTCTTAGTCCTCAAACGTTGTTCTTTCCCTTCAATATTGTATTGGCTATTCTGAGTGTTTTCCTTCTTAGTATAAATGTTACAATCAGTTTTTCAATATCTGCAAAATAACTTGCTGGGATTTTGATTTGGATTGCAATAGATTCCATAGGCCAATTTGTGAAGAACTGACATCTTGACAGTATTGAGCCTTCATAGCAATGGAAATGGTATATCTCTTAATTTATTTAGTTATTCTTTAATTTCTTTGATCAGAGTTTTGCAGTTTTCCTCATAGATCTTGTACATATTTTATTAGATTTATACTAAGTATTTAGATTTGTGGGATACTAATGTAAAAGATACTGTGTTTTTAATTTCAAATTCCACTTGTTCATTGTTGATATATAAGAAAGCAATTGATTTTTATATTGTACCTTGCAACCTTGCTGTGATGAGATATTAGTTCTAGGACTTTTTTGGTTAATTCTTTGATATTTTCAAAAGAGACAATCATGTCATCAACAAAAAAGACAGCTCTGTTTCTTCCTTTACAATCAATATACCTTTCCTTATTGCATTAGCTAAGACTTTCCATATAATGGTGAAAAAGGAGTAGTGAGAGAGGACATTCTTTCTTTGTTTCTGATCTTAGTGGGCAAGCTTCTAATTTCTCACCACTAAGTGTGATATTAACTATACATTTTTGTAGATATGCATTATCAAGTTGAGGAAGTTTTCCTCTATTCCTAGTTTGCTGTGTGTTTTTATCCCGAATAGGTGTTAAATTTTCTCAAATGCTTTATCTGTATCTCTTGATAAGATCATGTGATTTTTATTCTTTAGCCTGTTGATGTGATAGTTTACATTAATTGATTATTAAAAGTGCAATAAGCTTTGCATAGCTGTGATGAATTCTACAGGTACATGCTATATAATTTTTTATACACTGTTGGACTGAATTTGCTAATTTTTATTATTGATTTTTGCATCTCTGTTTGTGAATGATATTGGTCTGTAGTTTTCTTTTGTTACTATTGTTATTTTTTTTTTGAGACGGAGTCTTGCTCTGTTTCCCAGGCTGGCGTGCAGTGGCGCAATCTCGGCTCACTGCAGCTCCGCCTTCTGGGTTCATGCCATTCTCCTGCCTCAGCCTCCTGAGTAGCTGGGACTACAGGCGCCCGCCACCACGCCCGGCCAATTGTTTGTATTTTTAGTAGAGATGGGGTTTCCCCGTGGTCTCGATCTCCTGACCTCGTGATCCACCCTACTCGGCCTCCCAAAGTGCTGGGATTACAGGCGTGATGTAGTTTTCTTTTAAAATCTTTGTATGGTTTCAGTATTAGGGTAATGCTGATGATGAGAATGAATTAAGAAATATTCCCTCTCTTTCTGTTTTCTGAAAAAGATTATAGAAAATTGGCATAATTTCTTCCCTAAGGGTTTGGTAGAATACTACCCAGTGAAACTATCTCAGTCTGATTCCTTCTGTTTTAGAAGGGTCTTAATAATTGAATATGTTTTAGGCCGGAGCGCGTGGCTCAAGCCTGTAATCCAGCACTTTGGAAGGCCGAGACGGGCAGATCACTGAGGCAGGAGATTGAGGACGCATCCTGGCGAACATGGTGAGAACCTCGTCTGCTTACACAAAAATACAAAAAACTAGGCCGGCGGAGGTGGCGGCGCTGTAGTCCCAGCTAGCTTCGGGAAGGCTGAGGCAGGAGAGATGGCGGTAAACCGGGAGGCGAGCTTGGCAGTGAGCTGAGATCCGGCCACTGCACTCCAGCCTGGGCGATCAGAGCGAGACTCCGTCTCCCCAAAAAAAAAACAAAAAAAAAAAAAAAAAAAAAAAAAAAAAAAAGAATATGTTTTAAAAATGTGTATGTTTTCAAATTATTTCTTCTTGTGTGAGTTTTGGAAGATTATGTCTTTCAAGGAATTGGTCTATTCCATCTAGATTATCAAATTTGTAAGCTTAGAGTTGTTCATATATTCCTTTTTAAAAATATTCCTATGTTATAGCGATATCCCTCTTTCATTTCTGATATTATTAATTGGTGTTCTCTTCCTTTTTTCTCTTAGTTAATCACCTATCTAGAGGCTTATTGCTTATATTGATCTTTCCAAAGAATCAGTTTTGGGTTTGGTTGATTTTTCTCTATGAATTTCCTGTTTTCTGTTTTATTATTTTCTGTTCTTAATTTTATTTTTTTCTGCTTACTTTGAATTTAATCTGATCTTCTTTTCCTAGTTTCCTAAAATGGAAACAGATTATTAATTTTAGCTATTTCTTCATTTTTAATATATGCATTGAATGCTGTACGTTTCCCTCTAAGCACTATTTACTATTTTCATTGCATCCCACAAATTTTGATGTTGTGTTTTTATTTTATTTAGTCCAAAATATTTTGAAATTTCTATTGAGATTTCTTCATTCACTCATGTGTCATTCAGAAAAGTATTTTAAATCTTCATGTATTTTATAATTTTTCAGTTATCTTTCTGTTACTGATTTCTAGTTTAATTCTATTGTGGTCTGAAAGCAAACATTTTATGATTTTTATTCTTTTAAATTAGTCAAGGTTGTTGGATGACCTAAAATGTGGTTTATTTTGGTGATTGTTCCATGTGAGTTTGAGAAGAATGTATATTCTGCTGTCGTTGGGTGAAGTAGTCTGTAGATATTAATTATATACAGTTGATTGATAGTGTTATTTCATTCAACTATGGCTTTACTGATTTTCTGCCTGCTGGATTTGTTCATTTCTAATAGAACAAATAGATTTGTTCATTTCTAATAGAGTAGTATCGAAGTCTTCAACTGTAATAATGGATTCATTTATTTCTTCTTGCAGTTCTATCCATTTTTGCATCACATGGTTTGACATTTTGTTGTTAGGATCATACACATTATGAATTCATGTGTATTCATTACGGGTGAATGTATATCCTCCTTTATGAGGATCCAGGTTTCTGACCTATATTATTGTCCTTCTTTCCAAAGGACTTCTTCGAACATTTTTTACAATGCAGGTCTATTGGTAAGAAATTTTCTCAATTTTTGCTTGTCTGAGGAAGTCTTTATTTCTCCTTGACTTTTGAAGTAAATGTCACAGGGTATAGAATTCAATGTTGCTGAGTTTTTTCTCCAACACTTCAAATATTGTATTCCATTCTTTTTTTATTTGCGTGAGTTCTGAGAAGTTAGATGTAATTCTTATCTTTGTTCCTCTGTAGGTGTTTTTATTTCTCTGGCTTCATTTTGGAATTTTTTTTAATCTTTGATTTTAGTAGTTTAAAATAATGTGCCTAGATGTTGTTTTTTGTTTATTTGTTTTTTGGCATTTATCCTGTTTAATGTTCTCTGAGCTTCCTAGTTCTGAGGTTTAGTGTATGACGTTAATTTGGAAAAATTCTCAGACATTATTGTTTCAATTGTTTTTTTGTTGTTGTTCCTTTCTCTTTTCTTCTGGCATTTTTATTATGTATTTACTTCACTTTTTGTAATTGTGTCTCAGTCCTTTGATATTCTGGGTTTGTTTTATTGTTTTGTCTTTGTTCTCTTTGCTTTCCAGTTTTGAAGGTTTCTATTGAGATACCTTCGAGCTCAGAGATTATTTTCTCAGCCATGCCTGGTATACTAATAAGCCTCAGCCATGCCTGGTATACTAATAAGCCCTTCAAAGGTATTCTTCATTTCTGTTACGTTGATTTTTATCTCTATCATTTAATTTTGGTTCTTTCTTCGAATTCCTATCTCTTTGCTTATATTGTTCGTCTGTTCCTGCATGCTGTTTTACCCATTAGACCACTAGCATATTACCATTGTTGTTTTAAATTCCTAGTCTGACTATTCCATACATCTGCCATTTCTGATTCTGATGTTTATCCTTTCACTTAAAATTGTGATTTGGCTTTTTTTTCTTGATAGCCAGATATAATGGATCACATAAAAGAAACTGCTGTAAATAGGCCTTTATTAATGTGGTGGTAAAATGTGGGGAGGGAGAAGCAGCATTCTCTAGTCCTGTAATTGGGTCTTGGTTTTTGTTTTGTTTTGCTTTGTTTTGTTTGTTTGTTTAGGTTTGGTTTTTTAAAAGGGATGCTTCTGGGCTATGAACTTTAACACTGATTTTCAGTTTGCACCCTACCTGGTTAGGTGGGAGAGAATGGCTAGAGTAAGCCAGAGTTGAGTATTTCCCTTCTTTCATGTGAAGGGCTAAAGTGGGCTGAAGATTAATATTTTCCTTCTTTGATGTGGAAGGCTAGAGCTGACTGGAGTTGGTTATTCTCCTTGGGTGAGGGCTATTATGGTGGAAAAGGCCAAATGGAAACCATTAGAGCTGACTCTACCTAGAAAAATAGTAAATCAAAAACAATATTACATCCTTGGAGGGATTGCAGAGATTAGCACCACCATCAAGGACTTGAAAGACTCAGGGGTGGTGATTCCCACCACATCCCCATTCAGTTCTTTAATTTGGCCTGTGCAGAAGACAGATCTTGGAGAAAGACAGTGGATTATTGTAAGCTTAACCAAGTGGTGACTCCAATTGCAGCTGCTGTACCAGATGTGGTTTCATTGCTTGAGCGAATTAACACATCTCCTGGTACCTGGTATGTAGCCATTGACTTGGCAAATGCCTTTTTCTCCATTCCTGTCCATAAGGCCCACCAGAAGCAATTTGTCTTCAGCTGGCAAGGCCAGCAGTATACCTTTACTGTCCTACCTCAGGGGTATATCAGCTCTCCAGTTTTGTGTCATAATCTTATTTGGATAAACCTTGATCACTTTTCACCTCCGCAAGATATCACACTGTTCCATTACATGATGACATTATGCCAATTGGATCCAGTAAGCAAGAAGTAGCAAACACACTGGACTTATTTGTGAGACATTTGCATGCCAGAGGATGGGAAATAAATCTAAAATTCAGGGAACTGCTACCTCAGTAAGATTTCTAGGAGTCTAGCAGTATGGGGCCTGTTGAAATATTCCTTCTAAGGTGAAGGATAATTTGCCGTATTGGCCTCTCCTGCAACCAAGAAAGAGGCAGAACACCTGGTGGGCCTGTTTGGTTTTTGGAGGCAACACATTCCTCATCTGGGTTTGTTACTCTGGCCCTTTTATCAAGTGACCCAAAAGGCTGCCAGTTTTGAGTGGGGTCCAGAACAGGAGAAGGCTCTGCAACAAGTCCAGGCTGCTATGCAAGCTGCTCTGCCACCTGGGCCATATGACCTGGCAGATTCAATGGTGCTTGAGGTGTCAGTGGCAGATAGGGATGTTGTTTGTAGCTTTTGGCAGCCCCCCATAGGTGAATCACAGTGGAGGCCTCTAGGATTTTGGAGCAAGGCCCTGCCATCTTTTGCAGATAACTACTCTCCCTTTGAGAGACACCTCCTAGACTGTTACTGGGCTTTGGTGGAATCTGAATATTTGACTATGGGTCATCAAGTCACCATGTGACCTGAACTGCCTATTATGAACTGGGTGCTTTCCGACCTATCTAGCCATAAAGTGGGTCATGCACAGCAGCATTCCATCATCAAGTGCAAGTAATATATACGTGATCAGACTTGAGCAGGTCCTGAAGGCACAAGTAAGTTACACAAGGAAGTGGCTCAAATGCCCATGGTCTCCACTCCTGCCACCCTATCTTCTCTCTCCCAGTCTGTACCAATTGTCTCATGGGGAGTTCCCTATGATCAGTTGACAGAGGAAGAGAAGACTACTAGGGCCTGGTTCACAGATGGTTCTGCACGANAGTGGGTCATGCACAGCAGCATTCCATCATCAAGTGCAAGTAATATATACGTGATCAGACTTGAGCAGGTCCTGAAGGCACAAGTAAGTTACACAAGGAAGTGGCTCAAATGCCCATGGTCTCCACTCCTGCCACCCTATCTTCTCTCTCCCAGTCTGTACCAATTGTCTCATGGGGAGTTCCCTATGATCAGTTGACAGAGGAAGAGAAGACTACTAGGGCCTGGTTCACAGATGGTTCTGCACGATATGCAGGCACCATCCGAAAGTGGACAGCTGCAGCACTGCAGATACTTTCTAGGACATCCCTAAAGGACAGCAGTGAAGGGAAATCTTCCCAGCGGGCAGAACTTTGGGCAGTGCACCTGGTTGTGCACTTTGCATAGAAGAAGAAATGAGCAGATGTGTAATTACATAGTGATTCATGGGCTGTAGCCAATGATTTAGCTGGATGGTCATGGACTTGGAAGAAGCATGATTGAAAACTTGGTGACAAAGAAATTTGGGGAAGAGGTATGTGGATGTACCTCTCTGAGTGGTCAAAAACTGTTAAGATATTTGTATCCCATGTGAGTGCTCACCAATGGGTGACCTCAGCAGAGGAGGATTTTAATAATCAAATGGATAGGATGACCCCTTCTGTGGACTCAGAGACTCTTTCCCCCCAGCCACCCCTGTCACTGCCCAATGGGCCTGTGAACAAAGTGGCCATGGTGGCAGGGGTGGAGGTTACGCATAGGCTCAGCAACATGGACTTCTATTCACCAAGGCTGGATCTGGCTGCGACCACTGCTGAATGCCCGATTTGCCAGCCTCAGAGACCAACACTGAGCCCTTATCATGGCACCATTCCTTAGGGTGATCAGCCAGCTACCTGGTGGCAGGTTAATTATATTGGACCTCTTCCATCATGGAAAAGGAAAAGGTTTGTCCTTGCTGGAATAGACACTTACTCCAGTTATGGGTTTTTCTATCTTGCATACAATGCTTCTGCCAAGACTACCATCCATGGACTCACAGAATGCCTTATCCACCATCATAGTATTTCACACAGCATTGCCTTTGATCAAGGCATTCACTCTAGGGCTAAAGAAGTGTGGCAATGGGCTCATGCTTATGGAATTCCCTGGTCTTACTGTGTTCCCCGTCACCCAGAAACAGCTGGACTGATAGAATGGGATGGCCTTTTGAAGTCACAGTTACCATGCCAAGTAGGTGACAGTACTTTGGAGGGCTGGGACAAAGATCTCCAGAAGGCCGTGTATGCTCTGAATCAGCATCCAGTATATGGTACTGTTTGTCCTGGAGGCAGGATTCACGGGTCCAGGAAGCAAGGGGTGGAAGTGAAAGTGGTACCACTCACCATCACCCCTAGTGTTCCACTAGCACAATTTTTGCTTCCTGTTCCCACAACATTATGTTCTGCTGACCTAGAGGTCTTAGTTCCAGAGGGAGGAACACTGTCACCAGGACACACAACAATGATTCCATTAAACTGGAGGTTAAGATTGCCACCTGGACACTTTGGGCTCCTCCTACTTTTAAGTCAACAGGCTAAGAAGGGAGTAACAGTGTTGACTGGAGTGATTGACCCAGAATATCAAGGTAAGATCAGTCTACAATTCCACTCCACAATAGAGGTAAGGAAGAGTATGCATGAGATCCTCACAAGAGATCCATTAGGGCATGTCTCAGTATTACCATGCCCTGTGACTAAGGTCAATGGAAAACTACAACAGCCCAATCCAGGCAGGACTACAAATGGCCCAGACTCCTCAAGAATGAAGATTTGGGTCACTCCACTAGGAAAAAAATACAACCTGCCAAGGCGCTTCCTGAAAGCAAACGGAATCAAGAATGGGTAGTAGAAGAAGGCAGTCATCAATACCAGCTATGACCACATGACCAGCTGAAGAAACAAGGACTGTAATTGTCATGAGTATTTCCTACTTCTTTTGTTAAAAACGTGTTTGTGCATGTATACACTTGTACTAAGAAAATATCTTCATTTTATTTCCTTTCTCCTTTATCATGTGACATAACATTTATTGACTTCACATCAGCATTTAAGTTATGTGATAGTATTTGAGTTGGGGATTGGTGCATTTCCCATTGTATGAAGGATTGTTGTATATGTTAGGCATACTTATGTCTTTATTAATGTCTTTATTTGAAGATTATGTATGCTTTCAGGAGATGTGTATGGATTCAAGTTGATAAGGGGTGGACTTGTGATGGTTATTACTGAATGTCAACTTGATTGGATTGAAGGATACAAAGTATTGATCCTGGGTGTGTCTATCAGGGTGTTGCCAAAGGACATTAACATTTGAGTCAGTGGAATGGGAAAGGTAGACCCATCCTTAATCTGGGTGGGCACTATTTAATCAGCTGCCAGCATGGCTAGAATATAAAGCAGGCAGAAAAATATGAAGAGACTGGCCTAGCCTCCCAGCCTACAACATTTTCCTGTGCTGGATGCTCTCTGTCCTCAAATATCAGACTCCAAATTCTTCAGTTTTGGAACCTCAGATTGGCTCTCCTTGCTCCTCAGCCTGCAGATGGCCTGTTGTAGGACCTTTTGATCGTATGAGTTAATACTTAATAAGCTTATATATACATATATATAATTAAGCGGATATTAGATATGGGCGCTCAATAGATACCTACCTGGTTATGCCAACCTAGTGGTTTAGTATATATATATATATATATATATATACTCCATTAGTTCTGCTCCCTAGAGAATCCTCACTAATTACACTTACCGTAGGTCAGTTAGACTCTGATAAACCCAGCAGGGTTAAGTTCTTATTAGATAGTTTCTCCCAAGTACAGATCTTGTTAAGAAAAGAATCTTCTGGCATATATTTAAAAATGGCTCTTTTCTCCTCCCCCTGCTGGAAACATGAGGTAATTTTCTCTAATATTTACTGTGAAAACCTGGTTGAGCCCCGGGAGATAAAACTCAAAGAAACATGAGGGCCCCTATGACTGGGTTCCTTCAAGTTTTTAACTCTCAGACTTGTCCAAACTGAGACTTCAACAGTTTATCAATTACAGTTCAGGTGTTCTACCATGTTACTAGTTACCATGGCAATTTCTGTTTACGAGCCTTTAATCTGGTAAACTATGATTCTCTTTATTTGTTGTCCCTGCAATCTTGGAGAAAGCAGTTTGCCTTGAATCCTCACTTCTTTTACAGATCAAATAAGAGTTGTGATCTCTCAGTTTTTTGTTTTGTCTAGTTTTGTTTTTGGGATGGAGTTTTGCTCTTGTTGCCCAGGCTTGAGTATAATGGAACAATCTTGGCTCACTGCAACCTCTGCCTTCTGGCTTCAAGTGATTCTCCTGCCTCAGCCTCTCAAGTAGCTGGGACTACAGGCACGTGCCACCACGTCTGGCTAATTTTTATATTTTTAGTAGAGACAGGGTTTCACCATGTTGGCCAGGCTGGTCTTGAACTCCAGACCTCAGACGATCCCCCTGCCTCAGCCTCCCAAACTGCCTGGATTACAGGAATGAGCCACCTCACCTGACCAGTCTCTCAGTCTTTTTAGCTTTTAATTTGTTAGAATAAAGTGTAACTTTCAAGCTCCTTACATGCAGAACCAAAAACCAAAAGTTGCTTTTGTTTTTGAAAGATTTTGCTTGATAATAGAATTCTGAGTTGATAGTTTTTCTCCTCAAATGGTATTCCACTGTCTTCTCACTTTCATTATCTCTGATTAGAAATCTGCTGACATTATTGTTTTAGTTATTCTGTATATATTATTTTTTTCTTTAGCTTCTAAGATTTCTATGTATTACTGGTCTTGAATAATTTAATTATCACACACCTTGGTATAGTTTTCTTTTTAAAACCTTTCTAATCTTAGTGTGTGTTGCATCTCTTGAATCTGCAGGCTTATAGTTCTATAGATTCAAGAAAGTCTGAGAAAGTCTTTATTTCTCCTTGACTTTTGAAGGAAATTTTACAGGGCATATTTACTGTGAAAACTTGGTTGAGCTTCTGGAGGTAAAACTCACAGAAGTTTGAGGGCCCCTATGAGGGGGGCCCTGGAGTTTTTGACTCAGACTTGCCCACACTGAGACTCCAGCAATTTATCAGTTGCAGTTCAGGTTTTCTACTCTGTTACCGGTTATACTTTTCATCACAATTAGAAAGTTTTCAGCAAATCTTTCTGTAAATATTTTACCACTTTCCCTTAACCTTTGTGACTTCCAGTTGCATGTATATTAGGGGCTTGAGATTTTCCCACTGCTCACTGATTATTGTATTTATTTGTTTTTTTCAGTCTCTTTTTCTCTCTGTGTGTTTCATTTTAGATAATTTATATTGCTATACACTTAAATATGCTATTTTTATTTTCCAATGTTCAATCTGCCATTAATTTAATTGGGTATTTTTCATCTCAGACATTGTAGTTTTCATGGTTAGAAGTTCACTTTGGGTCTGTATTATATCTTCAACATTTCCAGTTAGCATATTAAATTTTTTCCCTAGTTTTTAAACATGTGGAATTCCTTTATAATAACTATAATAATTTCATCTGATGATTTTACAACTGTGTCAGTCCGGGTTTCTTTGTAATTAATTTATTTTATTTTATTTTATTATGGATCATACTTCTTCCTTGCATGCATGTTATATTAATGTAAATTTTATGTTATTCACATACAGTTGTGAACTGTTGGGAAGCTGAATGTGGAAAAGCATAGATAATGAATATTTTCGTATTCCTCTAAGTATTATTTTACTTTGTTCTGAGATTCACTGCACTTAAGTGATAGGAGGATTTAATCCTTTGGGGTCTTAAGATTTATTAGGAAGCAGCAAAATTGCTGGGCGAGGTGGCAGGTGCCTATAATCCCAGGTACTTGGGAGACTGAGATGGGAGGATCACTTAAACCTGGGAGGCAGAGTTTGCAGTGAGCTGAGATCGTGCCACTGCACTCCAGCCTGGGCAATAGAGTGAGACTCCATCTCAAAAAGAAAAAAGAAAGACTGTTTTAGGGCTAATTCCTATTGAACAGTAAGGCAAGAACCTTTTGAGCATTCTACCAAATGTAACTGTGTCCAAATGTCACCTTTTTATGAGAATGCCAGTCATAATGGATTTGGGCCCACCTACCTTAATAACCTTTTTTAACTTGCTTAAATATAAATACTGTATTTCAAATAACATCACCTTAAGTACTCAGGGTCAGGACTTCAACATAAAAATTTCGAAAGGACACAATTTAACAACAACAAAAAAATTTACCTTCAAGTTTACTTACTCTTTTCTTTGTCATATTTATTCTACTACTGAGCCCTCTACTGAGGTTTTTGTTTTGTTTTGGTTATTGTATTTTTTAGTTATATGATTTCCATTTTATAAGAATTTTCGTTTTTTATAAGATTTTCTATGTTTTATTTCAAAGGAATTTGTTTTGCTTGTTGAATCATATTTATGCTGACTGCTTTAAAATCTTTGTCAAATAATTCCAATATCTGATTTATTTTTTTGGTGGCATCTTTTATCTTTTATTATTCATGTTGTGATTTTTCTGGTTGTTGGTATGACAAGTGATAGTCTATTGTATCCTGAACATTGTGTTAGAAGACTTTGGCTTCTATTCAAATATTTTCTTTATACAGGCAGTCATCTTGTTTGGGTTGGGCATGCACCTCCCGGACTACTTTTGTGGGCTGTCGTTCCAATGATAGTTTAGTTTTCAGAAATTTTGCAGTGCTATTTTGGCTTACTTTGTCTTGTTAAACCAAAGTTTCTTTTTTTTTTTTTTTTTTTTTTTTTTTCAGACGGAGTCTCACTCTGTCGCCCAGGTTGGAGTGCAGTGGCTGGATCTCAGCTCACTGCAAGCTCCGCCTCCGGGGTTTACACCCTTCTCCTGCCTCAGCCTCCCAAGTAGCTGGGACTACAGGCGCCCGCCACCTCGCCCAGCTAGTTTTTTTGTATTTTTTTTAGTAGAGACGGGGTTTCACCATGTTAGCCAGGATGGTCTCGATCTCCTGACCTCGTGATCCGCCCGTCTCGGCCTCCCAAAGTGCTGGGATTACAGGCTTGAGCCACCGCGCCCGGCCAAACCAAAGCTTCTAATCCCTGATGGTTCCTGTAAGGATGGACAGCACTTCTTCCGGCCAGGTCCCCAGTGTTTTTAGATGAGGGAAGGCGGTCTCCAGCTTTCAGAGATGAGAAGTATTTCTCAGAGCCTAGCTGTTTGTTGTCAGCAGGACTCTCTTTGGTACAGGGACAGAGTGTACCTGGAATATCTCGTGCTGCTTGGTTGGTGGTTTAGATTCAAGATCCTGATCATCTTCTGCCACAATGTGTTATTTCTTTAGTTCTGCGCCCCAGTCAGTCTGACTACCTGTTTCCGTCATTTTCTTATGATTGTCTGTTTTATTATTTCCAGAGTTTATAGCTATAATTAACGAGGAAGAGCATAGAGAGTCAAGTGTATGCCCTTTTGTCAAAACCGGAAGTTACGTATTAAGTTTTTCTAAAAAATATATTTTCTGTTATTTAGATGGATCACGAATGGAAGACGAAATGTTCACGTAGGTTTGGTCTTCTGTCTTCCATACCTTTCTTAGCTTGGAGGCTGATGATTGAGATTTTTTCTAATGCATTTTTTTTTCCACAGGGGAATTGCTTGAGAATTAATATTTGCATCTATGCATGGTTTTAATGAATATTAATTGCTATCATAGATTACAAGGTGGGGGACTTCTGTGATCATACAATTGTGAACTATTGGGAAGCTGAATGTGGAAAAGCATAGATAATGAATAAAGTTTGTAAAGCAAAAGAAGTAAAGATTTCCCAAAACTAAATAATATACTGTTATATCTTCTTGGGGGAGGGGGCTGTTTTCTCTATATTTTAATGGCTCCAATCAAATATATCTACTGCTTCACTTGTAGGAGTATAAGCTATTATGTCTTTCTCTTCCCTAGGCATGAGACACACTTATCATTTTATTAAAATTTAAAAAAAATTTTTGATTAGCTATTGTTAGTGGTAAGGTTATTTTTATTAATTTAGAGATATTTAATTTTGTTAAACCAAATGGAATTATCAACAAGTTCCTGTTCACAATAATCAATTTGAAAAAACTTTTAAAATGTCTTTCAGCACTAATTAGGTATAAAATATTTCTCCTAATAGCCACCAACTTAAATGACTTTCATTTTAAATTTCTATATCATGAGATTGCCTCATCTGTTACTGTTTGGAGTCTCTCAAGGGAGAAAGAAATTTCAAAGGTTGTTACTAAAATCACTTATGAGTTCATGAGATTAATAGTTACATGGGCTTTATTTGGAAAAACAGCATGCCACTTTCAAATAGTAAACTTTAATTAGCATGAATAAAGTTTTATGTAAATCAATTAAAAGACATCTAAGTCCCTCATAGATGCCCTGTATTCTGACAGTCTGTGGGAAATGTACGTAAGACAGGGTATTTTTTATTGCTCACAGCCTGGATTTGGAGATAACAGATGCACATGTGAAATTATTAACTGAGAATCTGGAACACTGACCATCAGTAAGTAATGAGTCCAGGGAATGAGATATCAAGTAAATGTGTGCTGGAGTAGTCAAGAAAGGCTTTTAAAAGCTGGTATTTGAAAGAAGATACGCTTTGAAATGGCATAAGAGAGACAGGAACACCTCAAGAGAAAGATGACAGACCAGACCCAGAGGTGAGAAGGAATTTGACTAATGTTTTCTAAATGGAAGACAGCAGCATACTATGGAAAGGGGTGGAGGTTCAGGGAGAGGTGAGGATGGATCATCAGAGCAAAGATATTGGAAAACATCCTGATATCCTAAAAGAAAATAATATTCATGTTTATCAGGGGGATGTGAGTTCCCTTGGGACAAGAATTGACTTGCTGGGTCTATATTCCCAGCATCTGGCTTTAAAACTTATTGAATGGATGTATAAGAAAAATGGAAAATCTAAGTTATTTACTCAGTTCATGGACAGAATTATCATGATTCTTCACCTTCTCTTCCTCTTCCTTTTTCTTTTCCAAATATTCTAATTCCCGCTACTTTGAGCCCAGCCTTTCCTGGAGTTATGTTGCACTGAATGTGTAAAGGTACTTTGAAGTGAGACAAGCCTACTTAAAAGTTGCTTTTGTTAGAATTTTGAGTTAAATTCCTCTTCTCAATTCTAAAATGGGTTCCTATTTTTCTTCTTTGTGACTCATCTCCATGATGATTGACCTTAGTTTACCTTTTCCTGAAAGTCATATTGGATGTTGGAATCATGCAGTATTTAGCCTCTTCTTATTGGCTTCTTTCACTTAGTCATATGCTTTTCGGGTTTTCTCCATGTCTTTTGATGGCTAGATAGCTTATTTCTTCATAGTGCTAGATAATATTTCATTATTCGGATGTACAACAGTTTATCCATTCACTTACTGAGACATCTTGTTTGGTTTCCAAGTTTCGCCAGTTATAAAGAAGGCTGCATTAAATATCCATGTGTTGCTGCATGAACACAAGCTTTTACTTTCTTTGAATAAATACCAAGGTGCATGACTGTGGGATTGTATAGTGTGAATGTCTTTCTAAGAAACTGAAAAACTGTCTTCTAAAGCAAATCCTACAGTGAACTATAAACTTCAGGTGATAACAATGTGTCAATATAGGTTGGTAAATTAGCAAATGTACTGCTCTGGCAGAGGCTGTTGATAATGAGGGAAACTGTGCAGATGCAGGGACAGGGGTTATATGGGAATTAACTCCCTGTACTTTCTGCTAATTTTGCTGCAAACCTAAAACTGCCCTAAAAGTAAAACCTATTAAGAATAATCGTTTTAAAATCTGAGGGAGAAAAGGAGGCTCTTAAAAAAGTAGTAACCTGTAAATACCTAAATCTCTTGGAAGTCAGGCACAAGCATAATTTATCTTCCTGACCCTTCAACCTGCCAGTAACTAGTGATTGCTTGATGATGTATGATTACTGAATTTCTTTCATTTCCTTTGTGTGTCTATATATATATTTTAAAAATTTAGACCGTACTGCCACATACGTTGACTAGTTCAATATTCCCGGCTGATAAGTCTTGGGTTTTTTGAACTAAGTTACCTCCTTGCTGGTTCTACATATCCCAAGAAGTCATTGATTCACTCAGTTTATTTAACTCCCCATCATATTATAATCACTAAACGATGGGAATATGTGACACTAAACACTGGGCATATGTTCTGAGAAGGTGATTTCATCATGGTGGGAACATCCCAGAGTGTACTTACATAGACTTAGATGGGATAGCCTACTACACACCTAGGCTATGTGGTAAACCCTATTGTTCTGAAGCTACAAACCTGTGCAGCATGTTAATGCACTGAATACTGTAGGCCTTTGGAACGCAGTGTTCAATATTTGTGTATCTAAATATATTTGAACATAGAAAGGCACAGCAAAAATATATAAAATATAAAAAATGGTACATCTGTATAGGGCGCCTACCATGAATGAGGCTTGCAGGACTGGAAGTTGCTCTGGGTGAGTCAGAGAGTGAATGGTGAGTACATGTGAAGGACTGGAACATTACTGTACTCTGCTAAAGACTTTATAAACACTATGCACTTGGGCCTCACCATATTTATTTTTAAAAGTGTTTCTTTAATAATAAATTTTAGTCTTAGCTTACTGTAACTTTTTTACTTTGTAAACTTTTAATTTTTTAAACTTTTGACTCCTTTGTAATAACACAGCTTAAAACACGAACACATTGGACAGCTGTGCAAAAATGTTTTCTTTCTTCATATTCTTATTCTATAAGCTTTTTTCCCTGTTTTTAAAATTATTATTTATTTTGCTTAATAAACATACACATCAGCTTAGGCCTACACAGGGACAGGATCATCAATGTCACTGTCTTCCACCTCCGCATCTTGTTCCACTGGAAGGTCTTCAGGAACTGTCATCTTCTATGATAATAGTAACTTTGTCTGGAGGATATAGAAGTATACTCTAACCATAAAAATTATAGTAAATACATAAATCAGCAATGTAGTCATTTATTATCATATCAAGTATTATGTACTTGATAATATAATGTATGTAATTGTATGTGCTACACTTTTATATTACTAGCATCACAGTAGGTTTCTTTATACCAGCATCACCACAAACATGTAAGCAGTGCATTGCACTATAAATTAGGACAGCTATGACCTCACTAGGTGATGGTAATCTTTTAGCTCCATTAAAATCTTATGGGACCACCATCATATATGCAGTCTATCATTGACTGAAACATCATCATGCCATGCATGACTGTAGTTGTTTGGTGTTTGTGTGGTGAAAAACTCCTTAGATGGCAACTATTAATAGATCCAGTTATGGACGGAGTCCTGAGTCCAAATAGTGACATCCCTCCTAGTTATGGAAGTAGAAGAATTCTGTAGACTATTTAAGCCATCATCACACTGTTATTATCCATCATTGTTTTGGGGATAAACCTAACATTTGGTTTTAATTCAAAATAATTGCTTTCAGAAGGTTTATTTCATAACATAGGCTCAGTTTGTTTCATCTTCTGTTGCCATAGGAACAAATAAATAAATTAATGCAATTGTCTGGGCATGGCACAAATAATTTCTTTGATGTATTGTTTTCCATTTTCCAATAGAACACTTGTCACATTGAAGGCTACAATTCTCTCACCAACTTTAAGTATCATAATTTTGATACCACATAATCCATCTATAATTATGTGTAGGGATATTTGGACATTTTAGCTTTGATTTATTAATATCGTATTAGACCTTTGCATAGAACATTTGCATTTTATTTTCTTTCTTTTGAATTTCATGGTGCACTCTGTGGTGTCCATTTTCAAGTACTATATGTACAAAAAAAGGTGGCAACACTTTTTCAACAAAATCACAAGGAACCCCCGGCATACAGTAAATCTTTTCAAGTTGACTTAATAGCACAAATAGATCCTTTTCTAAGATTTAAGTTAAAATTCACACTAAAGGCGTTGATGAGGTACTCTTGCACATGCCGCATGGCTAAAAGAGGGTTTCAGAATCTGATCCCTACTTTACGAATCTTGTAATCAGCTTGAGTACCTCACGATTGCAAGCAAAGAAAGAACAACTTAAGGTATAAAAGCCTTGTCCAACCCTTAAATGCATCAAATTGGGGAGAAGGAAGGAGGAACAATGTTAGAGCTATTTTTAATAATTTTAAAAATTCAAATGAACTTATAATAAATCTGCATGACCAGAAAATACAAATGGAGTCATTAAGAGAGTACAGAATTAAAGGTCACACCTCGTGGTTTTGTATCTCAGGTTCACACCTTGTTAGCTGTGAGATTTTAGACAAATTACTTAACCTCTCCAAAGCTCAGTTGCCTTCTTTGGAAAATAGGATACTTCCTAGGGTTTCAAGAGAATTGAATAAAAGAGATATGCATAGAAAGTGTTTACCGTAGTGCCTGGATATAGCAAGAATTCAACCAACATTAGCACTGCCTAGTATTATTAAACAGACTGTCACATCTGTATGCTTTGCATTGAACTTCCATCAGCTTTGTGCCATAACACTGTCTATCTCATTCTAATGGAAGCTGTGACTAGCAAGTAAATACAACTTTAATTAACATGGGATAATTAATTCATGTCTTAGTAAATGCTGTGTGTTTGATGAGATATGTCAAAACAAAATATTCAAAAACAAAAGTGACAGAAGCAATTTTTTAATGGACTTGGTGGTGAGAAGGCTGGGGATTTCCAGGGCAGACCCTTAGTACAGGCAAGAGTGTGAGAAGAGGGAGAAGTGTGGGGGCAGGTGGGATGGGACAACCGTCACCACAGCCTCAGCTCTTGCCACCCTCCCCATCTCTGCCTTTCAGCCACGCCAGTCTTCTTTCAGTCCTTCTGACATATCATCTTTCCCCACTTTGAGCCTTTGAACTTGCTGTTCTCTCTGCTTGGAACATCCTCATCTCCCTTCTTCATTAAAAAAAAAAAAAGTCCTTCTCTCCTTCAGGTATCAATTAAAACATCACTTCCTTCCAGAAACCTCCTTGATGCCCTGGACTGGGCCATGTGTCACTGCTAGATTATGCCACAGCACTGGGCACTTGATCTATCATCTCATGTTGTTGTATCCACTGGGTCATTATTTGTCTTCTCTGCTAGATTATGAGGAATGAAGGCTAACTGATGCCTCCTTTATCTGGCAGAGGTCCTGGCACTTAAGTGCTCAAGAACTGCAGGTTGACTTATTGGAAAAGAAAGGTAAACTCAAAGTGATTCTGTGTTCTTCCTCATTCACCTGTCCCTACCTTACTTGGTGACAACAGTGCTCAGAATAATGCTTGTATTCAGCAGGGTGGAGATCAAGGACAGTGCCTATCCAGTAGATGATGGACAAGATGTTCTCTTTTATTATTCCTATGCTTTTCCCTGCTACTCCTATCATAAGTCTGTCAATGGCCTCCTGATTTTCCACTTGATGTACTAAGAATCTCCTCCCTTGGGTTCCAACAGCACTGGAAGCTTCGTGGGAAAGCAGCTATGGAGAACTCTAGGGTCAAGACAAGAAATGAGGAACTTGAGAAATCTCTAAGAATATCCATTCATTCATTCATTCATTCATTCATTCGATAATAATTTAATAGTAGCAATAACAACTGGAACCTATTGAGTGCTTATCTTACATTATATCATTTAATTCTCACCATGATCTTGCGAAGTAGTGCTATTAATAACCGTTTCTACAGATAAGAAAACTAAGGCACAATGCAGTGAAGCAACTTTGCCAAAGTCACATATGTAGCATAGTTATGAAGCCAGGATTTGGACCTGAACTCTTAACTGAGATGGATTTTTGCATCTCATGGGTCTTGGTATTGGCAGCTATGTGCCAAGCATTAGGCTAGATTCTGGGGATTCCAAAGCAGCCAAAACTCAGACCCTGGTATTGGGGATTCTGAAGTTGGATGGGAAGGAAGTCAGGCAATGGACTTAACAGGTGTTCTGCTAAAGACTAGACCGGTGAGATAAATTGCATGATTGGATGTGTGGCAAACCATCAGGAGGGTACATATCCTGCTACATGGGGGGAACAAGTAATCACTTGGTGGACACTTTAATCCAGGTTGCACCTGCACCGCCACATGCATGTAAATCAGGTTCTGTGCTACTTAGGTAATGTATGTTCCTGAGACACCGGGAGGAAAGTTAATTCTCAGACACCAGGAGAAAGGGTATCTGTTTTTCTTGGCTTATGGTCAGCATCTCTTTGAACAAATCGTATGTTTCTTTTACAGGTTGAGCATCCCTAATATCAAAATCTAAAATACAAAATGCTCCAAAATTCCAGTATTTTTGAATGCTGACATGATGCCACAAGTGGAAAATGCCACACCTGACTGTGTGACCAGTTGCAGTCAGAACACAGTCAAAACTACGTTTCAAGCAGAAAGTCATTTAAAATATTGTATAAAATCACCTTTAGGCTATGTTTATAAGGTGTATATGAAACATAAATGAATTTTATGTTTATACTTGGGCCCCATCCCCAAGATACCTCATTATGCATATGCAAATCTTCTCATATCCAAAAAAATCCAAAATTCAGAATGCTCCTGGTCCCAAGCACTTTGGATAAGGGATACACAACTGATACTTAAAAGGGAAGAAGAAAATAGACTCCAACTTTGGAAGCATGTAATGTAATTGTAAGTTATTAGCCCATTATTAATATGCAGGAGAACATTTCTAAAATGTTCCCCTGGGCCTTTGATTCAAAGAAAAATTATTCTATTCACCTACTTAGTATTTTCTATCTAAAAATTGGCTAATTTGTCAATTTTGTGGTTTAACATTTTCTAAGACTCTAGGAGAGAGGACACATTACTCACTCTTTGTTAAATACATTTTGTGCTATTATATTCCTTTGTTTTGGATTCCAAAAATGTTTTCAGCATCATGTTTTGGTGGTACCAGCAGATCAGCTATGGTTCTTATGTCTCCTCTTTGAGCTCACTAAATATATGTGGGTTAATAGATGTTCATGATAACTGTAGATTTTATAATTCAGAAACTATAAACTTAAATTGCTTGGCTGTTGGTTGACCAAACAGTGTAAAATAATGAATAGAGTATGAGAATATATGGATTTGACCTCTTAACTGTCACTTACAAGCTACGGATGATCCAACAAATATTTATTGAGCATGTATTAAGTACTGGGTACTGTGTTAACCTCGGCAAACACAAAAGTGTACTAGACAACATGGCTCCAGTCTTTGATGGAGCTTACGTTCCATGGTGTGGAAAAAAGCTTTATTTTTTGAGGAACTAAAGCAAATCAAGTGGGCTGGAGTGTCATGAAAAGGTTGGGGAGTGGCACAAGATGTAGTCATATTGGAGTAAGGGCAGGAGATATTTCCAGACTATGGCAAAGACTTTGGATTCTATTTTGTGTGCCGTCAGGAAGAAACTATCAGTAATGGATTGTTTCAGTTCAGACATCACTGGTTGCAAGTAACATTAATCCACACAAACTATCCCAAGCATAGAAGGTTTACTATTAGGCAAAAGAGGTATCTTATGGAAACCTAGTGAGGAAGCAAAGAATAGCCAGACCTTACTGGAATTGAAACTGGGGATAAGTTGAGAGCCATTACCACTAAGACTGTCTCTGTCATGTTTTCTCTGTTCTCTTGCTTCTCTTCTTGCTTTACAAACTGCCTTCCTCTATTTATGCTCGTCGCAACTGGAGAGCCTGGGAGGACATGGGGAGTAGAGTGGCCAGCAGGGGGATAATCAGGAAAAGATTGTGGGCCAAGTGTGTGCAGAAGGTAGCTCTGGTTATCACATAAGGAGGCCCACCAGAAAGACAGCCTGTGGGATGAGTGTGCAGTCAAAGAAGGGCCCAAGGAAGAGTGGCCAGTGACCAGGAGTAGAGGCATCCCAGTACCAAGAGACAGAACACAAAGTGGTTCCAGCACAAGCAAGGAGAACTCTCTAAGCCAGCACAGGACATCTGGAAACTTTTCCTTTCCCTTCCTTTCTCTCCTCTGCTGTGCTCTAACCCTGGAGGAAAGGGAGCCAGATTAGTAGCCAGAAATGAGAGATGGAAAATTGAAGCAAAGAAACACAGAGAACACTGAGCTTACCACCACCTACCCACTCTAGGTTTCCAAGCCCATTACAACCCAAGCCCAGGGCAGGGAATTTTAACTCCATTGAGAGAGTAAAGGTTAGATATTAGAAAACACGGAATTTGTCAGAAGCCTCCACCAAAGAAGACTCATCGTATATGAAAGTGACAAGACAATATGGGGAATCTGCTTGAGATTTTATTAAGGCTTATCATAAAGAAAATGTTTCAAGGGTAATAGGAGAAAAAACAAACCTTTTTTTTTCCTGTTTACACTCTATTGAATTGACTCTTCCAATAAGCTAAGTACATGTAAAGTAACTGAGATAAAGTGTATAAATTGTCCAGAACACTGCTAGGCACATGGTACAGCCTCAGTACTTGTCTGTAGTTGGTGGTAGCATTAGAACCTGCAGCCTTTCAGAAATATCCCCAACCAGACTTCCAGTATCTGCCACATTCCCCTACTTAGTTTGCATATTTCTGTATTTACTTGTCTCTGCCATGAAAATTTCTCTGACATTTCCATGAATATGTTAGTCTGTTTTCACACTGTTGATAAAGACATACCCAAGACTGGGCAATTTACAAAAGAAAAAGGTTTAATGGAATCACAGTTCCACATGGCTGGGAGGCCTCATAATCGTGGTGGAAGGAAGAAAGGCATGTCTCACATTGTGGCAGACGAGAAAAGAGCCTTTGCAGAGAAACTTCCCCCTTATAAAACCATCAGATCTCATAAGACTTATTCACTATCATGAGAACAGCACAGGAAAGACCTGCCTCCATGATTCAATTACCTCCTCCCAGGTCCCTCCCAAACACGTGGGAATTCAAGGTGAGATTTGAGTGGGGACACAGCCAAGCCATACCATCCTGCCACAGCCCCTCCAAAATCTCATATGCTCGTATTTCAAAACCAATCATGACTTCCCAACAGTCTCCCAAAGTTTTAATTCATTAAAGCATTAACTAAAAAGCCCACAGTCCAAAGTCTCATCCAAGACAAGGCAAGTCCCTTCTGCCTATGAGCCTGTAAAATCAAATGCAAGCTACTTTCTTCCTAGCTACAATGGGTGTACAGGCATTGGGTAAATACAGCCATTCCAAATGGGAGAAATTGGCCAAGACAAAGGGGCTACAGGCCCTGTGCAAGTCCAGAATCCAGTGGGGCAGTCAAATCTTTCAGCTCCAAAATGATATCCTTTGAATCAATGTCTCACATCCAGGTCACGTTGATACAAGAAGTGGGCTCTGTCAACCTTGGGCAGCTCCACCCCTGTGGTTTTGCAGAGTATAGACCCCCTCCTGGCTGCTTTCAGGGTCTGGTATTGAGTGTCTGTGGCTTTTCCAGGCACACAGTATAAGCAGTAGGTGAATCTACCATTCTGGGGTCTGTAGGATGGTGGCCCTCTTCTCACAGCTCTACTAGGTGGCACCGCAGTAGGGACTCTGTGTGGGAGCTTCAACCCCACATTTGTCTTCTGCACTGCCTTAGCAGAGGTTCTTCATGAGGGCCCCACACTTGCAGCAAACCTGTCTGGGCATCCAGGCATTTCCATACATTCCCTGAAATCTACGTAGAGGTTCCCAAACCTCAATTCTTGATTTCTGTGCACCAACAGGCTCAACACCATGTGGGAGCTGCCAAGGCTTGGGACTTCCAACCTTTGAAGAAGTACCTTGGCCCCTATCAGTCACAGCTGGAGTGACTGGGATACAGGGAACCAAGTCCCTAGACTGTACACAGCAGAGGGACCCTGGGCCCAGCCCATGAAACCATTTTTTTTCTCCTAAACCTCCCAGGCCTGTGATGGGAGGGGCTTTAGCAAACGTCTCTGACATGCCCTGGAGACATTTTCCCCATCATCTTGGTGACTAACATTCAGCTCCTCATTACTTATGCAAATTTCTGCTACTGGCTTGAATTTCTCCTCAGAAAATGAGATTTTCTTTTCTCTTGCATTGTTAGGCTGCAAATTTTCCAAACCTTTACGCTCTTTCCCTTTTAAAACTGAATGCCTTTAACAGTACCCAAGTCACCTCTTGAATGCTTTGCTGCTTAGAAATTTTTTCCACCAGATACCCCAAATAATAAGTTCAAAGTTCCACAAATCTCTAGGGCAGGAGCAAAATGCCACCAGTCTCTTTGCTAAAACACAACAAGAGTCACCTTTGCTCTAGTTCCGAACAAGTTCCTCATTTCCATCTGAGACCACCTCAGCCTGAATTTCATTGTCCACATCATTACCAGCATTTGGGTCAAAGCCATTCAACAAGTCTCTAGTGAGTTCCAAACTTTCCCACATTTTCCCATCTTCTTCTGAGACCTCCAAACTGTTCCAGCCTCTGCCTGCTACCCAGTTTCAAAGTCGCTTCCACACTTTTGGGTGTCTTTTTAGTAGCACCCCACTCCTGGTACCATTTACTGTACTGTACCATTTTCATGCTGCTGATAAAGACACACCCAAGACTGATCAATTTACAAAAGAAAGAGGTTTAATGGACTCACAGTTCCACATGGCTGGTGAGGCCTCACAATTATGGCAGAAGGTGAAAGGCGTGTCTCACATGGCAGCAGACAAGAGAAGAGGGCGTATGCAGGGAACCTCTGCCTTATAAAACCATCAGATCTCATGAGATTTATTCACTATCACAAGAATAGCACAGGAAAGATCTGCCCCTGTGATTCAATTACTTCCCACCAGGTCCCTCCCACAACACATGGAAATTCAAGATGAGATTTGAGTAGGGACATAGTCAAACCATATCAATTAGTTTGCCCCAAGTATAGACTATAGATTTCTCTTTCTTCACATTTTTATGACTCCTAGTGATGATAATGATGATTTTCAAGTTAGCCAAAATTACTGATGACCTATTAAAATACCAGGCATTCTTCTAAGTACATGCCTTGCATGCATTATTTTATTTATTCCTCACCGCAACCCTGAGAGGTAATTGCAGAAGGTGAAAATGGGGCTTTCTGTGGAATTTGGCCAAGATCACTCAGCTTGTGTCAGATGTGGTGTTGGAACACGGCACTAAATAACAAGCAAAAGAAACTAGCTGGGGCTGCCCTCATGTCCTGAGAGGGGAATCATATACATAGAACATGTGTTCATCCTTTACTGCATGCCTTGTCTGGATACGTTTTTTCTTTGTGAAATTAGGACAGTTAATGCAGTTCCCTTCACTGTGTTCATTGCACAGAAGATATGGTTTGTAATCCCATCACATATCTGCAAGATGAAAACCAGCTTTCTTGGTTCAGCAGGTAAAATCAATGCTTCAAATAGAAAGCTTTAAACCTCAATTATTGAATGCAATGGTCCAAACACAAACTCTGGTTGTCCAGGCAAAATATCAGGAAAATCCCTTTGTCTGTTTCTAATTAAGCCTATTTCCAGATCCTCTGCCTTAGTCATCCCACTTGGACAAGTGTTCATGTAATGAATCAGCAGGGAGCATCTGGATGCTTTTGCTTTGATCAAAATGCTCTATGGTCTTACATTCCCAGAGGCAGTTCAGGACTATATGACTGATGGCCACCAGGTTGTTAACTTCTACAGGTGATTGGATCCTATGGCTTAGCTGTTGGTAAATGCAGGGCTTGATATATCTCAACACACCTTACATATTATGATTTCTAGTGATAATAATGATGATTTTCAAGATAGCCAAAATTATTGATGACTTATTAAATTACCAGGCATCCTTCTAAGTTGTATCTACCCATCTTCCTACAACGTCACTGCTGCATCTTTGCAACTAGTGACATCTGAATTAATGAGGTGCTACTCAAGTGCACAAACGCCCCCAAATAATGACAAAGTACATGGAGAAATATTTCCATGGCTCTAACTAGGGTACCAGTTTTTTCTTGCTTACAGTGCTGGATTCTACTCAGCTGATTAAAAGGACTTCTGTTATGATTTGGCCAGTTGTAGGTATGTGGAATTTTATTAGCACTTCATTTGCAAGTAAAGTGCTTCCCTGGAATGCAGGTGCACTAATATATACAACATGCACATCCTCAGGGAGAACATGAATAACTATTCAGATTTTTATTTGCTTATTATTTATAGATTGGCTCACATTGTTAGGGAAATGCTGGATCACAGTCTGATTTGAAACTGTTCTGCCAGTGTATGGGATTTTATATCTTTTCTGATCCTTTCTTTGGCCAAGGGCATGGAGATTAGATTTGTTTTCATGAACTACTGCTTGTCATCCCTTTCTCCCTGAAATTAGAATACACGCAAGGCAGTAGAAAGAAGGTGGGCAATATATATCTGTAGAAATGGCTGCAAAACTGGGGATAATGCAGCTTTGCCTTTACCTTGACTTCCGTGCACAGTGCCATGGTGATTAGGGACAGGGAAATTGCAAATCCTCTAGAAATGACCTCTGCTATGTTTCCTATTACCCAAACCTATGTGTTCAGAACACAAGTACATTTCAGGGAAAACAAACGGGGACTTGTTCTCTGGATTTCAGCGAGCCTGACTCCTTTAAAAATTCCTTTTAGATCTAGCTGTTCTGAATAATTCATGGTTGTATATATTTAATTAATTTCCATGCCTTTCTGGCATCATTTTTAATGTGCTCATGATATTTTTTCTGCTAGGCAACTCTTGGTTAATGACGTCAGTGGTAGACTCAAGGCATGCTGGATGGCCACGTTGGAATTGGCTGAATAATGAGCTATACTGTTCACTAAGCCCCCTACACTGTGAGACACAGAGGTAGGCCCTTAAGCATGTTACCTCTGTTCCTATTGGAGGCAGGCCAGATGTGTATAATCATCCACAATTTATTGAGGAAGAAACTGAGACTCGGCTACTCTTGTAAATTGCTTTAGCAAAGTCATACACCGGCTAACTGGCAGAGCTAGGATTCCAAATCAAATATGACCCTCTAAGTCCCAGCCCAGCATTGTCACGTGTTAAACCCCACAAAGGCTTTTGAACCACAGAACCTCACTTTTTTCAAAGGTATAAGTGGGAAAATAATACCTCTGCTGTTTAATTTCCTGTGACAACACAGAAAACAATTGAAATAATACATGAGAAAATGCTTTCTAAGCCTTCTAGAGCTACAAATAGGAGCGGCATTACTGTAATGAAGCAGATTAGGTACATATAATGCCCAAACAGTCTAGAATCTGGAATCCTTATGGCTTGCCAAAGCAGGTAGACCACAAGGAGCTATAGCCTGGAAGCTAAAGACTATGTCTCCCTCCACATATAATCCTGCCTATCTCCTGACTTGAAATAAAATTTTTTTCTTGCCGTGATTTCATGCATAGTGATTGAAGATTAAATTTTTATGGTTAATGTTGCCAATTGTTTTGGTGACTTTATGACTCATTCTCTCCAGGTCTCTCTCTCCATGTATACGAATAAAACTTTTAAAACATTCCATTTGTGCAAATGGATCAAGTTCTCCTTCACATTTTTGTATTTAAAGGTAAAATACATTTAAAGTATTTTCCAGATCAGGGGTTTAAGTCTCATCACCCCCAAACAATTGTCATAAGCGGCTCACAATTTTCAGACTATTACTATTCAGAAGAGCGCTGTCACTGGCCACCCCTGACTCCATCAGAATCCATAAAACATGAGCAGGCTGCATAATTCCCTCCTTAACTCTGTCACCTCTAATCACATTTATTTTTAACACATTCATCAGGACACCAAGCAGAACTCTGGGTATTTCTTTAGCCTTTGATTTGCACATTAAGCTTTCTGGCTTTTGAATTTTTGAAGTAAGTGGTAATTCTGGGGGAAGTATTAAGGGAGAGGAGCTGACATGGCTTCACGTAGACACTCCTTGTTGGATCTCTGAGTCTGCTACCGTCCGTGGTCCCCTGAACCTTACAACTGGTGATGATCAATACTTAGGAAGACAACTCAGGATAGGCGTCAACTGTGGCGTATTTGAGAACAGCCTACTGCTTGGGAGAGAATGAGATTCGTCACCCCACCCGCTGTCACTTTGTGCCAGTCCTGCTGTCCCCCCCACCCTACATGGACCGTCGTGGTGTGGCTCTTCCCTGGCTTATCAAGAAAAACTAAATGTGACAAGCAAGCAAAATGTACGATGGAAAGGCAGGTATAATTCTAATATAGGAGAATATTTTAGAATACTAATATTTAGAAAGATGCCAATAAATTTGAAAATTAATATGAAGTAAACCATTTCTGAAATGAAATTAATTACCAAATCAAGAAAAAAATAGAAAACTTTAGACAACCTATAAATATTAATAACATTTGTATGAAGGGAGACTCCAAAACTCCTCTTCAGAGTTTATATGCAGCACCGTTATTCAAAGAGCGTGGGTACCAGAAAACTTATACTGCATGGGTGGGCCCATTTCCTAAGGAACTGACATTCTCAGAGACAGGCTGGATGGTATGCCTGCCCTGATATGAAAGGCAAAACATTAGTTTTATATCTAATGTGAAAGGTAAAACATTAGTCTCTGTGTAAAGCTGGGAGTCTCAGCATCAATAATAATTATAGCAGTAATGACCACTGTGACCATAATGAATGTCAATTATTGAGCACTTGCTGTGATTCAGGCACTTTACATACATTATCTCATTCCATTTATTGCACATATTAAGCCTGTGAACTAGGTAATATTATCCCGATTTTGTAAATGGAGACCTAACACTGAAAGAGATGACAGGATCTGCTGAAGGTCGTCTTGCTAGTGATTGGTAAATCTAGGCCCAGGTCTAACCAACTTGGAGTGTTTTGCTAAGTGATCTGATTTAGGAGCACTTCTCTTCAAGATGCAAGAAGGCAGAACAGAATACAAAAAAAAAAAAAAAAAA
>NW_016808764.1:931182-941291 GCF_001698545.2 Rhinopithecus bieti
AAAAAAAAAAAAAAAAAAAAAAAAAAAAAAAAAAAACCTATGATTTGGGGCAGCTGAAAGGAAACGCATTTAATCTATTTCTGTGACTGAGAATTTTTTCTATTAGTTTAACTGAGGATTGTTACATAACATTGTTGCTATACCTGGAATGTAATTTCATTTAAATGTGATTACAGTGACCTTTTGCAGAGGACATTGAGTAAAATTATGCCTTTTTTCTTTATAGTGTGCAATTCATATAGTCTTTATTGCTTTTCTCTAGGATTTTGTCTCTAGGCTTTTACAGTCCACACTGGATTACACATTCCTAAACGCTCGAGTGAAAATACTTAACTGACTGAGTAATATTTAATTAGTTAATTATTATTGTGTGCATAAATAGAGGGGCTGTAAACTCTCCATCACTGCTTCCCCAGGGCCTGCCACTGAGCCTGGAACATAGTAGGTGCACAGCAAATGTGGAGTAAGAGCTTGAAATACCCGGCATGGTGCTGAGCTCCATAAATATCAGTTGACATGTCTTCTCCTGACACACACACAAAAAAACAAGTTCAAAACACAAGTAAAACATGATTTATGATTTATTTCCCCAAGAGAGATATCCACCCATCTCTGTACCATTGCCTGGTTTGTTTGCTTCAAAGATAGAGCCATCTACAGAGGGTGAAGACAAGCCCAATGTTGTAATTGAGGGACCTAGGGAATTGGCTGGGAGCAATTCAAATAGGAAATGAGGTTCAATGTTGCCTGCACCACGAAGATAAAAGAGAGTGAAGACACTGTTGATTGCTTCCAGCATTTTAAAAAACTTTTTTTTATATATTTTTGAGATGGAGTCTTGCTCTGTTGCCCAGGGTGGAGTGCAGTGGCCCAGTCTCAGCTCACTGCAACCTCTGCCTCCCAGGTTCAAGCAATTCCCTGTCTCAGCCCCCCAAGTAGCTGGGATTGCAGGTGCCCACCACCATGCCCTGCTAATTTTTGTATTTTTAGTAGAGACTGGCTTTCACTATCTTGGCCAGGCTGGTCTTGAACTCCTGACCTCATGATCCACCTGCCTCAGTCTCCCAAAGTGTTGGGATTACAGGCGTGAGCCACCACACTCATCCAGAAAACATTTTTAATGGTTTCACGTACCACTAGATTGCAAACTTCTTAAATATAGTGATTGTGCAGCTAATGCAACACCTTGCCTTAAGAATGCACTGAGTAAATGTCTGTCCAAATGAAATGGAACATCTGCCCAGTATTTTTGGAGCATTGGATTAATTTGGGGCTGGACTGGTCTCTTCCATGGTCACTGTCATTGTGGATGCTGTTGCACAGTAAGGAGCTAATTGGCTGATGTGTATGACAATTGGTTGCAAATGCTGAAAGGCAGAAATTGTGGATGGAAGGAAGATTTGAACAAAAGGTTTGTAAACCAAAGATAGTAGGGAAGTTTGAGCAGATAAGTCCAACAAGAACTCCAAGCTGCTAAGCCTCCTGCATTCTGGAATGGAAATCTCCCAATTCAGTTTTCTGTTCCTCTCCCCTTCTACTGTCTAATTGACTTTCTTTTCCCTCCAGGGCACTATGGAGCCTAATGAGCTGTTAAATATTTTGAGATTCTTAGAAAAATAATCATAGCACTTCTAATGCCTTTCTTTTTATTCAGAGAGGATGACAGTGTTATACATGAGACTATGCATGCATAAAAACGGGATGCAGTAATAAAATAGGAAGAAAGAATGGAAGTTGGAAGAAATAGTTAGAAGCCATCTCTTAGGAAAAGGTTCACTTCTTTTAAAACAAAGCTGGATGGAAGTACTGATTGTGAAAGACTACATTTCAGAGATCCTGAGTTACTTACTAGATAGCATAAGTTTACTTTGTTCATCTTATGAAGTACTCCTACTCCCCAAATTCTCTTTCTCCCTCTTCAGACACACACACACACACACATACATGCACACATGCCACCCTAACCCAGGCCAGATGAAATCTCTCAAAGACTCTAAGTACTACAAAGACAGTTGTGTGTGCCGTGTGTGCCATGTGTTATAGAAATGAAAAGAATACTAAGTGACAAATTATAAAACGTAAATTTTCAAAATTTTACCAAATATAAGTGTAAGCCAATATTAAAATATCTTCCTAGCCTTTTTTAACTTTTTCTATTTTTGGTACTCCTGCTTTTCTAGTGCACTAAGCCAGTGTTCACTTTGCCTATTGGATATCCCTCGACTAATATACTCTCTTCTGCATTCTTCACCCCACTTTTCTCCTTTACTTATAAAGTAATCCACACAAGTAACCCCTTTCCTTTATTTACTGATAGGTCCATTTCTTTTCTCTATGACTCATTTTATTTTCCTCTCATGTCTGAAGAAAAACTGAAGATTCTATTTCAAAAGACAGATGAACTTGGTGCCCTAAGAGTTACATTATTTCCTTATTTGTATGACATGTTTTATACCTTCAGTCTAAAACTCTTCTAGAATAGCAAAGATAAGTACCTCTTTTTCAGTTTAGTTTTTCTTTTTTTCTTTTGGAGCATGCTTCATATACACAGAGTCCATTTTATTTTTTTGAGCTTATATGCATTTATGTGACTGAGACAGATTTGGTTTTAGATAATCACCATCTAATAAAGTTCTATGCCATTACGTGTGAAGGATGGGCAAGTGCTGGTACTACATTAGTAGGTTTTAATTGTGGAAAAGTGAAATCTTTTCAGTTGCAGCTGGATAAGTGTTAACAGAAAAATGTCTTACACTAACTGGTCCATTGGAGAAATGGCAAATTTTCTACTCTGCCTCCACTGCCCAAAACAGGGAAGGCTTTCTCTGTGTCAGTGGGGCAGCTTTCTAAAGCAAAGTGAAATACTTGGCCACCTCTTCCCGAAGGTAACCCCAACTCCTCAATGTGGTCAAGAACAGCTTGTGTAAGCTCAGTGGTCTACTGAGATGAAAGTCCTTTGTATTCCCACTGAAAATTAGGTGTCCTTATGTCAATCCAGTGAAAAGCAGGCACCAAGACTAAATGAAAGTCATGAGGATTTTATTAAGAGAAATATTTGTGTGAAAGGAGGTCAGTAGGGAATTGGAGAAGGCTGAAGAGCCACCTGCCATGCAAATCAGACCCCAAGTAAGGGAGAGGGGAGAGAAAATTGGATGAAAGTGTCTTAGACTGCTCTGCAGTCTAAGCCAGGAGGGAGTCATTCAGCCAATATTGGGCAGCAAACAAATCCTTTGCTGCAGGAATGGGTCTGCCTTCACATCCTACTTAATGGGTTTAGCATGGCCTCAGCACAAATGCTATGATGATTTCAAAGTGAAACATCTGAGGTGCCTAGTGATTGTACTCTCTGTAGTAAGAGGTCCTTGAGACATATTTACGTGACCTCCACAATCCATGCCTTGGACTTGTCCATGCAGGTGCAGGGAGCAACTCCTCCACTGGGCTTTCTTCCTCCTGATGGAACAGATGAAGGAAGTTAGTGGGATGATTTACAGATGCCCTGGCTGCTGTTGACCTTAGTGCCACAACTGGTAAGTACCCTCTTCCTCATCCATTATCCATTCTAAATCCCTCTCATCCTAAGCTGTTACCTTGATGGGTCATGGTAGCCTATCTGGTAGTGTGATCCAGATCTTTGTATCTGAACAACACGAAAAGTTGATTTTCATACCCTTCTCACTAGGGATGTTGCACCTGTCTGTTCACAGTTAATAGGCAGTGCCAGGAGGTGGTTCCATAGATCACTTGGGTTCCCCATGTATCCTCCCTGTCTCCATTGTGCAAAAGCAGCTCTACCCTCCTGCTGGTTGAGGACAATTACATATCAGTATGGTAATTCTTCTTTTCACCTGCAATCCCAGGGTAAAGGGTGGAAAGTGACCTGGTGACAGCCATAACTTGTACTTCAGTGGTGACTTTGCTGTGTCCCCTTTGTAGAATGTGTCACCTACAGGACCAAGACCTGCAATCCTGCAGAGGCTAGGGTTTCAGGGACAGGAAACACATTGGGAGTGATATGTGGAGACACTCCTGTTTCCATCCCTTGGTTCCTGCACTCGTGTATCCTTATTGGAAATGGTGCCTTACAGTGTCTCTGTAAATGTACTGCCTCCTGAAGGATGTATCCCATTCTTTCAGAATATTTCCTGCAAGCTGGCATTTCAGCTGCCAGATTGTCTCACAGATAAGGAGCATGAGATATTATCCTCTACATTCTATCTCTTGTTGGCTGTGAATGGCTCGTAAGAGCTTTAACTCCCTTCGTTTACAGCCTTTGATAGGCAGAAAAAGGCTTCAAGCAGAGTGACACCTGTCCTTGAGATCAGAAGCCATCGGTCTTTGTGGGAATTGTCCACCAAAGCTGCAGTTGACATTTAGAGTAGACAAACAAGTATTTCACTGGCTTCTGGCATTGCCCCTTAGTTTCCTGACAATCCCTGCTAACTTCTGAGCATCTTCCTGTAAAAACGAAAAAAAAAGTATGATGTGACTTCATATTGCTTGCCTTTAAAAAATATGCTTAATTTTCCAAGTGGATTTCTCCTTATGTCAGCTTCCAAGTCATTTAACACCTCCCTCTCTTACCAGCACTCTAGAATTAAGCATCAAAGATTCGTAATTATTTTTTATTAGCAGATATAGCTAGCCTAAAATTTTATAGGTTTTCCTTTGTCACAGACACCTCCCTTACAAAGGGAAATTAATTTAAATTCTAAAACACATGTAAGTGAAGCATAATTTACTTTTGAAACAACTACAAAATGACTATCATGTGGCTTCCAAGTGGTGCTGTCTGCCTCGCTCTGGGCATTGAGGTGTAAGTCATTCAAGGCATATCTCTGATCACAGGGGAAGGGAAAGGGAGGAAGTGAGCAGGAAAATACATCCTCAGTGATTTTAATCTCAGGATGTGAGCATTTCTTGTCCAATATATGCATAAATTCCTGGGGATTTCCTCACACAAAGAATTGTATGTCCAATGATGCTCGGTGACCTATCAGGCACAGCTGTAAGGGACTATGATTTAGAAAAAGGGGGATTTATGTTTTGTCCTTCACAACTGATCCCTTTTCCAAGCCTAAAATTGAGCTGAATCAGTAGGTTAAAGAAAACGCACATCCCTTGTAAAGTCAGATGCCCCATTGGCTTGGTTTATTTCCCAAAGGAGAAAATGGGTAATTTAAATAATGTGGCTTAACTTGTCTTATACATGCCCTTATATCATCAGTGATTTTAGATTCTAAAACAATGGATACAGAATGCAGGCTCTGAAAACCTGAGGTTCAAGTCTGTCTCATTGTGGAAGCCTAGGGTCCACTTACTAGATGAAAGCAATAGAAAGGGAGGTGCTTTCAGCTCTCATATTTTAAGAAACCCAGGGACAAGATCCCTAGTTCTGCTTTCAGGAAATTTTTATTGTGATATAAATTGAAAAACAGAGCACCTTTCTCTCCTGGATTCTAGGAATTGGGTCTACATTCCTCTAGAAAGTTGACAAATTATTTCTCTGTCCTTTTTCCTGCCTGAATTATCAAGTATAGTGACATGAGCCCAGTCTCTGGATCACCCAATGACTTAAGAGTTGCCGTTTAGAATGGGAGGCGAATACTACAGGCTCACTCTACTAACATTTTAAATCTGATCTGCTACTTATTTTTGTGAGTTATATGTAGTATATTGATAATCACAGATTATACATATATTGCTTACTGGGTGATCGAGATAGATAGATAGACAGACAGTAGATAGGCAGATACTCATTTAATTCTTACAAACACCTATGGGATGCTATTTTGTTCCTAAGTTATCACTGAAAATACTGAAGCATGAAGTAGTTAAGTAATTTGCCTGAGGTCATGTGACATTTGTCTTACACAGCCAGCGGCTGGAAGGGGAACCACCAAGTTCCCATGTCACTGTCTGTGCCCTTAACTACTATACCACACTGCCCTTTCTCTGTTAGAAACTATAAGGGTTGAAACTGCCCCTTTTCTGTTAGAAATCACAGGCTATATTACACATGGTCAACATTTGTAATCTACCTATTATCTAGTCAGAAGACAAATTATCTACATTTACAAATTAGTAAAGTCAGAATCCAAATGGTCAGGAGCTTTCAGTTTGCTTACCAGTTCCAGCTGAATGGCGGTGGCCATTTGGAGGGTGTGTGGAGAACTACTTTTGGAGACAGTAGGAAATAGTGTGACCAACCCTCTCAGAGCCCTGTCCACATCTCCTTAGCACCCAGTGGTTCAGCATTTGCTGACTCTGGAACTTCCAACTGCAAACACCTTTGCTTAGGGACTTTCAGTGTCCTCTGGAACTCTCTTCATTAGTGTGCATAGAGCAGGCAGAAAGTGCCTGGCTCCTAATGCTCCTGGGAACAGTCAAAGACTGGATGGAGTTGGTGGGAAAATATTCCAGGCCTCATGCCCTTGTGGAGGGGAGCTCTGAGGCATGCTCTGTGTGCTCTGCACGGGTCCCTGGCAGGCCTGAGCCCCACCTGCCTATGGAGTTAACCTACTCACTAATGTGCCAAGCACTGGTTTCTTTCTGGTCCTTGTCTTGCTTCCCCATTCACTTACCACAGTTTCCTGGTAAGTCAAATCCATTTCTTAAACTCAGTTCTTCATCTCAGTGTCTGTTTCTGGGGCACCTAACCTAAGACAAATGCCATGAACGATTAGTGATGCCTAGTAGGGGCACAAAACAGGGAAGTGGCTATTTGCCTATCAGGTGTTTGGCAACCTTGAATTACGTGGCAAGTATATAAGACTTAGTGCATGACTATAGAACATTAGGTTGTTATGTGTGAAATTAGGGAATAAGAGCTACCTCACAGGCTTTAGGAAAGATTTACATGATTCTCTTGCTTGTGGTTTTCTTTCAACAATAACAGATTGTGTTGATAAGTAAAGTTACTGAGAAAGTAGATTGATGCATCTGTCCAAGGATTGGCCTGCAGAAAATCATTTCCCTAATTCCTCAAGGATTCAGGAAGGGCTGGGCCAATTCTGGCAGATCCCATTCCTCAGGCCTTCAGGAATGGTTATTACCATCATGAGATGGATAGAACAAATAGGGGTGGATTAAATTATAACATGTGCCCCAAGTCATTCTAAATATGAAAGTACTTTTCAAAACCTGAAGGATGTGGGTAGCATACTACTGGCAAAATGCTGAAGTCTCCTGATTCAATCCAGTGACAGGTGGAGAAGCAACACACAAAAAAGGTATCAGAGAATGGAGAGGGCTCTGGAAACAAACAAAAGAGAGTCAGAGAGACCCATTTATTTAGGCTCACTAGGCCTCAGTTTGTCCATCTATAAACAGAGATAATAATGGAATTCCCAAGGTTGTGGCAAGAATAAATGTAATGCAGTGCCAGACACGTGATGTTCACTCAATGTATGCAAGCTGTATTGTTATTAATAATATTGTTACTATTTGGCTTAAGCTACCTAAATTAGCCTTATATCATCCATAAGATTATACTGTAGTTTATTACGTAATTACATTGGTTGGTTGAAATGACATTTGTTGGTTGAAATGGATCGCTGTAGTCTTTTCATCATGTTCAAGGGTGCCAGAGTTCAACAGTTGGGACCTGTTTCAAGGAAGGAGTGGCCATTTGTGTCAAATATTGCTGAAAGGTGAATGAAATTCTATTAACTGTAATGCAGGATTTACTATGTAGTAATCCAGTTGTGTTTCCCCTAATAAAGGACTGTTGCTAAAAGTCTATGCAATTCTTGCTGCTGCTGAAAGACAACATCTTTTGGTGAGGAATATGTGAGGTTCTGTTTTACAGGAAGTTGGCAGTGCACACTCATCCTCATGAGCTACTGGAAATCAATTACATTTGATCTTCGCTGTGGAATTTGAGTAGTGCCTGTGGTTAAAATGGCTGCTTTGGGGAAAGAGGCTAATGTTTGTCCTGCTGTTTCCTGGAACTCACTGGCTTAAAGTGGTTTTGTGGAAGCAAATAAGATGAAAGAACCTCAAGAGGAGGCTGGAGTTTTTGATGGTCTGTGAAGGCCAATGTGGTCCCCTGCTTTCCAGGATTAGGACAGCTCAACTCCTGAAATTATGAAGGGAAATCTTTGTGGCAAGATCATCTTCCACTCTGTAGAGTCAGCTGCCTCTGGAAAGCCTGGTGTTTGTATCATGGGGCTATGACAGCTCTCAAAGTATTGCAATTTAGGGGAATTTCTTGCATGAAATATTGTACAATGGCCTTCACTGGTTTTATGTTTTATGACACTTCTACAACTATATTCATTTTCTTGTGTTTTAAAATTATAGTATAATTTTCCCTCTACACGCATACACACACACACAACCTTTTTATAAAATATAAATGTTTGGAAAAGAAGAGGAAAAATGCTCATAATCCCACCATTGAACCCAGTATTTATTTTCCATGTTCATTAGATGTATTTATATACATTTTACAAAGTTGTCATAATTGAAGTGTATTTTATATCCTTTTGTTGAACATTTTATCATAAAATTTTTTATAAAATTTTCACGTTCCTAGACAGATTGTGTAGTTCTTACTTTTATTAGCCAGATAATATTCCATGAAGTGATGTCACCACAGTTTTCTGCACCATCCCACTAGTGTTGGATGCTTCCAACAAATTACTTCCAACTTGCTCATTATTGTGAATATTACAGCAATAGGCATTTTTTTCTATGTGACTTTTTTGAGCCTTTGGATTCTTTTCTTGGGCAAGATCCCATTAGTCGGACTGTAACAGCAGAATGTATTTACATAGGAGTTAAGAAGAAATCATGTAGGCAGATAGTCAGGGTACACAAGTCCTCAGCAAGGCTTTTCCTTTTAATGAAAAGCAGCCCCAAATCATTTTCCAACAAAGAGCAGCCTATGAAGTTGAGCTGCAGATATAGACAAACAAGCTGGGAGCTTGCATGGGTGAATGCTGGCAAGAACTAAGGTCTAGATATGTTCAAGATGGTAGCTCAATCTTCCCTTCTCTGACAGCCACGTGTACTGTAAGGAACAGACAAGATGGTGATGATCAACTGGAAAGCCCAGTTGCATAATAAGATTAAAGTGGGGTGGCCAGACTTCCCCTTGCACTATGTAAACATCATACCTGATCAAACCAACCTCTGGCTCTATGTAAATTAGACACTGCCTCCTCAAACTGGACTATAAAATCTGGCACATTCACCACCAGCCAGTCCTTTCTGCTCAGAGACCCCTTTCTCTACAAGGAAAGCTATTTCTCCTTCTCTTCTCCTTTGCCTATTAAACCTCTGCTCCTAAACTCCTCATGTGTGTCTGTGTCCTAAATTTTCCTGGTGCATGACAATGAACCCCAGGATATATACCCCAGACAACGTAGCCACTTCAGCGTGACTCTTTGGAGGATACAGTAGGAGATGGAGCAGGTGTGTAAGTGAAGGAAACTGAGAAGCAGCAGCCACAAGGTAGGGCAGCCTGAGAGTGTGGAGCCCCCAAAGTTGAGTCATGAATGTTACTAACAGTGCTTCGTTGTTTGTGTCAAATGCTGCTGAAAGGTGAATAAAGCGAAGGCAGGAAATTGATCATTGGGAATTCCAGGCACTGTGGTAAGCACCTAGATGACCACAGATAGCCACAAGTCCTGCTTTCCTAGAACCGAATGTCTAGTGGGAGAAACATGAGCTTACCACCACATGGTTAGTGTTTAATTATAATAGGAGACAGTTGCTCTGATGGAAAGGAATCTAGTTCTATAAGAATACAAGTTATTTCTGACTTAAAATGGTTGACCTACAGTTTTTGACTTTACAAGGGTGCAAAAGCAATACCCATTCAATAGAAACTATACTTACAATTTTCATCTTTTCCTGAGCTGGCAATATGCAGTACCATAGTCTCAATGCTGGGCAGTGGCAGTGAGACATTGTGTTTTCCATTTTGTATGGTATTCAATGAATTACATGAGATATTCAACAGATTATTATAAAATTGGCTTTGTCGCTCACGCCTGTAATTCAAGCACTTTGGGAGGCCCAGGCAGGCGGATCACAAGGTCAGGAGATCGAGACCATCCTGGCTAACATGATGAAACTCAGTCTGTACTAAAAATACAAAA
>NW_016808764.1:941626-1035978 GCF_001698545.2 Rhinopithecus bieti
TATATATATATATATATAAATATATATATATATATATATAAGGCAGGTGTGCTGGTGGGCGCCTGTAGTCTCAGCTACTCGGGAGGCTGAGATAGGAGAATGGCATGAACCCAGGAGGTGGAGCTTGCAGTGAGCCGAGATTGTGCCACTGTACTCCAGCCTGGGCAACAGAGTGAGTGTGTCTCAAAAAAAAAGAAAAAAAGACTTTGTCTTTGATGATTTTGCCAAACTGCAGGCTAACATAAGTGTTCTAAACATGTTTAAGGTAGGCTTGGCTATTATGTTCAGTAGGCTAGGTGTATTAAATGCATTTTTGACTTAGAATATCTTCAAGTTATAGTGTATTTAGCCATGACATTTTCAAATTACAAACGGGACCCCTTTGCATAATAACTTTTCTGTATGATTATGCTCATTCTCAAGCATAATTCAGTCAAACCAATTCTGGAGGGACCAATTTTTCAAAAGATTAGATTTAAAAAATGATTGTGCTGGAGTAAAGAATTCAGCAATTGTTCTTTAGGTGATAAAGGCTGGGGTATGCAAGGTTCAGGGTGCTGGTAATAATAGTTATAATAGCAGTGGTGCTAGTAATAATAACAGTATATTTATACCCATGATAATCATTTATTGTGCATTATGCCAGATGCTAAATGTTTGCATGTAAGAATTATCTCACTGATTTCTCAGAAAGGTCATAATTCTATTATCGTTACCATGAGATTTCACTTTATGCAAATTGGAAATTGAAAAGTATAAAGACTTACTTTGTGCATAAAATTTGAAATAATGTGAATACATTATTACAAATAATGTGAATACATTATTATACAGATGCCCCATCATAAGTCAAGGGGCATCTGTATAATAAAGAAGAAGCTGACATAGAGTTGGAATGCAAACAACATGGTAGGCATATGAGACAGCATACACAAAGGCCCTGGGAAGAGAGAGTTTGACACACTGGAGACCTGAAGATCAGTGAGCCTGGAGCCTAGACAGGGAGAGGAGAACTACAGTGGTGAGACTTGAGTGGTAGGTGGGGCCCAGATCACACATAGCCTCACAATCCATTTTAAGGAGTTCAACATTACTTTATAAAGAGGGAGGGATGTCATCAGACATGTATTTTGAAAAGCTCACTCTGGCCAAAGTGTGAAAGGTGAATTGAAGGTGTGCTTGAGACAGTTTGGTTTTTCATGAACCATCAAAGAAGACAAGGTGTAAAATTGGTGATGATGGAAATTGCTATAATATCTTCCAAAATATTTTCTCATAAAGACTAAATAATAGTTGCTGAGGCCACAGTTTTTTTTAAATAACGCCCTAGTGATCATGCAGTTGATGTTACTGAAAAGCATATAAAAACTGTGTATAGAGTGATTCCTTCATGGAGAAAGTGTCACGTATGCACAAAAAAATTTTAGTTTCATCTCAGACTCTAAAGCAACAATCACAGCTCTTTACTAGCAATTTGCAGCATGTAGAGTTGAAGACAGAATTTTTTCTGTCTTTGAGTTTCTTTTTAAATTTATTTTTAAATAAACCTTTATTTTGGGTTCGGGAGTATATGTTAAGGTGTGTTACATAGACAGACTCACGTTACAGGGGTTGGTTATACAGATTATTTCATCACCCAGGTATTAGACCCAGTACCCAATAGTTATCTTTTCTGTTCCTCTCCTTTCTCCCACCTTCCACCTTCAAGTAGACCCCAGTGTCCATTGTTCCTTTCTTTATGTCTATGAGTTCTCATCATTTTGCTCCCACTTATAAGTGAGAACATGCAGTATTTGGTTTTCTGTTCCTGCATTAGTTTGCTAAGGATGATAACCACCAGTTCCATCCATATTCCCACCAAAGACATCTCATTCCCTTTTATGGCTGCCTAGTATTCTGTGGTGTATATGTACCATATTTTCTTTATCCAATATGTCATTGATGGGTATTTAGGTTGATTCCATGTCTTTGCTATTGTGAATAGTGCTGCAATGAACATTCCCATGCATGTGTCTTTATGGTAGAATATATTTCTCTGGGTATATACTCAGTAATGGGATGGCTGGGTCGAATGGTAGTTCTGCTTTTAGCTCTCTAAGAAATCGCCATACTGCTTTGACAACGGTTGAACTATTTGCCCTCCCAACAACAGTGTATAAGTGTTCCATTTTCTCCACAACCTTACCAGCATCTGTTATTTTTTGGCTTTTTCATTATAGCCATTTTAACTGGTGTGAGATGGTATCTCATTGTGGTTTTGATTTGCATTTCTCTAATGATAAGTGATATTGAGCTTTTTCTCACATGCTTTTGGCCTCATGTATGTTTTCTTTTGAAAAGTGTCTGTTCATGTCCTTTGCCTGCTTTTTAATGGAGTTATTTGTTTTTCTCTTATAATTTTGTCTAAGTTACTTATAGATGTTCTATATCAGACTTCTGTCATATGTATAGTTTGTAAATATTTTATTCCCATTCCATAGGTTGTCTGTTTACTCTGTTGATAGTTTATTTGTCTTTGCAGAAGCTCTTAAGTTTAATTACATACCACATGTCAATTTCTGCTTTTGTTGGAATTGTTTTTGGGGTCTCATGAAATCTTTGCCCATTTCTGTGTTCAGGATGGTATTGCCTAGATTGTCTTCTAGGGTGTTTATAGTTTTGTGTCTTAAATTTAAGTATTTAATCCATCTTTACTTGATTTTTGATATTGTGAGGATAGGTTCCAGCTTCAGCCTTCTGCATATGGCTAGCCAGTTATCTTAGCTCCATTTATTGAAAATAGGGAGGCTTTTCCCCCATTGTTTGTTTTTGTCAGCTTTGTCAAAGATCAGATGCTCATAGGTGTGAGAGCTTAAATTCCAGAGATTTGATAATATAAATTTTATCTAAACTTTCTCAATTGTAATTTGCTGGCCATGAGGAGACAGTCAGACTGAAATGATGAGGAGTGTTGAGGGTGTTCTGAAGGAGACTGAGAGATGTGGTTGAAAACCTTGACTTTTCACATTTTATCACTTAATATTTCACTTGACATTCAACAAGAGAAAAACCAGCTGAAATACTAGTACTTGAGGATAGTAGTCAGAACTTTATCTGTTGCAAATAACTCAAATTGACTTAAATGAAAATAAATTTTTTTTTTGTTACAAAACAGGAAAGTCTGGAAGCAAGCCAGTTTTACTTTCAGGTACACTCAAGAGCACAAATAATTTTACTCATACCCAGCCCTTCTCTCAACTCTGTTCTCAGGTGCTCTTGCCACATAATGTCCCCTCGATGTCCCAAGTTTGTGTCATACCAGTTTAGCGGTCCCACCAGAAAGAGCACCTCTTTTTGTGAATCATGCCTGAAGTCCTAGGAATGACCTCTACTCCCCTAGTTGAGACAACAAACCCATTCATGAACCAATCATTGAGGCTAGAGAGGAGTGAAATGCCCAGGAGCCAGAAATGGTGCCAATTCCTCAAAACCACAAGGCCTGTGATCGAGAGGCCATGATCCCCAAAGAAAAAGTTCATCAATGCTTGGCCTGCAAAAAGACAGATGTCCACTATAGGAGTTGATGAAGATCCCCTTCAGTGATTCTCAGAGTCTTAAGATTTATAATCAGCAAGTATGTGCTTGAAGGCCCTTCTGTGTGTTTCTTTTCATCTCTCCTTTTGAAGGAGTTCATTGACGTATTCATTCATTCCTTTATACTCACTTTTGTCCATAAAATACTACAATAATTAATAAGGGCATATACCACATGTAAAGTGGTATAAATTAAAGATGGGGTAAAAGAAGAAAGATAAGATAGTAAAATGAAATCTAGTGACACTTAAATGTCTTAGGCTACAAATTTAGCTGTGGTCCTTTGGAGGTCTAAGAGGTAGGATTTGTCAGTTTCTCCACTGACAGGGATCATTATTTTAAAATGATTCCCTTGATCTAAAGCATTTCTGGAAACCAGAATAGCCAGGAATTTCTCTTGCAGGATGTGATGGCCAATCTCCTCAAGAGCAAACAGCAAAAAGAACAGTGACATATTTCACGGGACCCCTTTGCATAATAACTTTTTTGTATGATTATGCTCATTCTCAAGCATAATTCAGTCAAACCAATTCTGGAGGGACCAATTTTTCAAAAGATTAGATTTAAAAAATGATTGTGCTGGAGTAAAGAATTCAGCAATTGTTCTTTAGGTGATAAAGGCTGGGGTATGCAAGGTTCAGGGTGCTGGTAATAATAGTTATAATAGCAGTGGTGCTAGTAATAATAACAGTATATTTATACCCATGATAATCATTTATTGTGCATTATGCCAGATGCTAAATGTTTGCATGTAAGAATTATCTCACTGATTTCTCAGAAAGGTCATAATTCTATTATCGTTACCATGAGATTTCACTTTATGCAAATTGGAAATTGAAAAGTATAAAGACTTACTTTGTGCATAAAATTTGAAATAATGTGAATCCCACATTACATGCATCCCTATGGGGAAATTAGTCCTGAGTTATGTAAATTGTGAGTTGTGAGAAATCCTCAGTAACTCATTCCTAGCATAAAATGCTGCAGTCCAATATTCTCATATCACAGCCATGGAAGTTGAGGATTAATAAAGCCCCAAAAGTGTCCCATTCATGAGGACTGAACTGAGATTTGAATTCAGCATTCCAGAGCAGCTGCTGTCTGAATTCCTTTTTATAAACCAGGAGCATTCTAGTGTTTACTACACAATAAATGATTTTTTAAAACTGGTCTAGTAAGTAAGTTGCATTGAAATGTATATGTTGCTTACTTAGAAAAATGCATTTCACACATGGTGACAAATGGAACATGTAATAATACTGTATTCCTATACAGAGTTCTGTTCAAAATTATGCCCACTTGCTTTTGAAAATTGCTTCCAAACAGCAAAGAAGGCCTGCCCAATAAGCCCACCTCAGATGAGATAAGAGTTAGAACTGGATCTCAGCACTCCCAACCATCTCTGCCCATGGGTGATGATGAAACACTTTCTCTGAGGAGTGGTCACTGAAGAAAGGCAAAACCCTTTCTATTCACTCCAGAAAAAGTTAAAGGTCCATATCTGCTGAGCCTTTAAATAAAAGAAAAAAAAATCTTAAAAGAAGAAAGCAAAAACCATTGAGTGCTATTTTAGATTACAGAGAAGAGGCAGTGGAGTAATTCATTGACCATTCTTAGTCGCTTAGATATATGATTCTGCTTCATTGCTCATTTTAAAGAACCAGAATTAGCTGGGCATTGTCACTCACGTCTGTAATCCCAGCATTTTGGGATGCCAAGGCAGGCAGATCACTTGAGGACACAGTTTGAGACCAGCATGGCCAAAACAGCAAAACCCCGTCTGTACACACACACACACACACACACACACACACACACAATTAGCTGGGTGTGGTGGTGCATGCCTGTAATCCCAGCTATTTGGGAGGCTGAGGCATGAGAATTGCTTGAACCCAGGAGGCGGATGTTGCAGGGAGCTGAGATCACAACATTGCACTCCAGCCTGGGTGACAAAGTGAGACTCTGTCTCCAAATACACTAACTAACTAAATACATGAACCAAAATTAGGCCCAAGTCCAAGAAGGAAGACCTCTGATTGAGGCAAGGGTCTAAGTGAACTATTTGTTTAGAGACTCTAACCTTGGCTGGGGTGTTTGTTCATCTCTAAAGCTACTTCTCAAGAAAAAAATCACCAGAGTTTCCAAAAAAGAAGTTTATTACTTCACAAGCCACCACATTAGCTGAAACAGCATTTCTGTATTCAGCACTATCAGAGATAGCCTAGCAGAAGGAGATAGAAAATGTCAGTGAAGTGAGAGGGTCATTACATTGTGGTATGATGTTGCTTCCTTGCTCCTTTTGCATGCCTATGCAACCAGCTCAGTTATTTTGGCTCAGTATAGTCCTGCTGCTAAAACCATTTTTGGCCCGGCAAGTTTGCTGCTATCCAGCAAGAGAACAAATTAAAGGTAATGGGATGGATGAGAAATAATCATGCCCTTGACATTCCAGGTTTTGTATGACTTTTCTTGGTAATTTATTTGGCTGCTAATTTCTTGGCTGGTCGAGAGTAAAATTATGCTCCAGCTTCTTCTCATGAACCTCTGAAAGAAAGCCCTAGTCTTTGCTTTGGTCAAGATGGTCAAGATGTAATTTTGCCATCCTGATGTTTTACACCCTTGTGAGGTGTAGTAGTCCATTTTCATACTGCTATAAAGAACTGCCTGAGACTGAGTAATTTATAAAGGAAAGAAGTTTAATTGACTCACAGATCAGCATGACTGGGGAGACCTGAGGAAACTTACAATCATGGTGGAAGCCAAAGGGGAAGCAAGACCTTCTTCACAAGGCAGCAGAAAGGAAAAGTGCTGAGCAATGGGGGACTAGCCACTTATAAAACCATCGGAGCTCATGAGAACTAACTCACTATCATGAGAACACCACAGGCAAAACTGCCTCCATGATTTAATTACCTCTACTTAGTCTCTCGCTTGACAAGTGGGGATTATGGGGATTACAATTCAAGATGAGATTTGGGTGGGGACACAAAGCCTAACCATATCATTCTGCCCCAGGCCTCTCCCAAATCTCATGTCCCTTTCACATTTCAAATCTAATTATGCCTTCCCAACAGTCCCCCAAAGTCTTAATTCATTCCAACATTAACCCAAAAGTCCAAAGTCTCATCTGAGGCAAGGCAAGTCTTTTTTGCCTATGAGCCTATAAAATCAAAAGCAAGATAGAATGAAGTTACAGCCATTGGGTAAATACATCCATTTCAAATGGGACAAATTGGCCAGAAGGAAGGGGCTACAGGGCCCCACAAACATTCAAAATCCAGCAGGACAGTAAAATCTTAAAGCTCTGAAATAATCACCTTTCACTCCATGTCTCACATCCAGGTCATGCAGATACAAGAGGTGGGCTCCCATGGCCTAGGGCAGCTCTGCCCCTGTGGCTTTGCAGGGTTCAGTTCCCATCTTGGCTGCTTTCATGGGCTGGCATTGAGTCTGGCTTTTCCAGGTGCATGGTGCAAGCTGTCAGTGGATCTACCATTCTGGGGTCTGGAAGACAATGGTCCTCTTCTCACAGCTCCACTAGCCAGTGTACCAGTGGGGACTCTGGGGACTCCAACCCCACATTTTCCTTCTGTACTGCCCTAGCAGAGGTTCTCCATGAGGGCTCTACACCTGCAGCAAACTTCTGCATGGGCGTCCAGGTGTTTCCATATATCCTCTGACATCTAGGCAGGGGTTCCCAAACCTGAATTCCTGACTTCTGTGCACCTACAGGTCCAACATCACATGCAAGCTACCAAGGCTTGGGGCTTGCACCATCTGAAGCAATAGCCTGAGTTCTATATTCGCCCTTTTTAGCCATGGCTGAGACACAGGGCACCAAGTCCTGAGTCTGTACAAAACAGCAAGGTTCTGGGCCTGGCCCATGAAACCACTTTTTCCTCCTAGGCCTCTGGGACTGTAATGAGAGGGGCTACCATGAAGACCTCTGACATGTCCTGGAGACATTTTCCCTATTGTCTTGGCCACCAACATTTAGCTCCTCATTACTTATGGAGATTTCTGTAGCCAGCTTGAATTTCTCCCCAGAAAATGGGTTTTTCTTTTCTGTCACATCAGACTGCAAATTTTCCCAACTTTAATGCTCTGCTTTCCTTTTAAACATAAGTTCCAATTCCAAATCATCTCTTTGTGAATGCATAAAACTGAATGGTTTTAAGAACACCCATGTCAGCTCTTGAATGCTTTGCTGCTACGAAATTTCTTCTTGCCAGATACCCTAAATCATCTCTCTCAAGTTCAAAGTTCCACAGATCTCTAGGATAGGGGCAAAATGCCACCAGTCTCTTTGCTAAAGCATAGCCAGAGTCACCTTTATTCTAGTTCCCAATAAGTTCTTCATCTCCATCTGAGACCACCTCAGCCTGGACTTTATTGTCCATATCACTATCAGCATTTTGGTCAAAGCGATTCAACAAGTCTCTAGGAAGTTCCAAACTTTCCCACATTTTTCTCTCTTCTTCTGAGCCCTCCAAATTGTTTAAACCTCTGCCTGTTACCCAGTTCCAAAGTCACTTCCAGATTTTCAAATATCTCTGTATCAGTGGCACACTCCTGGTACCAAATTACTGTATTAGTTCATTTTCATACTGCTATAAGGAACTGCCTTAGATTGGGTAATTTATAATGAGAAGAGGTGTAATTGACTCACAGTTCAGCATGGCTGGGGAGATACCAGGAAACTTACAATCATGGCAGAGGGTGAAGGGGAAGAAAGGCACCTTCTTTACAAGGCAGCAGGAAGGAAAAGTACTGAGCAAACAGGGAAGACCTCCTTATAAAACCATCAGATATCATGAGTACCAACTCACTATCATGAGAACACTATGGGGGAAACTATCCTTGTGATTCAGTTACCTCCACCTGGTCTCTCCTTTGACACCTGAGGATTATGGGGATTACAATTTAAGATGAGATTTGGGTGGGGACAAAAAGCCTAACCATATCACAAGGCAATTCCTTTAGTTGAAGTAAGTACTGCTCAAAATTTGCAATGAAAAAATAAGGAGCTCAATTAATTAATCCAGCCAAGAGTATCTTTGTGGCCAAATCCATGTGCCATTTAAAAGTAACAGGCTTATACCCAGTTTCTTTCCTTTTATGTCCTCACCTAGTAAGCTGTTTTAATGAATAAATGATCTCCACTTTTAAATTTATCTCATGTCTTTCACATATTCTGAGTTCGACAGTTGAATTTTTGTTTCAAGATACAGGAGGGAAACAACCTCACCCTTTAAAACTAATCTTTTATTTTTATTTATTTATTTATTTATTTTTTGAGAGGGAGTCTTGCTCTGTCACTCAGGCTGGAGTGTAGCAGTGCGATCTTGGCTCACTGCAAGCTGCACCTCCCAGGTTCAAGCCATTCTCCTGCCTCAGCCTCCCAATAGCTGGGACTACAGGCACCCGCCACCACGCCCGGCTCATTTTTTGTATTTTTAGTACAGACAGGGTTTTACCGTGTTAGCCACGATGGTCTCGATCTCCTGACCTTGTGATCTGCCCTCCTTGGCCTCCCAAAGTGCTGGGATTACAGGCGTGAACCACTGCGCCCGGCTAAATTTAATCTTTACCCAGAGTCACAGGTGAGCATATATACAGTATCACGAATTTCTTCTTGTAAACACTTATCAGAGAATGACAGACTGCATTTTGTGGAAGATAGAATGGTATGGTTCTAAGTTGATGGGAGTTTTGGCCAGATTGATCTTGGGTAAAATCCCTATTCTACACTTAGTGTTGACATTGAACAAGTTACTTTCATAGCCATCTGAAAAATGCTCCTCACTGATGTCATTGTTTTTGTTAAAACACTTGGCACATAATAGCTGCTCAATAAATGATAGTTGTTATAACTACTATTATTTTATTTATAAGGTGTGATTGACCAAAGATACAGTGAAAAATTCCAAGTGGCCTTAGGTAATACCCAGTCTTTTAATGAGAAGGAATTTCTCTGGTTATCCCATAGTCCTTCCATATGTGGAATTCAGAATCCCTAGAACTGACTGCTTTCCAGTGCCCTCAAAGAGCAGGAAAAGGAATGGAAATCTTTTCTGCTCGATTGCCTGGAGCTGTACTTGCTTTCTTTCCCCCTGGAAATTTTTTGACTAATTACAAAACTTGGCATCCAATCATGCTTGCAGAAAAACCTGAGTAGTCATTAGATTTCTCTGGAATTCTCTAATCATTAGACTCAACCCTTCCCAGGATTGCAGTACCTTATTTCCTTATGGTGACTCCCTTGGGGGGAAATGGTGGGTTGAAATGCTGTTACCTATTGGTTTTCTTAAAACTTGGAGACAATGGGTTGATTTTCAGCTCCCTTAATACTCAGGAGTATCCATGTTTCTAAAATCGAATGATAAATATGGGTAGCACAGTAAACCATCTGTCATATGAGTGTGTCTGACTATTTGTGTCATTTGTGTAATCTTCCCAGTTGAGAAGCAGCTTTGGAATAAAATGGAGACTAATGAGTAGCACCGGTTCCACTGTGTCACGTGACCTTGGGCAGACCTTTGCTCTCAAGGAAATTCGGTTTTTGTATCTCAAAAGCAGAACTGACAGTGATAACTTCTGGCTCCGTCCTGTCATGTGACACTTTAAAGAGTTATGAATGCTTTAATTGTCTTGGAAACAATTCGTATGATTCTAGCTGTTGGTGTTTTTCTTGGTAGTTTTTCAAATTCAAATGAAATAACCATGATAACCATGACAATTTTGGATGGGTTTTCTTTTTTTTTTTTTTTTTTTTTGAGACGAAGTCTCGCTCTGTCGCCCAGGCTGGAGTGCAGTGGCCGGATCTCAGCTCACGGCAAGCTCCGCCTCCCGGGTTCACGCCATTCTCCTGCCTCAGCCTCCCGAGTAGCTGGGACTACAGGAGCCCGCCACCTCGCCCGGCTAGTTTTTTGTATTTTTTAGTAGAGACGGGGTTTCACCGTGTTAGCCAGGATGGTCTCGATCTCCTGACCTCGTGATCCGCCCATCTCGGCCTCCCAAAGTGCTGGGATTACAGGCTTGAGCCACCACGCCCGGCCGGATGGGTTTTCATATGTCTCTATGATCGTCAATAAATGCATGTTGAATGGAGTTGAAATGAAATTATGTGACTCATCAGGACTCAGCTCTCTCTAATGCATTGTCTTTGATCTACTTCAATCATTTCTTGAAAGCCATTTTTAACCCATGAGCATTTTACTCTCCTTGGAGTTTTTCTCCATTAAGTACTGGAAGATATGCTTTTGTGCCACAGTAAAAGATAGTGCTCATTGTGGTGGTAATTTATGTTCATTTATTTAACTTTCCCAATTAATTGTTAGCTCCCAGAGCGTATTTTATAAATATAATCAGGTGGTCCAAACTGGGTTTATACCAGGCTAAGAAATGTTATGACATAAAAATGTCTTTTGGAGCTTTATTTAATGGTGCTTTATTTATTTTTCTTTTTTTCTCTCTTTTCTTCCCCTCATCTAAGATAAAGTAATGAAAGTTTATATTTTCATGTCATTTATTTTGTGTCTTTTACCTTTAGCCAGCTCAGATATACACAATGACAATTATTTTAAAAGCTCAGCCCTTAGAATCAAGCAGACCTGGAGGGAAATCTCAGTTCTGCCATTTTCTTCCTTTGAAATGTGGAGTAAGTGACTCAACTCTTTAGGAAATAATAATTCATCTTCTAAGAGCTGTTCTCAAAGGTAAATAAGGCACCAGACCTGAAAATGCACAGCATCTTGTAAGTGATCAACTGGTGTTAGTTTCTTGAGAAACTTTCCTTGGGAAAAGTTGAAGGCATTTGATTAAATCGGTATCTCTAGCTTTTGAAGAGTTGGTTAGAACATGAAGATTAAGTAAGTACATTTTTAAGGATCAGAATTTTTTCACTATCTAATTTTATGTTAGAAAGAATTTGTTTAACTTTAAAAGAGAAGCTCTTTATAAAGCTCACGTATCTTTAGCAATGACTCTGAAAACTTTGTATTGAATTTCCCCTAAAATATACATGTTTAAAATTTGAAAAGAAAGAAAGAATATTTGGCAATAATGTATTATGAGATTGGATCAAAAATCACAAATATTTTGAAACTTAATCCAACACATACCTAGATTTGCTGATTTATTTTTAGCTTTAGAAAGTCCAGTTATTTAATCTCTTAATCAAACTGTTTGAACTTTCCATTTCTAAATAAATGATATGATAATAAATAATGAGCCAAAAATTAAAATGCACCCATTTAAGGAGAAAAATGGAAATTTGATGGAAAATGAATGTGAGTTTGAATAAAATGGATATATCCTTTGTCTCCTTTGATTTTCAGCTCCAAGTAAATGACGCACTGAAGTGGCAGCCAGCAGAAGTGCCTTTGGTTGAATTCTTTGGCTTTGAGTTTTTCATCCATGGCAGGTAGATTGTATTTGTTCAAGGATTAAGGGAGAGTTAGGGTATTTAAGGTCTGGTGTCCTGGCCATGACTATCTGTGCTGGCATAGACTCTCCTCTCTAGAACCATCTATTTTATTTGATCCTGCTATTATTTCTTCCTTACATGGTCTGAGAAATGTAATTCCAAAAGATATGTAGAGTAATTGATGTGGCTGATTGAATTAGCTAGCAGGTGACCATGGTCAGGTCAAGTGTAGTCTCCATCCTGAAGATAATTGAGGTGTTGCAGGGTAAGGAGCAACATTTTAATAAGAAGCGCACAGCAAACCACAGAATTAAAATGATTACTGTTACAAGATCATGGAGAAGCTCAATACAGTGGGAAGAATGTAGACTAGCAATCATAAGAATTAGATTTTAATCTGAGTTCTGCCATTAATTAGCTCTATTTATTTGAATGAATTATCTTTATTTTTGCTCCTTAGTCACACCCTCTTGAAAATGAATGGCCAGAGGAAAGAAAGACTAGGCAATCTCTAAGATCTTTCTAAGTGCTTTCTATCTGTTTCTTTATGTATCACATATATATATGCTTTCTTGATGAAAAAATTCTGTAATAGCCTTGGAAAGTCAGTGAGGGTGGGATCAAGACTCTTCAAAGGCAGGAAAAGAAAACTATGCGGGTGTGTGTTGCTAAAATAGAGAACAAGTCTTCTCAACTTGTTGACTTTGATCCTAGTCAGGCAATGGTGCCCTCATAGATGTGGTACAAATAAGCTGAAACTAATGAAGTTATGCTCCACTAAAAGGAATAGAGTGCACTACATTTCATTTCATTCCAAGTAGTGAATGACCTCAATGAATTCACTTGCTAATCTATGTGCTTAGTGGGATGCAAGACCCTAGATGGAGATGCAATGTTGTCTGAAGAATCTGTTCCTCAATCATCTTAATCTTTCTGAAGCAAACAGGAATATATTCATAAAGATCATATGTTACTTTTTAAATTAATTTTTTATTGAAGTATAACAAGCATATTGAAAAGGACACAAGTCATAAGAGTATGTACTTTAATGAATTTTCATAAAGTAAGCACATCCAGGCAACTAGCACCTAGATAAAAAATAGAACATCACTAGCACCTGAAAATTCCTCTTAGGCCCCAGCCAATACGAACCTCCACCAACTATACTGACTTCTAACATCAGAGATTAGTTTTGTGTTTGGAAAGTTTATCTAAACAGAATCATATAGTAGTTCCTCTCTGTATCTGACATCTGTCTATCATTATGTTTATGAAATTCATGTTGTTCCACATACCAATAATTTTCTGAGAATATATTTACATGTTTCTGTTAGGTATCTACCTTGAAGTGGTTCAGCATTAGTAGCTACTGTCCACCAACCAGTTTTCCAAAGACAAGTATTAGCACATATAGGAGTGACTTAGAAATTTCACACACTGCTGATGGAAAGTCAGCTCGTTGCTCCATATATGTACCAACGCTTGTCTTTTTCATTTTTTCCATTCAAGTAGGTGTGTAATAGTATTGCTTTGTGATGTTGATTTTCATTTCTCTCACCACAAGTTGAGCACTGTTTCATATTTTTATTGGTTTTTAAACATCTTCTTTTCTGAATTTTCTATATGTATCTTTTCCCATCTAACCCCATTATGTTAGTTATATTTTCTTTATTGATTTGTGAGGATTCTTCATGTACTCTGTGTTGTTGAAAAAAATGTATTGCAAATATATTCCCTTATTCTGGCACTTATCTTTTTACACTTTTAATGGTTCCTTTTAATGAACAGAAATTCTTAATTTTAATGTAATCTAATTATTATTTTTTTCCTTTATGGTTAGTGCTGTTTATATCCAGTTTAAAACTTATTTGCCTACCCCAAAATTATGATGATATTCTTTCATGATATTTTAAGCCATTTTTGTTTAGATTTTCAATTTATCTGGGGATAATTTTTATGTAAATGTATAATAAGGGTAAGAGTTATTTTTTCTGAATATATATCACATTGATCCATTAATTGAAGACTCTTCTTATCCCCTTACCTTAAAGTTTCACTTTTGTCACAAATTGAGTGACTGCATATGTATAGGTCTGTTCCTAGATTCTTATCCTTGTCTATTGGTCTGTTTGTCTTTCTGTGAAACACTGAACTGTACTAATTACTCTAACTTTATAATTAACTTGATTTCTGGTAACATAAGCCTTATAGTCATACCATTCTTTTTAAAAAGTGTTTATTTTAAATATAGACAGGGTCTGTCTTTGTTGCCCAGGCTAGTCTCAAACTCCTGGGCTAAACTGATCCTCCTACCTCAGCCTCCCGAAGTGCTGAGATTACAGGCATGAGCCATATGCCCAGCCAACCTTATTGTTCCTTATGATTTGCTTGACCCTATCATCTCTCCATAAATTCTAGAATCAATTTGTCAATTTTTATGTAAATAAACTATAACAACAACCTGGCGTTTGGTTGGGATTGCGTTGAATATATAAATAAGTTTGAAGGAATATATTTAAATGGTAGATCTAATCCATGAACATGGTATAGTCTTTCCATTTAGTTAGGTCTTCTATAACTCAATATTTTTTAAAAAGGTTTCAATATAGGAACCTTTTACATATTTCATTAAATATATTCCTATTTATTTTGCTGATACTATATATAAATAATATTTTATTGTTTGTTGCTAGCATTTAGAAATTAAAATTATTTTGTACCCAGGATTTTGCTAAATGTACTTATTAATTCTAACATTTAATGTAGATTAAATTAATTAAATAGATAAATTTAATGTAGATTAAACAGGGGCAATTCATGTTATTCAGGGATTTTAAAGAAGCAGTATAAAGTGGTGATATTTTAAGAGCATGTCCTTTAAAGGTAGATAGAGCTGGGTTTTATGTTCTGGCTTCTGCCATGTATGAACTGGACAAGTCAGTTAATTTTCTTATGTATAACACAGAGATAACAATGGTATCTAGCTCATAAGTTGCTACTGGCATATAGTAAAATAATTGATGTTAAGTGTTCAGCACAGGACCTGGCAGGTTGGACTTCTGCCTCAATTGATGTAAGCTGTTAGATAATAGCATTAAATATCATTTGACATCTAACAAATTTTCCTCCTGTTAGCCGCGTTGCTTTTCCTAAAACTTTTCTGATGTTATAGAATCAGACAAGAAATAAAATGCTCTAAGGTCATGAAAATTTTGCACACACCCATTCTATGATGAGATTAGTTGTGTATGGGGAAAAAAGACTACTACTAGCCCTATAACCATCTTCTCTTTGCTTCTTGCCCTTTGAATCAGTGGAGGAGAAAGCAAGATGTTTTTCATTTGACCTCTCCTATCTTCTTAGGGATCAATGTGTCATTGACTCACCTTTGTCCTATTTCCTTAAGTATGGGACTAAGACATCTTGGCTTTTTATGATTTAATAATTCCCATCAAGAGAGGAGACTGAGGGTGCCGCAGGGCTCACCTCTGTAGTTATCTAACTATTCTTAGCATCAAGAGCCTTCATCCTTCAGTCTTACTCAACTAGACAGTATAAACGCATAAGATTAATGAGTAAAGCAGATCAGAGTTTAGCATATCAGAGTTAAATTGTTTCTAACTGTTACCAGTTCCAAGTGAAGTTCAGACCTAAAATGGGTGTGAGATAGGGAGTGCTATGTATATAGTAGGCATGCATGAATATGTGTGTGAATATATATCCTTACTGATACAGTGACCTCTATTAATTTGAAAATGAACTGTAATATTGTCTTGTCATCACTCTCTTTTTCTGCTCAACTACACTCAGAAGGGATCTGGTTACCTGGTATTTTCTGAGAATTTGTTGGATGTGTGAAGACATAGAAAAAATAAACAAATCTCCACCACCATTACTCCTTGCCAGTTTTTTAAGTTTCATAGATTTCTCCCAATATTGATGCTTTGTATTCTGTAAGGATGTAAGAAGGAATTTTATAGACTATGTAAAACATGCCTGTAGTGAAAAGTGATAACCCAAACTAAATTTCCTGTAGGAGAATACTTCCTTTGTATACAGAAAACACAAGGCGTATGACAACCTTAACTCATTGTCATCTGAGCGTGAATGAACTTGACCAACTATCAAGAGCTTTAGATTGCAATACAGAATTAATGCAGAATAAGTAAGATTTTGTTTTAGAAACCTAGGCAAGGGGTTATAAGTTACCCTGCTAATAACTGGCTTATGCTGAGGTTGAGATAATAATTAGATATACTCTTTAAAAAAGCTTTATTGAGATAAAATTCACATATCATACAATTCACCTATTTAAAATGTAGAAACAAATTTGTTTAGTATATATTCACAGATATATGCAACTATTACAAGTTTAGAACATTTTCATCATCTTACATCTTACAGCCTGTAAACTTTAGCTATTGCTCGCCACTCCCAACCCTCTCCCCAGCCCCAAATGACCACGAATCTTCCTGTCTCTATAGATTTCTCCATTCTGGACTTTCATATAAATGGAATCTTATATGTGGACTTTTGTGACTGGCTTCATTCACTTAGGATAATGTCTTCAATGTTCATCCAAGTTATAGCATATGTCAGTTCTTCATTCCTTTTTATTGTCAAATAATACGGATATACCATATTTTGTTTATCCATTTGTCCCTGGATAGACATTTGGGTTACTTCCACTTAGGTTATCAGAAATAATGCTGCTATGAATGTCTGTATACAAGTTTTCATGTGGACATGTATTTTTATTTCTCCTGTGTATCTAGAGTAGAATTGCTGGGTCATATGGTAACTCCCTGTTTAATTATTTGAGAAACTATCAGACCATTTTCCAAAGTAGCTGCAATATTTTACATTCCCAGGAGATTCACTCTTAAAAAGATATCAGAAAGGATTTTTCCCCCAAGACCTACCAAAACATATAAACTATAATGTAACTGAAATATACTCTAAACATTAGAGTCAGTCAATCAGTACTTAAATATTGTGCAATCAAGTTGACACTCAACATTAACTATCACAGTGCCTATAGGAAAGATAAACTGAAAGCCAAAAAGTTGATACATGGACTTCTAGAATATAATCGTCTACCTGGAGACTCCCTGGGTATGCGTGAGGGTGATGCACTTGTCTAAAAAAGCGTCTGAGGAAAGCACTCATGGCTTAAATTAAATTAGAATATTCTAGAACTCATGAATTTTAGGACAAAAATTATTCATTTCATATAGGCCTTGGAGAGAAAAGCTAACATCTTTTCAGAGAAATAAACTTTAAAGATGAACTGGGGAAACTTTGGGCAAAATGTTTGCCCCATGCTAAGATTTCACATAAGTTTAACATTCTTTGAACTGTCCTTTGGAAACATTATTTCTCTGTGTAAGGGAACTAATTAAATTTTAAAAGTGTGCATTGGAAAGAGTGTCTGATAGAGAACATTTACGGGAGGAGGGAACATTATAGCTCAAATTGAGCCTACAACCGTTTCAAGAATCTGTGTTTATTATGCATGACTGGGAGACAAGACACAAGTCTTTTTTTAAGACACAGAAAGGGGGAAGGTTTTGAGATCAAAGGTATTTGCATTGTACTTGTTTCTCTTCCTGTGCTTAAAAAAAATCACAATGGTTTGTTCTTGGATATTTTCATGTCCTACAAGAAGATAAATTAATTCTCTTTTCTCCTTTAGATCGTCATGTCATGTGATAAGAAAATTGGTTTCCCTCCTGTTTTATGTTTGGGTTGGAGATGTAAATGTAGTAAATTATTCTATAATTTTTTTCTTTTGTATAAAGAGTAAATTATGCTCCCAATGAATGTCTCTTCACTATTACTTAAGACTGATTAGAAGTGAAATGCTGCAGAGGAGAGATGTACTCTCATTGCCATATTAAGTATAATTTCACTGTTCTCTAAAGCAATTGTTTCTGTCATATTTCTTCAAGAAATATGTTGAAAATGATGTTATAAAAAAGATGGAAGCCTTTTCAGACATTTAAGTTTGACTCTCTTGTATCTGTCTTCTAAAAAATACATTTTAAAGGAAACATTTTTAAAGGAGATATTTTATTGCCACCCAAAACCATTAAGTCATCTAACACAGGCAGAAATCTCTGCATTTTCAGACAATATTTTGCCAAAACTAAACTTTTAAAAAAATATTAGACGTTTAAATTCTGTGATGCTATGAACAAGGTCCTACAAGGGTAAGAGGAATTTATACTTACTATTCTCATGCTGCCAAGTCAGCAGGGAGATTTTGAAGCCCAGCATATGAAAACAGGCTGGCCTCCCCATCTCGCCATGGGCTTTTTACTAGGCTATTTCAAGGGGTCCATGCAGAGCCAAGCTCATGGGACATAGGGTCAGATTCTGGGTGGTGTAGAGGAAACCAGAACACATTCATCCTTTTTCTACTAACGTATCCCTTGTGGAAAGGGCCTACTCAGGAAAAAGCTCTTCTTTTATTCCCATGTGATTTTATACACACACACACACACACACACACACACACACACATATATACACACACAGTTGACCCTTGAACAACATAGGTTTGTACTATGTGGGTTTACCTATACATAAATTTTCTTTTACTTCTAACACTCCCAAAACAACAAGAACAACCTCCTCCTCCTCTTCCTCCTTCTCCTCTTCCTCCTCTTCCTCTTCCTCCTCCTCCTCCTCCTCCTCATCCTACTCTGGCCTTTATGATGATCCACTTCCATTTAATGAATAGTAAATATATTTTCCCTTCCTTATGATCATCTTAATAACAGTTTTTCCCTCTAGCTTAATTTATTATAAGCATACAGTATATAATACATATGACATACAAAATAATATGTTAATCCACTGTTTATGTAATCAACTATTTATGTCAACAGTAGACTATTAGTAGTTGATTTTGAGGGGAGTCAGCACACCTAACCCTCTCATTGTTCAGAGGCCAGCAATATACGTGCATTTTTGTGTATATACATATGTATGTGTGTATATATACATATATCTATGTTTACCTATGTAAAAATATACATACATACACATTTATGTACAAAATAGGTTGTTTAAGCAGGTAAAAGAAAAGATCATGAAGATGACCATCCCCTTCCCCCATATCCTGTGTACACTCATCCTAAGCTGTATACTTCTAAGCAATGCCTGAAGCATGTCAAACAACAGGGCTCCTAGTCTTAAAAAAGTTTATCTTTCATTACCTCTCTGGAAAATTTTATAAAATTTTAAGTTGCTAATAATTATTTATTGCAATTTATTTAACTCATGTAAATTAAACTCTATGTGTATAATCTTATTCCTTAAAAATCCCTAAAATGTAAATACATTTATTTACCACAGTTTCTGGATCATGAAACAGATGCTCAGAGAGGTCAAGGTCCTTGTTGCAGGAGGTAATTCAGCCAGTGGATTACATTGTGAGAGAATCCTGAACCCCAAAATGCATTTTCTCAATGATTCTGATCTACTATTAGTAAATAAGTAGCCACTAAAGAAACAAACAATCCAGCTCCTCTACTTTATCAAAAACTATAGTCCTGGCTGGGAGTAGTGGCTCATGCCTGTAATCCCAACACTTTGGGAGCTGAAGCAGGCAAATCACCTGAGGTCAGGAGTTTGAGACCTACCCGGCCAACATGGTGAAACCGTCTCTACCAAAAATACAAAAATTAGCTGGGTGTGGTGAGGGGTGCCTGTAATCCCAGCTACTAGGGAGGCTGAGGTAGGAGAATCGCTTGAGCCCAGGAGGCAGAGGTTGCAGTGAACTGAGATCATGCCACTGCATTCCAGCCTAGGCTACAGAGTAAGACTTTGTCTCAAAAAAATATAAATGAATGAATGAATGAATGAATGAATGAATGAATGAATAAATAAATAAAATAAAAATTGTAGTCCAGAGATAGCAAGGATACACAGCTATGAGTGGCAAAATTCAGACTGGAGCCAGGTTTTTGACCCTCGAGATCTATGCCCTTCCAATCTTCAACATACTTCTTTATCTTTATTTTTTACATAGAAATACTTAATGTAGCATCTCTCATTTTAAACCTACAATTAGTATGGAGAAAACTATGCTGAAACTTTGCAAGCTTTTCTTGTTGAAAATCGATTCTTATTTCTAAAAAAATTTTTTTGGGTTTACTCAATGGGAACATGGAAAATTGCTTTTGAGGGCTCCTTGGTATTGTCCTAGGGAAAGTTGAGCCAGCTGACTCCCAGCATGGGGCCCAAGGTTCTGATGTGATTACTTTCTTCAAGAATCAGAATGACTGCAGCCTCTTCACCTAGATTTCGTAATGAAGCAACAAGAGCCAAGGTTGAGTAACATTATTCAAGCTAGAAATTTCTCAGGGAGTGATGTGAGCATGCGGCACATGTTTTAAAATAAAAGACTGCTTGGGATTCTTCTAAAATCTTCAGACTTCTTACAATCAGTGCATTTCACCTTCATTAGGGACACCTTGCTTTCAGTTAAGGGACAGTGGAAGAATTAATGATGTATTAATCAGGACCCTCAATTGTAAGTGACAGAAAACACAGTCTAAACTGCTTTATGCAAAAAGGGAAAGGTGAGGGCTCATTTAGGTGGCACCTCCATGGGTAGGGCTCATGAGGCATGGCTTGACAAGTGGCTGATACCATGGCACTGAGATCTGATTTCTTTCTGCCTTCTGCTATCTTAGCTCCATTCTCAGAAAGATTCTTCCCTTCTAAGGGTAAAATTGTGGTAGCTGTTCAAGTTCAAAAACAATGGAAGAAGCGTGTGCTTCCCTAATAGCTCAAAAAAAAAAAAAAAAAAAATCCTGGAATTGAGTCTAATTGTTCCATGTGACCATAATCTGAACCAATGGCTATGACCAAATTTCATCTTCTGGAAGATCAATGGCAACATGGAGTGAGGAAATAGAGTGCTTATTGAAAAGCAATTAGAACCTATGACTGGAGTTACCTGATATAGTTTTACCATTGTATGGTCTTGGGTAAGTTAATTTAGCTCTTAGGTTCACATGTTGCTCCCTGTGAAATGGAAAACTAGATTACATCTAAGGGATCTTACAGTTCCAATGTGACAATTTTTTGTTTGTGAAATGTTCCAACATTTGAGAGTTGAGGAACTCCAATTGTATCATCTACAAAATCATCTAAGAATAGTTTTGAATAGAAGTTTCATGTCACCCATGGAACCATGAAACTCAAAGGAGGAATGAAAGGGGAGGAGACAGATTGATCATACCCAAATGGAATTAAAATTAGGGAGAGCCATCTGGCCAAGTGAAATTAGAGGCTGTTAAAACAAAGTTTAATGAATGAATCCTGGTCAACCTGAAATTTTTAAAAAATCACCGAAAAAAAAATTGGAAGTCAATGCGCACTGGTGACTATGATTAAAATTGATACTATATTGAACTATGTCACTGTCATACAGGAATTGGGTATCCAAAATTATGAGACTTCGTATTCAACATAAGGCTTCCTTCAGTTATCTGGACATCCATCATTCATCAAGAATTAACTCAGACCCCATTCCTTCTGGAAAATAGTATACTTCGCAACTTTTAACTGCATTGCATTTTGCATTTGGTCACTGTTAGCTCTGGCCCTACTATGCCATTTAGTTCTTTCCAACATGAAGTCTTTCTCTTTTCTCTTCTCCTTTGCTTAGGTATGTTTTGTATACATATGTGTATGGCCATCTTAACTTGAGAACTCACAGCATCAGCACCACTGTAAGTTATTCCTTCCTTTTAGAAATATTATCTTCCCTTAACTGCCTACTCTTTCTTGTCCTCTACCTCTTTAGATGTTTCCTTCCATCCCTTTTATATACTCCACTTTGTTTGCTTATCCTTTAAATGTGCTAGCCTAGACCCACTTCTTATCCCAATTTCATACTGTCTTTATATAATTACACCTACTCCTATGCTTTTAATTCTTCTTCTTTTTCTAGGGACTCCTACAGCTGTTTCTGATCCTGGTCAAATCTCTTTCCTGAATTCTAGATGTATTTATTTACTAGATTTTTCTACTTTGATGTCACCACTTTATTAAACTCCAGATATCCAAAATTGATGAATTATCCCCATCTTGTTTTAACCTCCCCATCTGGTTGTCTTCATTCAGACTTTTCTGTCTAAGCCAAGGTCACCACCCTCCAGTTGCCCAAAAACCTGGAATTATTCTTATTGCTTCTCCCTCTACTACATCCCATCGATAACCAGGTTTTGTGAATTCTGCTTCTTATGTCTCTCTTAAAGTCATGCAGGTCTACCTTCTGACTACCAATACACTACTCCAAAGCCACCATCTCTCATCTGTAGCTCTGCAGGAACCACCTGGTCTCCTTGTTATCACACTTCCCCACCTCCTGTTTTCTCAACTATTTTCCTGCTCTCAGAAAGTGCTTTCAGGTATGCTGGAAGCCAAGTGAAAATTTTTTGCCCCTGCTTAAACACTCTCTATTTGTCAGTGAGTGTCCATTGTTATTAGTATACAAAACAACATTCTCAAAATAGTCCTTCCTGGCTCATTCTCATCTACCTCTCTTGTGTCTCTCACAGCACTTTCCTTCTTTCACTCCCAGCTCCAGTCATCCCAGATATGCAAACCATTTGATAAAAAAAAAAAAAGTGTCCAAACAAACTAGTGCCCAATTTAAACACATCAAAGGAGCTGACAAAATATTTTGCATTTTTGACCAACGCTAATGTCACGTTTTAAAATCACATTTTAATCAATTTTTATTAAAATATAGCATTTCCAGGGCTATTTTCCTCAGGTCATAAAATTATGGCAGGTTACTCTTATTGATTTGGCAATGATTTGGCAAAAATTTAGGATGTGAAAAAATCAACCAGGAAGTTCAAAAAAAAAAAAAAACTTTCAATATCCAGCCCTAGAGATGCTTATTCAGTAGATTTTAGGTGAGGCCCAGTGTTCTGCATTTTAATAAGTCCCCAATGTGACTCTAATGCAAAAGGTCCCCAGGTCATAGCTTGAGACAGTTTCAAGAGGACCAGTATTGTTCGGCTGTATCTAGGTGGGTGCACACTCCTGAAAGCTGGGCAGGGGGTGGGGGTGTGGGGTCACTGAAAAGAATACATGCCTTAAGCTTCTTTTTATCCAATGCTTTCATCTTTCATGTGTGTGTTAACTACTTTTCCTGGATAAGGACTGAATTCCTTACAAGCCCAGCTCTATTCTTGTCACAGCGTCATGTTTAGTCAATGTTTGCTGCATCTGCAAGCATGGCTTCTCCACTTTGGGATCAGTCTTCATTTGCTATTAATATATTTCCCCAGAATGAGGGTGGTTTATGAAATAGGTAGGTATTAGTCTGTTTTCACACTGCTGATGAAGACATACCCGAGACTGGGTAATGTATATAGGAAAAAGGGTGTAATGGACTTACAGTTCCACGTAGCTGGGGAGGTTTTACAATCACGGCAGAAGGCAAGGAAGAGCCAGTCACATCTTACATGGATGGCAGCAAGCAAAAAAAAAAAAAAAAAAAAAAAAAAAAAAAGCTTGTGCAGAGAAACTCCCCCTTATAGAACCATCAGATCTCATGAGACTTATTCACTATCATGAGAACAGCATGGGAAACACCTGCCCTATGATTCAGTTACTTCCTACCAGGTCCCTCCCTCAACACATGAGAATTCAAGATGATATTTTGTGGGCACACAACCAAACCATATCATTCTGCCCCTGGCCTCTCCAAAATCTCATGTCCCATTTCAAAACCAATCATGCCTTCCCGACAGTCCCCCAGAGTCTTGAGGATTAACATATGGCTCCTTGTTACATATGCAAATTTCTGCAGCTGGCTTGGATTTCTCCTCAGAAAATTGGATTTTCTTTTCTATTGCATTGTCAGGCTGTAAATTTTCTGAACTTTTATGTTCTGCCTCCTTTATAAAAGTGAATCCCTTTAACAGCACCCAAGTCACCACCTGAATGCTTTGCTGCTTAGAAATTTCTTCTGCCAGCTACCCTAAATCATATCTTTCAAGTTCAAAGTTCCACAAATCTCTAGGGCAGGGGAAAAATGCATCCAGTCTCTTTGCTAAAACGTAAGAGTCACCTTTGCTCCAGTTCCCAACAAGTTCCTCATCTCCATCTGAGACCATCTCAGCCTGGATTTCATTGTCCATGTCATTATCAGCATTTTGATCAAAGCCATTCAACAAGTTTCTAGGGAGTTCCAAACTGCCCCACGTTTTTCTGTCTTCTTCTGAACCCTCCAAACTGTTCCAATCTCTGCCTGTTACCCAAGTCCATAGTTGCTTCCACATTTTCAGGTGTCTTTTCAGCAGTGCCCCAACTCTACTAGTACTAATTTACTGTGTGTGTGTCCATTTTCACTGATGAAAAAACACTAATGAAAACATACCCGAGGCTGGGTAATTTATACAGGAAAAAGGGTTTAATGAACTTGCAGTTTCACGTGGCTGGGGAGGCCTCACAATCATGGTGCAAGGCAAAGGAGAGCAAATCACATCTTACATGGATGGCAGTAGGAATAAAAAAGAGCTTGTGCAGGAAAACTCCTTCTTATAGAACCATTAGATCTCATGAGACTTATTCACTATCATGAGAACAGCAAGGGAAAGACCTGGCCCATGATTCAGTTACCTCCCACTGGGTCCCTCCCACAACATGTGGGAATTCAAGATGAGATTTGGGTGGGGACACAGCCAAACCATATCAATGTATGAGATATATAGATATATATTAATATTATATATGTGTGTATGTATGTATATGTATATATGCAAATATGCATATATAGTGTAATGTATTTTATTTTTTAGTCTTATGCTCAACATCATTTGAAGTGGACTTCCCCTCTTTTTCACTCTCACTCCACTCATTTAACAAGTTGTTAACAAGTGCTTTCTATTCTCTCAAGTCTGTGATGGGCTCAGGTGGAATTAATAATAAGTCACAATTAGTCCCAGTTCCCACAGAGTTTTCAGTCCACTGACAGGCAACGAGGAAATAAGGGCATTGCACAACACATTCTTTAATTACAGTTGTGGAAGTGCTAGGAAAAAAAATAGTGTGCAATAACAGCAATGCCATGGGGGTTATGCACATACAAACACACCCACATACTTAGGTTTTCCTTATTATTCAGTGTCTGCAGTCTTATAGGGAAAAGGGAATCTCTAGGGAAAAGGGAATCTCTTTGACCTAGACCCTGGATGATGTTAGATTTGGCAGTTGATCAAGAATATTGTTAACTGTGTGGGGTTGTCCTGAGTCCTGAAATATCCTTTGATGTTTACGGAGGAATTTTAAATGGTGATTTTTTTTCCCCCGCATTTGATTTAAAACAAATAGTAGGCCAAATGTGGTGGCTTATGCCTGTAATCCCAGCACTTTGGGAGGCTCAGGCAGGAGGATCATGAGGTCAGGAATTCGAGACAAGCCGGGCTAACATGGTGAAACCCTGTCTCTATTAAAAATATAAAAATTAGCCAGGTGTGGTGGCACATACCTGTAATCCCAGCTACTTGGGAGGCTGAGGCAGGAGAATTACTTGAACCAGGGAGATGGAGGTTGCATTGAGCCAAGATCACGCCACTGCATTCTAGCCTAGGTGGCAGAGCAAGACTCAGTCTTGGAAAAAGAAAGAAAGAAATAGTAGCCGATAATACCACTTTTCAGTTTTAATAAGATTCTGGAAAACAAACTATCTTTGAGGAAAGTTTATACCTGTACTAGCAGCATATGTGCTATTTCCTCAGCCTAGAAGAGGGCATTTGTTACCCGCTGTGGAATCTACCTCTTTATACTGTATAGTCAGAATAATGATTCAGACAGGCAGACGGAGTGTGTGTATTGTCTTATACCTTCAGGGGGCACTGTGGATGGGTGTGTTGCTTTTATCCCTTCTGGATGGCACAGTTTTTAGGCTTTCATGATTCATGATGGAGTCTCCTCAAATGGACCCCTCTTTCCTGGGTGTAGGGGGAAGGATTTTTGTTTGGGTGGGCTAACTTAGTACTGTTTGAACCTTTGAAATTATATAATGAGGGGGAAAATGTAATCTATCATACCAAATACCTCCTTTTATGAACATTTTTACTCTGCTGAAGCCTCTGTGTATCCCGTACAGATGCGTCCCTTGCTGAGCACTGCAGTTCCAGCAGGGGCAGCTGAGAGAGGGCATGCTGGCACCTGTGTTTGTGGCCTTGTCCCAGAGCAGTGGCTCTTTCTTGTCAGCTGGCTGGCTGCCAGGCCCAACAAGAGCGCATGCTGATTTCCAAGTATAATGCTTTGCTGGGGCTGGAATCAAAGCTGTCAATAGTAAAGAGCTCTCTTTTTAGTCTTCTTATACATTCAGGGGGAATTCAGCAGTGAAAACATGACCAACAATAGGCAGAGGGCCTGTAACAGTCTTTAAAACTCATGCAGATGGTTTTCAAACCTTAATTGTCTAAAAATGGCATGCATTATTGACTGAAATACTAGCTTGGGCAGCAAACTAGTTGTAATAACTTTCTTAGTTGTAATAACCTATCTGCTGAGTCTGTTGTTTCCTCGCTCTTCAGGAATTTACGGAGTTTATATATGAAAGATGTGGCTTGGGGAATTAGAGGAATCCCTGATTTTGCTGGGAAATGTATTAATAATTTCTACTAGTTATGTATGAATTATAACAATGAGGTAGTACCATGAGATATAAAATGCAAAAAGTTTTAAAAATATGAAGCCAGTGATATTTTATTGGTCAGGAATCTGTTGAAAGTGATAGCAAGCCATTTAATGAGGCCTAAAGCAAAAGATACGTTTATTGAAAAGTTCAGGAATTGAAAAGTTCATCAGGAATGCTGGATCCAGGAGTCCAAATTACATAGTCAGGGGTTAGTCCATCTCTTTCTATATCTCCACTTTTTCTTTGTTCTCTGTTGTCTCATTGGTGGACGTGTGATGACCCCAGCAGCCCAGGCTTGCACATCCTTATAGTAAACAAATGCTGTAAGTCGCCGTGAGTCACCTTTGGTTCATTACAGTTGGGTTCATTACACTCACCCTACAGTAATCAAATGCTGTAAGCTTTCTCAGTTGCCCTAGAGTTCACTCTGATTTGATTAACCCAGGTAACATCATCAATCTTTGAAGCAGCCACTGTGATGAAGCAAATGGAACATACTCATTCTCCAAGCATAGATCATATGACCACCCCTTAAAATGAAATGGGTATGAGGTTAGCTTATCAGCACAACCCAAACCACATGGACAGAAAATTCAGAATAGATTAGCCCCAAAGGAAACCCAGGTTGCCAGATAGAAAAATGGGCATTGGACAGACAAAAACAGTCAATGTCCATTACTAATATCACAGAACATCCAAGGACCCTTCCTTGCAGAGCATCTGTCCCCATTCTTACTCTTGCCAACTCGATCCACTATGCCTTCTTCTGGGGACTTGAATACACTGAGTTTCATCTCACCTAAAGTTCTCTTTCATTGCATCAGGCAACTCCATATTTCCAAATATGCCCTTCACTTTCATGCCTCTAAGCTCTTATTCTTGCTCTTCCCTTCACTTGTTCATCCTGGGTGTGGTTCTCTTCATCTTTCAAGGTCCCATTCCATTATTGTGTCTCTTCTCCTAGCCTAAACAGACTTCATTGCTCCCTCCTCTATTTCCCATGGCTCAACTACAATAGCTGTCCAGTTGTGCCCCAGTTAGGTGTTCATGTATTAGTTTTCCCAGCTAGTCTGCAAGCTCTTTGAGAGTCTGAGCTGTGTCTTTATGTAAATAATTGGAAAAATCATATCAAAACAATTCTCTAGTGAGCTGAGATCTGGCCACTGCACTCCAGCCTGGGCGACAGAGCGAGACTCCGTCTCAAACAAACAAACAAAAATTCTCTAAGAGGTTTTCTTATGGAAGTAACTATTTTTAAAATTACCTTACTAAGCACAATTGGAGTAAGTGGGCTAAGTGCTTTACATATATTACTGCACTTATGTCTTACAAAATCCTATAAGGTAGGTACTATGTACTGTCCTTCTGTTCTACAGATGAGAAAAATCAAGGCTCAAAGAAGTTATACAACTTGCCTATGGTTATGCAGCTAATAAGTGCCCAAGCTGAAATTTTAATCCAGATTTGCTTGATTCCAAAGTCTGAGGTATTAACCATTGTGCAAACCGTCTCCTAGCCAGTAACTGTGTTTGCAGATGGGTAGTTATTCAGATACCAATAGATGCACTGAAGAAAGGCCACTTCTCTACTCTTCCCCACCCTATCCTATCGCCACCGGAAATAAGTTCTGCTTTCTCAATATGAAATTTTCTAGATCATTAGCTTAAATCTACCGTGCCAGTTTTTTAAGGACCTTTATTCCTGACTTTACAATTGACTGATTCCAAGTGTGCTGATCCACTAAGGAACACCCTGTCCCAAATGAAATGGAGTGGTTCTTTCTATAATACAAGTTCACACCAAAGTTGACAAGATATTCAAAATGCCTGCCCTTCATAGAGGTTGTTATGTAAGCAAGGCAGTCTGACTTGTAACCAGTAGGTGGCACTAGACTTTCCCCTCCTGGCTATGGGTATAATTGGTTATGGAGTTGTTCTGTTACTAAGCGGCGGCTGAAAGGGACTTATGGAATGTAGTTGCATGGCTTCCTATCAGTGAAATCATTCTGGATAGAGCAAGGTTCTTCCCCCCAACTTGCACTCAGCCTCGTCCTAGGCATAGAGCAGGGTCATATGGATTAAATGCCAGTTCTTAGGTGCACAGAGAAAAGTGCAACCAGTCCAAGCGTGGCAATCTCCTTAGGCCATCCTTCCAGCTGCTGGCTTTTTGACATTTTGATTTGTCTGAAGCTGATGGTGGGGGAGGTGAACATAGAGGTACATTGCAAGGCATTAGGAGGAAAAGTACCTCATACTCAGAATATGGATTGGAGTGGTAGGCTGTGCCAGGAAATGATTTTCTCTGCACACTTAGGACAACTAAATGCCTTGATTAGGGACAATGTCTAGCCACAATCAACATTTCCTAAACCTCTTCTGGTAATCCAAATCATTCTGGAAGCTAAAAAGGATACAAAGGTGGAAAAAGCATAGTTCCTGTATTCCAGGAGCTTACCATCTACTAATAATGAATCTAATATCCATTGATTCAGCCAGTACTGATTGGGCACCTACTGAGAAATGGGGAATAGAGGGTTAGATCACACTGCCTGGATAGAGCTTACAGCCTAGTGGAGAATACAGACATTAAGCAAGTAGTAACACAGTACTAGTATAATAAATACCATGGTATTAAAGTAACACGACCTCCTTGCTATGAGGACATATAGCAAGGAGGTCTGGGGGCATGTGAGTCATACAAGGCCTTCTAGAAGAGATGATTGTAAGGGGATATCCAAAGAGGAACTGGAATTAAGTGGGCAGAATGGAGAAGGGGGAGGAGAAGAAAGAGAATCATGTCAGGTAGAGGGAAGAGCATGTGATAACCCAGAGGCAGGGTGGAATGAGGTACTTTCAAAGAACTAAAAAAAGATCTGTGAGGCTAGAGCTGGGTGAACAATAAGTTGTAGAAGATGGGGCTAAAAAGATTGACGGGGCAGGGCCAGATGATGTAGAGGCTTGTATACCACGTTGAGGAATTGAAAATGTATGCAAGAGCAATAAGGAAGCCCTGATAGATTTGAAAAAGATTGGTGTCATGACATCATATGTTCATTTGTTTATCTAATAATATTTATTGCATGCCTACTCTGTGCCAGTGTATCAGGTGCTAGAAACTTTAATAGAGATATAAATTGTAATTTAAAACTTTAAAAAGTAGTTCATTCAGAAAGATGGGAGGCAGGAAAGTTTTCTTAGAATGAAAATATATTCATGCAACAAAAGTTTTATCTCAGGATCTGTTCTAGACCTTGGAGATTCAATGGTGAATTATACCCAGTCCTCATCACAAGGAATATTTATTGTGTGCATTGAAAATCATGGCAGGAAGTATAGCATGTAGGAGATGAAAGAGAAAAATCATAGTCAACTGAAAAATCTGCTCTGGCAGACACTGAGAGTGTGGCACAGTGGAAGCTAATAGTAACCAAGATCCAGGCACATTAGTGTTTACACTTCCATGTTCATGATCCCAGTTTTCAAAAACTGACTGTGTCCCCCTAAAAGGAAGTAGGAGTCCATGGAGGAATGGCTGATTCCAGATCTGAGACAGGAAATGCGTAAGATGAGCCTTGACCATCTTTTTACGCAGATAGCAAAGATGTAGTCAAAGATGAATGTAATTATATCAAAAGGACATTGAAACCAGCTTGAAGGGTCACTCATTGACCAAAGATGGGACAATTTGAACATCAAAACAAATTAACTGAGGAACACCTCTGTGAATGTATAAAAATATACATGTTTATAATAATAGTTTTTTTTAAAAAAAAAAAGATAACCCTTGGCCGGGCGCGGTGGCTCAAGCCTGTAATCCCAGCACTTTGGGAGGCTGAGGCGGGCGGATCACGAGGTCAGGAGATCGAGACCATCCTGGCTAACACGGTGAAACCCCATCTCTACTAAAAAAATACAAAAAACTAGCCGGGCGAGGTGGCTGGCGCCTGTAGTCCCGGCTACTCGGGAGGCTGAGGCAGGAGAATGGCGTAAACCCGGGAGGCGGAGTTTGCAGTGAGCTGAGATCTGGCCACTGCACTCCAGCCCGGGTGACAGAGCGAGACTCCTTCTCAAAAAAAACAAAAAACAAAAAACAAAAAACAAAAAACAAAAACAAACAAACAAAAAAAGATAACCCTTAACCCCCCAAATTAAAAAAGACTCATTGGTCACATTGGAAGTAACCTCACTCTGAAAATTAAAGGGAAATAATTAAACATTTATTTTTTCTTTCTTGGGTAAGCAGTATTTCAAGGTGACCAAGTAGCCGTAGTTGAAGAAGAAAATTACTTCTTTATAGAGGAATTCCACCTAATAATGTAAAGGGTTGAAGAAGTGACAGAATTAGAACATTATCATTTTGCAACTTATAATAAGAATCAATAATTTAGGCGAAGATTTTCAATGAATGAAAACATTTTAAAATGAATGGAGGATTTTCAATGAAAAGATCAGGCTTTTACCATCTGAACCCACTGATTAATTTGAGTAATACTTATTCTAGTGAATAAACCAGAAATATTTACCACTTGAAGCAAGATAAAATACATAGCACCCCTTATGATGTAATTTTGGGAAGAAAGGTCAAACATGACTATAATTGAACCCTCAGAGCAAAAGTGTTGTTTATAAGAAATATGAAGTTTACAGAAAAAAATTAAAATACAATAGAATGAAAAAATAAAATGACGAGGAAGGCACTGCTCTATATTAAAAGATTCTAGGAGACATAACCAAATGCAATGTGTAATCCTATTTGGATACTGCTTTGAACAAGCTCACTATAAAATGAAATTTTCGTTACAATCAGGAAATGTGAATATAATGGATAATTAGACAAATCAAAGAATTATTGTTAATTTGACTAGAGTTGATGGCATTGTGATTATATATGAAAATGTCTATATTTTATAGAAATGCATACTGAAGTACAGAGTGGTTAAATGACATGGGTTCTGAGATTTGCTTAAAAACACTCAGCCAAGAAAAGAAGGCATAATGTCTGATGCTGGTGTGGCAAAATCTAGGAAACTGTTGAATCTGGGTGTAGTATATAGGTGTTCTCTGTACTATACATGTTTGAAATTATTAATAAAAAACCATGACTGTGGCTTTGTGAGGTAGGTAAGGCAGAGTATTCTGCAAACACCCATGATTAGAAGTCTTACACCTGAAGCACGTGATTGCTGTGAGGCCATGCAGCTAATAAGAAACAGAGCTATGACTAGAACTCTAATTCCAAGTCTAGCACTCTTTCCATAACAGCTCTCACTTTGCTTTTCTAGAATGCATTCACAAACCACCCTCTTTGACTCTTTGGCTCATGAGGTGGCTCTAGCATTGGAAGAAAACGGACAGCATTTTGTTCCTTAAATTTTGCCCATTTCCCTAGAACTAGAAAAGAGGGCTGTGGTTTGTCAGTAGGTTCCTGGAGGGAGGTGGTTTCCAATTGCTGAGTAGATGAATGATCAGGCATTAGTAAAAGGTTTGTTCACTGGCTAAAAGTTAGACCAAGCCCTGGCTTCTGGCCTTTCCTAAGCCACTGGCAAATCCCAGGCACGTTGATCATCTGCAAGCACGTTTCTACCTCTTCTCACTTCTTCTCTTTGCAGCAGGTTATCCTTCCTCACATATGAGAATATGAAATGCTTTAATGAGGCTATAAGAAATTGACCTGCTCACTTCCAAGCAAAACTGTGGGCAAAAGTTCACATTTAGATGGTGTCTATAATTCTCTTTTGCTGTGTAACTCTGAGAGGTTTTCTTTGGATCAGCAGAGGTGGGAGTGCTAACACAAATGAAACATAACTAGCGCTATTTTCAGTAAAATGACACTAACTGGCATTACTACCTACTGCATAGTAAGCACTCTTTAGTGGATTTCCGAAAGTTAACTCATTCAATTATATGTAAATTTTAATTAAAAACAAAACAGTCTGGAGAACAGATTTTGGAAAACTCGAGACCTAAAACAGGATTGAAAGTCTACCATTTACTTTCCCTTCTCCGGAAACCCAGAGGGAATGATTGCAGAGACACTAAGTAATTGGGATTCTGTAACCATAGGTGAAATTGCTAGGCTGGTGCCCATAGAGTTTGCACTTTATAGGGTAGATAAAAAGAATAAATTTCTGTGTTCTTTGGTTATAAAGGTGTCTATGCCTAGCTTTTGAGGACATTTGTTTGGCTGTGGCCATGAAGAAAATTACAGAATGAGTTAGTTGAAAAAGTTGAAACATGATCACTACACCGTAAGCTCCAGCAGGAATCATGTCTATCTTGCATATCGTTGTGTCTGTAGCACCTAATACAGTTCCTAGCCCAGAGTAGATACTCAACAATTATTGATTTGTTTTGAATGAATGAATGAATGAATGAATGAATGAGTCAAAATGAATTTGCTATCCTTAAAATGTATCCCAAACATTTGCTTATTCCATGCCAAGCTGACCACAGTCAGGCAAGTTGTGAGTTGGCATTCTGCTGTTTGCAAATTGTAAATCACAGAAAGACACGTATTTTTGTATAGGTTATAAATGCTTTGGTCTTTCTCAAATCTTGACAGTCGTAGCTACACATCTGTGCATTGTTGGTCTTATTCACCCTCTGGATGCAGTTAGTGATGAAGGTTCACCCTTCTCAAAATCATCCTTGTCTTAATGTAGAACGCACCTACTAAGCCCAGCTTTTGAGATTTCCTCCAATCTGTCTTCCACCTCTGACCTCTATGTTTCCAGAATGTACTAGACTATTCAGCATATACTTAATCATTTTCTATCCAGTCCAAATTTCCTCAGACTTCCTGTTGTCTACAGATTACTCAGAAATGCCCAGCCTGGCAGGCTTTGTCATTGGAATCCTGTCTCCCAAAACAATCAGCCTTCCCAGCCCACCCTGACAGGAGGCTTTGTAGCCAGAGTTGGGCTTAGTCCTTAGCCCCAGTCCCGGCAGGCCTTGAGCAGTCAGCAAACCCAGGCAGAAGGAATGAGGCAGCTGCACTCAGCTTCTTCATTCTCCCAAATGCTTAGGAATTCTGTTTAGCCAGAAACTCCACTTATGATGAATCACAGTTGTACACAAATTATATATACAGTCTTGACAACTCAAGTTCTTCACTGAATAATTCTATGCTCTTTCCAACTATATGAAAGTGTATGTGCCTATAAGGAGGATCTGACTGCCACAGACTCCTCATTTCCCATGCTTATCTCCTGTATTAGTCAGCTCAGGCTGCCATAAAGAAAAACACCATAGACTGTGTCACTTAAACAACAGAAAGTTATTTCTCACAGTTCTGAAGGCTGAAAGTCTGAGATCAGGTGCCAGCATGGTTAGGTTCTGGCATGGGCTCTCTTCCTGGCTTAGAGGTGGCCACCTTCTCACTGTGTCCTCATATGGCAGAGACAGAGAGAGAGAGAGAGAGAGAGAGAGAGAGAGAGAGCGCGCGAGCGAGCGAGCAAGAGCAAGCGAGCTCTAGTGCCTCATCCTTTTCTTATAAGAGCAACAGCCTTATTGGATTGGGGCCTCATCCTTATAACTTCATTGAATTTTAGTCACCTGCTAAAGGTCCTGTCTCCAAATAGAGTCACCTTGGAAGTTAGGCTTCAACATGTACATTTTGGGGAAACACAATTAGGTTCATAGCACAACCTCATTATTTATACTACCTATATCACCCTTCATTCTAGTTTCTTATGTCATATTTGAGCCAAGGCTTAAGACACAAAAATCCCCATGCTTTATTATAATTGATCTGAAAACATAAAGCTTAAGATAAGAAATTTCTAATGGGTTTGATTTTTCAAAAAATCTTTTATTTGTGTTTTACCAGGGCTCAGAGAGATCTGACACATTTGGAATTTACAGACATGTTGTTCTACCAGAGCAGCAGTTGAACTCAGTGATTAGGGGCACCAACTGTGGCATCAGACTTGAGTCTATTTAAAATGACAAACTTTTTGCTGCCCTCACCAAGATTTCCAGTCTCCTATCCTGCTCTTTTTTTTTCCTATTGTACCTATAGTCCTCTAACATATTATATAATTTGCGTATTTGATGTATTTGTTTTCTTTCTTTCCTCCTAGAATGTATTAATGACTCAACGACCTACGCATTTTTAACTCTCTTGTTCACTGACATGTCTTCCATGATTAAACCAGTGCCTGGAACATAATAGGTCTTTAGAAAAAATTTTTTAATGAAGAAATATTTGAATGAGGGCTCAGTGATGTTTAATTTTATGTGTCAGTTTGACTGGGTCACAGGGTACCTAGACATTTCACCAAACTTTATTCTGGGTATACCTGTGAGAATGTTTCTGATTGAGATTAACATTCAAATTTGTAGACTGCGTAAAGCAGACTACCTTCCCTAATTGGTGGGCCTGACCCAATCAATTGAAAGCCTAAATAGAAGGAAAGGCTGACCTTCCCTGGAATAAGAGAAAATTCCTCCTGCCTGACTGCCTTCAAGCTGGGCCATCAGTGTTTTCCTGCCTTTGGATTCCAACAGGAACATTAGCTTTTCCTGGATCTCAAGCCTACCAGCTGTGGAAAGGAACTACACTATCGATTTTCTGGGTTCCCCTGTGTGATGGTGCCAGATATTGGGCTTCCAAGCCCTCATAATGACATGAGCCGAATATTTATAATAAATCTCTGCCTCTCTCTCTTCCTACATACGTGCGCGCGCGCGCACACACACACACACAATTGTATCTGTTTCTCTGGAGAACCCTGACTACCACAGATTTTGTTAGTAGGAGTGGTTTTTGAGGAACTGGATTTTGAGAAAGAGTTTTTTGAATTGGTTCTAAGGTTTCTAAAATTGATCCTCTAACAGGATTAAAGATGCTAACAATTCTATTTTTAGTAGTAAAGAGAAGACTGATAGCTAATGATGTGATCTAGCAATGAAGATATGCAAAATATCGCCATTTAATACTCCTAATCAACCACTTAGATGACACAGAGATCTGGGTGACACTGTGTATGATACTTTCAAACATATTTCTCAAACTAATGAGTATAATGAAATTGGGTGGTTGCTCCTAATGTCACTGGACAAAGTGGAGAAAGAAAATAAGCTCAGCCAGGTGCAGCAGCTCACACCTGTAATCCCAGCACTTTGGGAGGCTATGGTGGACAGATCACTTGAGATCTGGAGTTTGACACCAGTCTGGCTAACATGAAAAAACCCGTCTCTACTAAAAATACAAAAATTAGCCAGCCATGTTGGTGCATGCCTGTAGTCTTAGCACTTTGGGATGTCATTGTGGGCATATCACTTGAGGTCAGAAGTTTGAGACCAGCCTGGCCAACATGGTGAAACCTTGCCAGAACTAAAAATACAAAAATTAGCCATATATGATAGTACACACCTATAGTCTTAGATATTCAGGAGTTTGAGGCAGGAGAATCACTTGAACCTAGGAGGTGGAGGTTGCAGTGAGCCGAGATCATGCCACGGCCCCTAGCCTGGGCAAAAAAGGAAAACTTCATCTCAAAAAAAAAAAAAAAAAAAAAAAGAATGATAGGCTCAGGGATTTGAATTCCCAGCTTAAGCATTACATAAATTACCTGAAAGCTTCTATGTGTACCCTGAAATAAACTTATCTGCCTCAGCCACAGGGTTGGCTACTGAAAATCAGACCCAGAATCTCAACCTGCAACTGGCTGAATTACAATGCAAGTTAAGTCCCAGCCTCATAAGGTGTCTGTTTTTAAAATTAGGGCATCGATTGGGAAGAAATGAGATTCTAAAAGTTGGATTAGGGATGTGTGTGAATCCCCTGCTAAAGCTGACGATATTGAGCCCCTAAATTCTGATGAATGTTTTTGTCAGTGGAAGAGGTCAATCCACTTACAGTGAAAGCAGCTTCCCCACCTCCATTGGAAGTAGCCTCCCCACTCCTGTTTCAGCAGAATAATGCATTGCCTGAGGGATGCAGTAATGTGATGCATTACTGTAATGGCCCTGCTCAGGCAGCTGCCACACAAGACAGTGTTGAGTCCCCTTGGAACACACTCCACTATTTATCTTTGCTGTAGATCTATAACTGACTCAAGTCACAGCAGGTCCCTAAAGGTGAGGTACAAGGTGTGAACCAGGAAGAGGTATTCTATACTTCAAAATAGCTGTCTGAGTTTTCTAATTTATACAGGCAGAAATCTGGGGGACTTGTATGAAAATGGGTATTAAGGGTGTTGGATAGTGATGGAAGGAACATAAAGTTAGACCAGGCCAAATTTATTTATTTGGACTTACTAAGCAGAGATTCTAATGTTTAATGTTGCAGTTCAGGGAGTTAGAAAGGGAGATTGTTAAAACAGTTTGTTTGATTGGTTGGTTGAAACATACACCAATAGGTGGTCTACAGTTAGTGAGTTAGAAATGATCAACCTGCCTTGGTTTAATGTAGGGGAAGAGATTCAAAGGCTTAGAGAGATTGGAATGTTAGCATAGATTTCTCATTTAAGACCTAATCGCCCACCCTGGAAGGGTCCAGAAAACATATTTCACCAATACTGTGAGAAATGTATTTGTGGAGGGAGTCCTGCTCTGTGATTGCTTTTCTCTACAAGTCAAACCTATAGCAGCCACTGAATTGGGAGCCTAACTGCAGTGGAAGTAACTGGATCCCAGAGTATTAGAGGCCAAGTGGCAGCACTCAACCACCAAAGACAAGGTGGATAAAGTTGCCAGAATAGACTGCTGAGTCAAAAGAACAATCAACATAATTTGACTTGCACAGACCTAGTTGGTCATGGTGCTCCCAGAAGTAAAATAAATAGGAAACCTCCTAAATTCTCACTTGATTTATATAAGCAGACATTTTTTCTAGATGAAGTAAACAAAAGTTTAACCTGAATAATAAAAACAGAGAGTTCAGCCCCTCAATGAATTCTTAGATTTCAGTGAGTTTGCAGACTCAGAGCCCCTTGCAGAAGGACCCCAGGTTACTGCCAAAAATTTATAGTTAATCTTCCAGCCTTCTCTAAAGGGACCTATATGGCTTTTTATCATGTTGTGCACTGGGAAAAGGAAATAATCAGACTAATTATTCATCAGAGACTAATGGACACTGTCTTGGAACTCATATAATTCCCAGAGACCCAAAATGTCACTGTGGTCCACCAGTCAGAATACGGGTTTATGGAGATCAGGTGATCAGTCTCACAGTGGACCCAGTGAGCCCCCAAATACATCCTGTGATTATTTTCCCAGTTCTAGATGCATAATTGTAATAGACCTGGCAGAATATAACCAGGTAATAGCACCTGGCAGAACCCCCACATTTGTTCCTTGACCTGTGAAATGAAGGCCTTTATGATAAGAAAGGCCAAGTGTAAGCTGTTAGAATTGCCCCTACCTAGGCAATAGTAAACCACAATCAATACTGCATTCCTGGAGGGATCGCATACATTATGCCACCATCAAGAACTTGAAGGATGGAAGGATAGTAATTCCCACTACATCCCCATTAATTCCCCTATTTGGCCTGTACAGAAGACAGATGGATCTTGGAGAATGACAGTGAATTATCACAAGCTTAACCAGGCGAAAACTCCTATTGCAGCTGTTGTGCCAGATGTCATTTCATTGCTTGAACAAATTAACATGTTTTCTGATACCTGGTTTGCAGCTATTGATCTGGCAAATGTTTTATCTCCCTATCTGTCAATAAGGACCACCAGAAGCAGTTTCCTTCAGCTAGCAAAGCCAATAATATACACCTTCACTGTCTGATATGTGTGTTCCCACCCAAATCTCACCTTAAATTGTAATTCCCATAATCCCCACGTGTCAAGGGTGGGACCAGGTAGAGATAACTGAATTATGGGGGCAGTTGCTTCCATGCTGTTCTCATGATAATTCGTGGGTCTCATGAGATCTAATGGTTTTATAAGTATCTGACATTTCCCTACTTACACTCATTCACTCTTCTGCCACCCTATGAAGAGGTGTCTTCCACCATGATTGTAAGTTTCCTGAGGCCTCCCCAGCCATGTGGAAATATGAGTCAATTAAACCTCTTTCCTTTGTAATACCCAGTCTCGAGTATTTCTTCATAGCAGTGTGAGAATGAACTAATACACTCTCCTACCTAAGGCATATATCAAGTCTCCAGCTCTACATTATAATTTAGTTCACAGGAATCTTGATCACTTTTTCCTTCCATAGGCTATCACACAGGTCCACTACATTGATGACATTATGCTGACTGGACCTAATAAGTAAAAATTAGCAACCACTCTGGACTTATTGGTAAGACATTTGCACACCACAGGGTAGAACATAATTCTGACAAAAAATTTGGGGCTTCTACCTCAGTGAAACTGCTAGCAGTCCAGAGAGGTGGAGCATGTAGAGATATTCCTTCTAAAGTGAAACCTAAGTTGTTCCATCTGGCCCCTCCTACAACCAAGAAAGAGGCACAATGCCTAGTGGTCCTGTGAATTTTGAAACAATATAATCCTCATTTGAATATGCTATTCCAGTCTATTTACTAAACGATCTGGAAAGCTATTAGTTTTGCAGCAGAGATTGGGGGCAGTGGAGAGGGAGTTCCAGAACAAGAGAAGGCTCTGCAGTAGGTCCAGCCTGCCATGCAAGTTGCTCTGCCACATGGCCATATGACCCCTCAGATCCAATGGTGCTTGTAAAATGTCCATGGCAGATAGTGATGTGGCTTGGAGACCTTGGCAGGCTCCGATAGGGAAATTGCAGCATAGGCCCCTAGGATTTTGGAGCAAAGCCCTGCCATTCTCTGTAGATGACTCCTTTTCTCCTGAGAAATGATTCTTGACCTGCTTCTGAGCCTTACTAGAGACTAAACACTTAGCCACAGACCAGTAAGTTACCATACAACCTGAACTGCCCATCATTAACTGAAAGATATCTGACCCAGCAAGTTACAAAGTTTGGTGTGCATAGCAGCACTCCATTATCAGATGGAAATGGTATATACATGACTGGGCTTGAGCGAGCCCTGAAAGCACAAATAAGTTACATGAAGAGGTGGCCCAAATGCATGATTCTCCACTTCTACTACACTGCCTTCTATTTCCGAGCCTGCACCTCTGTCCTCATGCGAAGTTTCCTAGGATCACTTGGTGGAGGAAGGGAAGACTCAGGACTGGTTTACAGATGGTTCTGCTCAATGTGCAGGTACTATCCAAAAGTGAACAGCTATAGCACCACAATCCCTCTCCGGGACATTCCTGAGGATAGTGGTGAAGGGAAATTCTTCCATTGGGCATATCTTTGAGCAGTGTATCCGGTTGTTTACTTTGCTTGGAAGGAAAAATGACCAGATGTGTGATTATATACTGATTCATTGCTGTGGCCAATGATTTGCCTGGATGGTCAGGGACATGAAAGGAACGTGATTGAAAAGGTGGTGACAAGGCAGTTTGGGGAAGAGGTTTGTGGATAGACTTCTATGAATGGGAAAATAATGTGAAGATATTTCTGTTTCATGTGTATGCTAACCAAAGAATGACCTCAGCTGAGGAAGATTTTAATAATCAATTGGATAGAATGACCCATTCTTTGGATACCAGTCAGCCTCTTCCCCAGCCACCCCTGCCATCGCCCAGTGGGTTCATGGATAAAGTTGGCATGGTAGCATAGATAGAGGTTATACATGGGTTTAACCCTTGATGACTTCAACTCATCAGGGTCAACCTGACTGCAGCCAATGCTGAGCTGTCCTGCGGCAGAGCCCCACGCCAAGTTACTGATACAGCACTATTCCTTAGGGTGCTCAGCTAGCTATCTGGTGGCAAGTGTGTTATATTGGACTTCTTCAATTACAGAAGGGGCAGTATTTTGTTCTTACTCAAATAGATATGGATACTGGATATTTAATAGATTTACTTTCTTGGCATGTAACACTTCTGCCACAACTATTATCTGAGGAATTACAGAATGTCTTATCTACTACCATGGTATTCTATATAGTACTGCTTCTGAACAAGGAACGTGCTCCACAGCAAATGAAATACAGTAATGTGCCCAGGTCACAGACTTCATTGGTCTAACCATGTTCCCCACCAACCTGAAGCAGCTGTTTGGTAGAACGGTGGCATGGCCTTTTGATGATTCAGTTATAGCACTGGCTAGTGGCAATTCCTAGCAGGTCTGGGGCAAGTTTCTCCAGAACACTGTGTATGCTCTATATAAGCCTCCAATGTGTGGTGCTATTTTTCCCATAGCCAGAAATTATGGGTCCAGTAGTCAAAGGGTAGAAATGAGAGTGGTACCATTCACTATGACTCGGTGACCCACTAGCAAATACTTGCTTCCTGTTCCTGCATCCTTATATTCTTCTGGCAAAGAGATCTTAGTTCCAAAGGGAGAAATGCTTCTCCCAGGAGACACAACCATAATTCTATTGAACTGGATGTTCAAACTGCCACCTGGCCACTTTGGGTTCCTCATCATGCCTTTGAATCAGCAGGCAAAGAAATGAGTTACTGTGTTGGCTGAGATGATTGATCCTGAAAAACGAGGGGAAATTGGATTACTAGTCCATAATGGAAGTAGGGAAGAGTATATCTAGAATACAGGAGATCTCTTGGGGCATCTCTTAATATTACCATTTCATTGTAATTAAGAGCAGCAACCGAACTACAACCGAATTAACTACAACAACCGAATTGAGACAGGACTACTAATAGCTCAGACCCTTTAGGAATAAAGGTTTGGGTCAGCCTACCAGGTAAAAAAACAATGACCAGCTGAGGCGTTTGCCTAAGGCAAAGGGAATATGGAATGGGTAGTGGAAGAAGGTAGTTTATAAGTACCAGCTATGACCACATGACCAGTTACAGAAACAAGGACTGTAATTGTCATGAGTATTTGCTCCTTATTTTGTTATGAATACGTGTGTGTATTAAGCAAATATCTTTGTTTTCTTTCCTCTCATCCCCTTATCGTGTAACATGAGATGTGCATTACTTTATTGATTGACTTTATAGCATTTTATCATTGTTGATTTTATACCATAGTACTGAAGTTACAGAATATAAAGGAGAAAAGTAAACATCATTTAAGGATTTTACTTTCTCTTCTGGGAAAGAAGTTAATTTGGTTTTAGTTGTGAGCAGAATAGTTACATCGTGTTAGGCAGAATTATAGCCTTGTTATTATCTTTCTTTGGAGACTAAGTTCCTAAGATTAAGTAAGCAGATGCATATGGATGCCAAGTTGACAAGGGATGAACTAGGCTAATTGTATGTGTCAACTTTATTGGGCCATGAATCATCCAGTTATTTGGTTAAACATTATTCTCGGTGTGCCTGTGAGAATATTTCTGGATGAGATTAACATTTCAGTCAGTTAGCTGAGAGAACAGTTACTCTTCCTAATGTGTGTAGGCCCCATCAGGTTGAAGATCTGAATAGACAAAAAATGCTGACCCTCCCTGGAGTAAGAGAGAATTCCTCCTACCTGCCTGTCTTCAAGCTGGGATATTGGTTTGTTCCTGCCTTCAGACTCAAACTGAATCATCAGCTCTTCCTGGTGTCAAGGCTGGTAACCATGGACTTAGAACCATATCGTCTGCTTTCCTGCATCTCCAGCTTGCTTTTAGAATCTGCCATCCTTCATAATTGCAGGAACCAATTTTTTTATTTGATAGATATTAATAGATCGAGATATTGTTAGCTATAATACAGGTGTAGAGATAGGTAGGTAGGTAGGTAGGTAGATAGATAGACAGATAGAGATGATACATACATCCTATTGGTTCTGTTTCTCTAGAGAATTCTGTCAAATACAGTCTGTCTTTCACTGTTCTGTAGATTTGGCCTTCTTCAACTTCTTTGCTCTTCTCTCACTCCCCACATTCACCCTGTGAATTTTTGGCTGAGGTTAAGCAAAGGTAGCATAAAAAGAGCCTTTCAGGGTTAAAGCAAACTTAACTAGCTGGAGAAGTACAGCATTGAGCATGGTCCTCCTTCCCTTTCCTGCTTCATGAACATCTTCAACTCCACTTAACAACTATGTGTCTAACATGCACCCAGAGCTACTAGAGGTGCATTTTAAATTTTACAACTACCCAATAAGGAAGGCATTGGAAGATAAAAATACAAAAGCTCAGAGGACTGAGGTGAGGATCCTCAAGGTCATCACTAAGGAGGTTCATCACTTTCTGCTTATAGGTCCTTAGTTTAGTTACTTAACTTCCTTTTGTCTCAAATTTCTCATCTGTAAAATGAGGACCATAAGATTACAGCACCAACTCTCAGGTCTGTTGCAAAGATAAGAGTTGTTGTTTTATTAAATTACATGTTATTATAGATAGAGTGGTGAGAACAATATCTGGAACATAAAAAGCTCATGTTAGCTTTTATTTTTGCTATCTCAGAGCCTCAATTTCTGGACCGTGTAACTGGTTGGATGGACTAGATGAGCCCTGGGTGTTCCACCCAGCTGGAATGTTCCAGCATTCAAAGACTCCATTATTCCCTTGAGATCTCTCCCATGGGGATGGGTGGTGGGAGGAAGGAATATGGGCTTCAGTTGTCACATGGCCCCGCCCCTCCAGGAACCTCTCCAGCTCCCAGGCAGGCTGCCTTTCAAGGCTCACTGCTCTCACTTGATTCTCTTTCCACAGTGCTGACTCACTGCATTGATTGAACAGACTGCAGCAGCTCAGTCCTTCCCTAGGACGGGATGTCTTACTGGAAGCTATCCAGGCACCTTTGTTCTCTTGGGCTGCAAGTCCCCCTTTCTTTTTACCCAGCAGAGGTTTTAATATAAAAGTATAATGTGTGTGGTTTATGCCTCCATTGATGCGTGTATTTATTCAAAGATGATGCTCCCTTTGGTTAACCGTCAAAGACCATGACTTTACAGGAGGTTATTTTTGACTGCTCCTCCTTAAAGGAACAGAAAAGCAACTTTCTATAATTACCTTCAAATTCAGAAGAGAGTTCTACCGTATTTTTATGAGAAGCTGAGAAAAGTGCTTTTATTTATCCCCTCTGGCTTTGAATGGGCTCTGGAAAAAATATATTGGTTCATGCTCAGAAACTGGTAAAGAGACATGCACAAAATGGGGAAAATAGTTCCTGATGGACTTCCTATTTCTCTTTCTCTTTTTAGAACATGCAATACAGTTCTGCCTCTGGATGTACTCCCTTTGTTCAATGTTATTGCCTTTGCCACCTGCCTTGAAATGGTTCTTCAAGGGTTTTGATAAATCAGTTGCAAAGGTGTCTGCTTTCATTGTAACATCTGTTAGTGCCTTTTCTGAAAGGCTCTTTTTATGTTACCTAGTGAAATTCACCTCAGTGAGTATTAGGAGAACCCTAACATCAGCTGCAATGTATCAGAAGGGGAGAGGGAATGATTTTTTCTCTTTTAACTTTATTTTATTTTGGAAAGTCACAGAGGCATTTCAGAAGAAGGAAAGCAAATAATGAAAGGAAAATGGTCATTTTGAGAGACCCTTCTGCAACTGCCTTTTTTTTTTTTCCTCAATACTGTGATGCGAAGAAGTTTAAATGTGACCTTGGGGACTTAGAGATATAGTTTGGCTCTGTGTCCCCACCCAAATCTCACCTCAAATTGTAATTCCCATAATCCCTACATGTCAAGGGCGGGACCAGGTGGAGGTAATTGGATCATGGGGGTGGTTTCCCCCCACATGCTGTTCTAATGGTAGTGAGTGAGTTCTCACAAGATCTGATGGTTTTGTAAGCATCTGGCATTTCCCGTTTGCACTCATTCTGTCCTGATGCCCTGTGAAGAAGGTGCCTGCTTCTTCTTTGCCTTCTGCCATGATTGTAAGTTTCCTGAGGCCTCCCCACCAACGCAAAACTGTGAGTCAATTAAACCTCTTTCCTTTATAAATTGGCCAGTCATGGGTCTTTCTTCATAGCAGCATGAAAATGAACTAATACACCTAGCTTGTAGTCTTCATCCACTGCTTACCCCCTCTGAGGTGCTTCCCCCATCACCTTGGCCAGGTGAGTGAGGACATGCTTCAGAGACATTGACAGTGATTCTCCACACTGCCAACTGATGCTGGCATTTCTCCTTGTGCAAGCTCACCTCTAGGGCCACAGGATAGAGCTGCGGGATCAATGGTCACTGGCGAAGTTGGAAAGAATGAAGGTGGTATCTCGCTTTCCAGGGCTTCCAGGGAATGCAAGCATGCAGTAGATACTAACTACAGCATCCAAACCAACCTACAGACCATTGGCATACAGCACACAGCAGAGATCTGTAGAACTTTAATCAGGTGACTGAATTATACCAAATTATCTCGACCTTCAGAAATCCTAGGCTGGTCTGTGATTGTCCAGTTGAGGGGCCCATGAGGTAAGACTATCCAAATAGGTGGGGATAGAATTTTCCCTTGAAGGAAATAGAGATCAATCTTACTGGGAAGAAAGAAATTTGGGACCAGGGAATTAGGGCAGTCCATGGGACAAGAAGGAGGAGGGACTTTCTTCTTGTTCACACCAGGCTTCTGAGATAGAAGAAAACTTGGCCACAAAGACACAGCCTCAGAGCAGAAGGCACCATCCAAGCTCTTCTTTAAGGGAGCAACAGTGCAGCAGCAGGCCCTCTGGTCTCCAGGTTCAGCTTTGCACATGAGCTCCAGGCCCCCAAAACAGGGTCTGAGCCTCTGGATGAAGTAGATAATTTCTTTCTGGAGGCTCCTGACAAGAGCTGCTTCTAGACACAGCCTGTTGCTGATGTTGGAATCTCTCCTGGGTCAGCACCATGGTGGATGGGTGGGCTCAAGAAACATGACTCCATATTATGCTTGCATTGCAAGAGTTGATTGCTGAGAGCTAAAAACTCCAGCAGTTTTGCTGTGTCACACCTTCAATTTGCACACTAAGGGATGCAGTGACTGGCATTTGGGACTATCTAGAGCTCAGCCATTTTGGATATTGGCCTTAAAAGGGGCAGCTGAGTGCCAGTTTTCCTGGCAAGTGTCTGCAATATTTTTCTCCTCCCTCTCTTCTTCCTCTGCCACCACTTTCCTCCTCCTCACAATTATTATCAACAATACAACTATTGCTTGTTGGGAATTAACTATTTATTGACATACCAACAGGCCTCCCAACTCAACACATCTAAGACTGACCATCATCTTCCTCCCCTGAACAACTTCTTGCCTGACACACCTTTTTGCCTTATCAGTCTTTCTCCCACTCACCCAGACTCGAAATTGTAGTGTCCCTTTTGATTTGTTCCTCAACTCGGTCCCACAGCCACAAACTTCCTATATTTTCTGCCTTCACAATATCTCACCTGCATGCCTTCTTTTCTGGTACCACAGTCCTTAAGAAAGTTCTTACCTTCCTTCCTGCTTGAAGATAACTTCCCAGACAGCCTCCATTGGTCTCCTTGATTCTAGCCTCCCCCAGCTTAAATGGACTCTGCACATTTGCCACACAAATAATTCTCCCATTGCACAGTTTTGAACACATCAGTTCTGTGTTCAAAACCTTCAGTAACTCCCCTTTGATTATAAAGTTAAATCTAAGTATAGTTGATTTTCATTAGTTACAGTACTTATGTTCTATAATGTCACTGTAAATACTGAATTAGTGAATACTGAACCACTGCTTCTGGGGACAATAGGATTAGGTTCCAGAAAGCCCCTGCTCATAACATTTTTGTAAACCAATCAATATATAACCTGTTGTATGTGTCTATGCCTAAAGACACTTCATTTAATACATATTGTTGATTAACATTGAACACATAGCCAGCAACATACAACTCCTACCTTTTGAAGCTTATCTAAAACATGTATTTTGCCTTTAAGGCACATCACAGCTTGCTTGCTTCCTAAGTGGAACTCTAGACAGCACTTTAGCACTATACTTTGGGGGCATTTTAAACAGTGAAATCATCAACAAAAAGCACAAAAAGGTGAAATACATGTCACTAAATATACCACAAAATGGACACTTGTTTGTAGTTTTGAGAGCTAAAACGTGTTAATCTGATTATGATCATCATTACACAAATCATCACATTATATACCTTGAATATATACAACCTCTGTCATTTAAATATTGTGACATTTAAGTTAATTTTTGGCCGTGCGTGGTGGCTCACGCCTGTAATCCCAGCACTTTGGGAGGCCGAGGCAGGCAGATCATGAGGTCAAGAGATTGAGACCATCCTGGCCAACATGGTGAAACCCTGTCTCTACTAAAAATACAAAAAAATTTAGCTGGGTGTGGTGGTGCACCACTGTAGTCCCAGCTACTCAGGAGGCTGAGGCAGGAGAGTTGCTTGAACCCAGGAGGCAGAGGCTACAGTGAGCCGAGATCGCGCCACTGCACTCCAACCTGGGCAACAGAGCGAGACTCCATCTCAAAAAAAAAAAAAAGTTAATTTTTTTTGAAAAGACAAAGCCTTAATTTGTTTAACCTTTAACCTCAGCTGGGAATGTGTGCATCACATTTTTTGCCATTCTATGTGTGTCTGAGAATGACTGTGAAAGCACCGTGAGTAATGATTTGGGGATGAGAAATAACTTTTAGTGAGTAAATGTGGGAATGCAAGATCTGTGAATAATGAGTTCAACTGAACCTCATCCTAGATTTTAAATCCTGCAAGAGTAAGGTCATTTTCTCTTTCTCCAGTATTATAGTACATTATTTTCTTATACTTTACTTCCTGCTAAAATACTCAGTCTTTCTGAATTCCTATTTCCTTGCTTCCATGCCTCTCCCTGTTAGTTGTATAGTTAAGAATTCTTTGTAAGCAGTAAACTGCCTTGGACTGATTTAAGAAAAATAAAGGAGTTGGAGAGCACTAACTGGAAGGGTGGCTCACAGACTCAAAGGGAGAGCAGGACAATTAATTGTCGTGAAGTCTACATCCCAAGGTAGTTCAGAGATCTAAGCAAAAGGAGCCTGGGAACTTTCTTCCAAAGGCTGTCTTCAAGGTGTCTTTATCCCAGTCAACTTCCTCTTAGCTTCTCCATCTTGTATGTTCAAGGTACAAATCCTTAGGAGAGACCATGTGATTGGCCTGGCTTGAACAAAGTGTCTCTTAGCCTCAAGGTGTTCTATTGCAGAGACTAAAGTAAAGTGGACTGGCACAATGGCTCACTCTTCTAATCCCAAAACTTGGGAGGCTGGGGCAGGAAGATTGCTTAAGCCCCAAAGTTTAAGACCAGCCTAAGCAACATGGTGAAACCCCAACTCTACCAAAAAAAAAAAAAAAAAAACTAGCCAGGCATGATGTCACGCACCTGTAGTCCCAGCAACTTGGGAGGATGAGGTGGGAGGATCGATGGAGCCCAGGAGGTCTAGGCTGCAATGAACCATTACTGCATCACTGCAGTCCAGTCTGGGCAACAGAGAGAGACCCTGTCTCAGAAAACAATACAATAAAGTAAATCAAATTCAATTCAAGTGGGATGATGATTGGCTTAACCTGGCTCATCTGCCACACATTGGCTAGTATGGCAGAGTCTGCTACTAAAGTTGCCCTGGGATTGGTGCTGTCCAGATAAAAACGATAATCACTACATTTATTTTTCTTTTCCATCTTCATAGTCTAAAATTCTTTTCCTTCTTCAGTTCTCATCTAAATATCACCCTTTCTCTAGGGCCTTTGCTGATTTACCCAGCTGGATGTGGTTTTCCTTTTTCCCCCCTTAAACCCAGTGGCTCTTGGTATTTATTTTCTGTCTTTCATGTTCAGCCCTATGTTATGGCTATATGTGAAGCTTTCTCATCACTTGTTTGCTTATTTATTCAGGAAACATGCATCCGTTACCTACTTTGTACAGGAATTGTGCTAAGCCTCTCCTTCTCTGGGTTCCCAGAGGGCAGGGACTATGGCCTTGAAGAACTTGTAGAGACCAGTAATGGGCCCAGTGGACTCCACATGGAAAACACCTACACCCAAGCAGATTGAGTTTAGCCAGGAATAACTCCTCTTGTGAGAGCCATGTGGCTTGGCATAGCTGACTTCCTAATCAACATGATAACAAATGCCCTGTGTACGTGCATTGCTGTTATGTTTATTTACCTTAAGAATGATCCAGCTAGAAGGACTAGATGTATCTGTTACATAGCTGAATAAAACTTTATACACACACACACAATCAAGTTGTAAACTGGAGAAATTAATATTTAGCCTTAATTTTTAATAGTAAATAATTCTGGCCCAGGCATGGTGCCTCATACCCGTAATCCCAGTACTTTGGGAGGCCAAGGCAGACGGATCACTTGAGGTCAGGAGCTCAAGATCAGCCTGGCCAACATGGTGAAACCCCATCTCTACTAAAAGTACAAAAATGAGCCAGGTGTGGTGAGGCATGCCTGTGATCCCAGTTACTCAGGAGGCTGAGGCAGGAGAATCGCTTGAACTCAGGAGACAGAGGTTGCAGTGAGCGGAGATTGCGCCACTGCATGCCAGCCTGGGTGACAGAGTGAGACTCCATCTCAAAAAAAATAAATAAATAATTTTAATGAAAAGAAGAAATAGATATAACCCAGCCTTTTAATTTAGCAAAGACACAAAGCCAAATTAGAACATAATGAATAAGAAAGTATAAAAATGCAAAACTATTGATGTATTATATAGGTTTGACTTAAATAACTGTGGAAGAAGCCCTAAAATCAGCAAACAAACATCCCTACGAAATGATATTCCCCAATCAGATGCTCCCTTTTACACCTGCCCACATTCTTCCTTTCTTCATGATTTCGGGGATGGAAATCTGGGTTTATAACAAAGGACTTGTACAAGTTCTCAAGAATATTCAAAGCTCTTTTCCAAGGAAAAAGGCATCTTTCTCCAGCAAACTTGTGATGAAGTGGTACCTGCTCTAGACAAATCTACATCTTAACCTCCCAGCCCAGCAGGACAGCTCAGCTTCCCTCATCACTGGCCATTTAGAGCACACTTTGACTGATAGTTCTGAATGTCTGCCTTCCCTGAGATTTGTACTTTTCCAAATTGACTGCAACTCAGCACTGATCAAAAACTTGCTTAAAACAGCTGTAATTTGGGAAAAAGTATCTAATGGACATGTTAGGATATGTCTTCTTTCTTCCAGGTTCTCTAAACACAGTCCCTGTCATAAAGCAAAGTATCTAGACCATAATACCTTGGCTTCCTACAAAAATTCCTTTGTGTATTTATACCACTGTTAACTTTTACAGACACTGGCCCAAGAAACATTTATTTTTAACTGCATTTCTGTCTTCTTTCTTGCAAAATTTTACTTGAAGGTATGGTCCACTAGATACCCAATGTCCTTTTTATAAACATGTACAGGATACATTCCTCTTTCTTTGGAGTTCGAAGAAAAAATTCTTTTCTGCAGAGTGATTCTGATGTTTTTCATTTAAATCAGATAATAAACATTATGCAAACCACCACTCTCTTGCCTTGGTTTCCAGAAAATTCATGGCAAAATTCAGTTATCAAGTTCACCTATTGTAAAGTCATTCCCTTTTGAAAGAGGAAGAGATTTGTACTCTCTTTTTTATTCTCTTTATTGCATTGCTTTTGCAGTGTTTAATTTTGAAACTATCTCAGATGTTCTTGTAATGGGGAGGGGATAAACCGTCCAGCCACACAGATCGAATTTGTGGTCCTTTCTGCTTTAATTTAAACTCCTGTCAGGATCTAAAATCGGGGGTAATATCTCCTTGAGCACTTATTCAAGTGCTATTTGTCAGTAAGCAAAGGGGAAAAATCTGTTGTTTTCTTTTTCAGCTTTCTTAGCGATGAAGCCAGCAAGAACACTTGTCTGAACATCAATAACAATTAGATCTTAATTATAAGAATATGTTCCAAGTAACATTCTGCTCCCAAAGGGGTAGGTTGGGGTAATTTGAGCCACAGATTTATTTTGTCATTTACCCTGAAAGTCATGCTGAAGTGGATGCTAAACTTTAAAGTGATGAGGTAAAAATTACTGATGCAAGTTATCCTGAACTTGCATCAAACCTTTGACGCCACTTCTTGGTTAATTAAAACCAAACTTACGGAACAGGAACATTCCTGTCATGACTGTCGTATTACATTATTATACCTATAATTATTTGTGTAATCCACAATTATACACTAGTAATTTAGTGAGTGAGGTTAACCAGTTTTTTTATAACTCTGATATGATTTCAGACCCTTTGATATCATCCTCTCTTGGCACATAGGATAAAACCTGAACTTTCTACTGTGACCTATAAGCCTAATGTGATTTAGCTCCTGCCTAGTTCTAAAGCTTCATTTCTTTCCACTATCTTCTGCCTCACTCTGCTCCACTCATCTGCAGCCCTTTTGGTTTCTTTAATTTTATAATCTCTCCCATTGCAGCCTCTTATGTGCTTGCTCTTCCCTATCTCATATGGTTTAGCTCTGTGTTCTCACCAAAATACCATCTCAAATTGTAATTCCCATAATCCCCGTGTGTCAAGGGTGGGACCTGGTGGGAGGTGACTGGATCATGGGGGCGGTTTTACCCTTGCTGTTGTGATAGTGAGTGAGTTCTTATGAGATCCGATGGTTTTATAAGGGGCTCTTCGCACTTCGCTCATTTGTTCCCTCTGGCTTACCGCCATGTATGACATGTCTTTGCTTCTCTCTCGCCTTCTGCCATGATTGTAAGTTTCCTGAGGCCTCCCCAGCCGTGCAGAACTGCGAGTCAATTAAATCTCTTTCCTTTATAAATCGCCCAGTCTCAGGTATGTCTTTATAGCAGTGTGAGAACAGACTAACACACTATCCTTTCCCAATTTTTCATGTTTGGCTCTTTAGAGGATTCCATCTCAAAATTTCATGGGTATGGAAGTCATCTGAGGATCTTGTTAAAATGCAGATTCTGATTTGATAGGTCTGGGGGTCTGTATTTTTAATGAGCTCCCAGGTTTGCCAACGTCAGCTAAAACAACATTCCTTGTTCTGAGAAGATGTCCAATCACTATCTATCACAACACTTTCTTATTTCTTTCTCAGCACTTGTCACATCAATTCTTCTTTATCATCTCTTGCTCTCAATAGACAGCAAGTTCCATAAAGGCAATAACTTAGGCACAGTTATATCCTTGCACCTAGCTCAGAAACTTCTTCTTATTTTGTGGATTAATACAGTTGATCTCCCCAGCTCTCAATTGACAGAATAACCCGGAATTCAAACACTGTAGCATATTGAAACTGGAACATCCCTTAGGAATAATCTGGTCCCTCATTTCTGAGGGAGGAGAATTAGACCTAGAGATGTAAAGTAACTTACCCAAGGCTACACAATCTTAAAATTAACCAGGTCTCTAGTTCAGGGTTCTTATTCACTTTTAACAAATGCTCCATTTTCTCACTACATGTCACCATTAGTCTTCCAGCAGATGAAACTTAGCCCATTTAGGATAATCAACTTGTCCTGGTTTGCCCAGGACTTTTCTGGTTTTAGCACTGAAAGTTCTGTGTCCTAGAAAGCCCCTCAGTCCTGGACAAATCAGACTTTAGACCCTAAATGGACTGGTGTGTGTGTTGTTACTTCCTCTGCAATGCAAATGTCAATACATCCTTCCTCCCCCTAGTGTGTGAGTTTTGGCAAGTAATAAAAAGAATGAGTAGTATATACTCCTATTGAACATAATAGACATTTCTTCAGAAGTCATACATAGCAACAGGTCATTAGCAAAAAGTTAACACTCCCAAAGTCAGCAGATAAACTTTAAATTCAGAACCATTTCTTTTCCTATCAGGAATCTAGGCTCCAACACTCCTTTTTCTTGGGGAAATATGTCTTTGTTTTCTCAGGCCACTTAAATGACAACAATTTATTGCCTCACAATTCTGGGGGCTGGAAGTTTGAAACTAGGGTGCCACATAATGAGTTTCTGGTGAGGACTCTCTTCCTGGCTTGCAGGCAGCCTTCTTCTCACTGTGTGTTCATATGGTCTTTCCTCACAAAGTGCACATGGAGATAGAGATTTCTGTCTATTCCTCTTCTTATACGGTCATCAATCCTATAAGATCATGACTCAACCCTTATTGTCTTACTTATCTTTACCTCTTAAATGCTCTATCTCTAAATACAATCACATTGAGGCTTCAACATATGAATTTTGGGAAGACTCATTTAATCTGTAGCAAAATGCTACCAGATTTCCAAGTGGTGATCACATGAAGTCTGGAATCTATTAATTTACTTGACAGTTTTAGCTCATGACTTCAAGTTTCCTAGCACTGAGAGTGACCTCCCCAACAGCAGTGGCAACCTGTTTGGTGTTGGGTTTTAAATACAGGGTGGCAATAGCAACTAATGGGTACTCACCTCTTACAGGCACAGGAGAGACCAGAGAAACAGGATTGGAAAGGGAGAAGAAAGAACTCTGTGAACCATGCATCAGTTTCCGAGAGTGGTACATTATCTGACAACAGCTTCAGTGGCAGCCCTTGCCCCATAGTCTAGGCATGCCATTGCAACTTCAGTAGGTTCTGTTCACTGCTGCTTCTGAAAGATGGCCTAACACAGGTGAAGGGTGAGAGTTGTTGGGTGTGAGACAACCTCAATCCTGTTTCTGTTCTCTATGTCTTTTCCCCTCAGCTTTATTCTTCATGATGGGAATGAAAGCCTTGCATGTACAATCAAGCCCTGGCAGAATGATTCAATGCCTTTCACATCCATCTGGCTGAACAATACTTTAGAGAATTGCATCTCAAAATTCCATGGGCATAGAAGTCATCTGAGGATCTTGTTGAAATGCAGATTCTGGTTTGATAGGTCTGGGGGTCTGTATTTCTAATGAGCTCCCAGGTTTGCCGATACTGCTGATCTGGAACTACACATTGAGTAGCAAGGTTCCAAAAGCTACTGACGAATTGCATCAGAAACTCTCCTGAGTTTGGTTTCTGGAGGTGGAAGTAACCTAGTGCTTTTGCACATAGATTTCTCTTCAATAGGGCTTCAAGCCTTGCTACAGTTTTCTCCTCTGCTTCCTCCTAAGATAACCTCCACCAGAAAACCCTGCTTCTCTTCCCCAGATCCCAACACACTGCCTCTCTGATTCTACAGGGAAAAGTGTGTTTATGGCATTCACTGGTGACTTACAGGACTTGGGCTGATCCCAAGGGAAAAATGTGAAACTGTTCATCTGAAGCAGATCCTGAATTGCTGCTCAGACCCTGGGGGGACCTGAGAGCAATGTCGATTGCAGAATATTAATTTACTTCTTAAAACTGCTTTCCTCAAAAGCTATCACACAGAAGCTCTTAAAATCCTCAAACTGTCATGGCCTATCTGAGCATCGTTGGTCTATTTGGACATCATTTTAAGCTTCTTCATTAAAATAATATTCTCATAATTATACTGACACAGAACTATTGTGTCCTGTTTGATCAAGAATTGTAAGATTAAGAAAAAACATCCAAATTAGACTATCTTAGTAACTTTCCATGTAAAATGGTCTGGAGAAAGAAACATGTCAAAAAATAACTTGCTGATCTGCTGCCATATATGGTATTGGACAAAAATCACAGCTATAAAGAGGAAAAAAAAATTCTTAACCATGACTTCAGCCAGGCCAACATGGTAAATTTGTAAACTTGGAAAATTTTATTTTCAGTCTCCTCAATTCCTCCCCCCCACCACATACCTCTTTGAAACCACTTCTGTTTTGAATACCCAGTTGCTTCATTCTGTCTTCCCCACTGCTTACAACTCACTCTCAAGAAGATCATTTATATCTATGTACAAATTTGGATCATTGCTATGATTTTCTCCCATGGGTATGTCTTTAAGCCTCATCCCTGACTATGGAAACAAACTGGTTGCCTGGTAAAGAATTTCAGGGCATAGGTCATTCACTGCGCGTGAACTCCTGGAATCATCTTTGAAAACACCAATAAGCATTGATTCTTGTTGGATGTATTGTGCTCAGTACCTTGTATTTATCTGCTAGGTCTGCCATAACAACATGCCACATATCAGGTGGCTTAAACAGAATAAATTTAAAGTCTGGGGACTTTAGTGCAAGCCCAAGGTGTTGGCAGATTTGGTTTCTCCTGAGGCCTCTCTCCTTGGCTTGAAGATGGCCTCCTTCTCCCTGTGTTTTCACATGGCCTTTTCTCTGTGCACATGCATTCCCTCATGTCATGTCTCTTCCCCTTCTTATGACATCTGTCCTGTTGCATTAGGGCCCCACCCTTGGCCTCATTTAACCTTAATTATCTCCTTAAAGTGCCTCTCTTGACTTTAACGCATGAATTTGAGGGAGGACGCTACTCAGTCTGTAACATGCCTCTATTTCTGCCCTCATCACTCTCATCATGCCTGAATGTTGCCTTTGGGAAAATACCTAAACCTGATGCCTACTGCATGTCATACTTTGTAATGTGTCATCTGGTGGATTCCTGGGTGAATTGGCTGGTATATTCCACCCCAGTGAAGCCATTGAGAGATAAGTGCCAGCCTGTTTGTATTGCCTTGGTTCGAATCTCTTCTTCTCTTTAGGATTAAAAGAAGGGAATCTAAAAACAGCAACTTGAGCTATTGCTCCTCTTACAGGGTCTATTTGCCAGTTTGCCTCGACTTTGGAGGGAACTGTTGAGGTGGCAGTCACAGAGGAAGTCAAGGAAGTTGATAAAACAAAGACACTGTGTTTGTCAATATCTATTTGCCCTCAATTGATTCATTCTCCGTCCTCCTGCTTTGTTCTGTGTTGAAGAGAACCACATTTTCCAGGTTCCCCTGCTGTCTGGCTCCTGGGCTGGTCTAACCCATGGGACACACTGGTGAAAGGTGGAAGGGTGGGAGTCAGAGACATGTCAAGGTATTTCTCCCACTCTCTCCACTTCCTGTCGTGCCTCTGACAATAGCAGTGTCTCTTCCAGAGCTCCAACTTATGCAGGGTGGCCCCTCTCTCAGCGTGTCTTGCTTCTGAACTTGACAACTCCAACTCCCCCCATTCTGCCTCCAGCCCCAGAGGGAGTAGGAGCTTCCTGCTACTGCTAATCTCTGGGTTGTCTCACTGACCCCTTTTGTCTTCTCAGCTCCCTCATTATGCTGTAACCAATTTCCTGAGTCAAATTCTTCATGCTCAAAAGTTCTAAAGCAGTTCCTGTTTTTTAGTTGATATAATCATCATTGAAATAATCCTTACCTCAGACAGTAAGGATTAAAGGAGAGAGAGAGCTCAGCATGTAATAAGAGCTCAAATATAAAAAAAATTAAAAGAAATCTCAGAAATAATGAGTCTTATTGATAATATGTTATTCTGAAATTGAACCATTAAATATACTTCAATGCAAAATTCAACAATATTTCAAACCGCCTCTGAAACCCAGTTTCACAGTTCTGAGGCTTTGGTGGTCTTTTTATTTGTTTATTTCTCTCTCTTTTTAAAAAAATCAATGTTATTAAGATAAAATTTATAGACAATAAATGTTCCTATAATAAGTGTATAGTTCAATAATGTGTGCATCCATGTAATACGATAATCAAGATATAAAACATTGCTATCACCCCCAAAAGTTCCCTGTGCCCACTCTTACTGCCAGTACTCTCTCCTACCTCCAGCTGTAGGCAACCACCGATTGACTTTCTGTCACTGTAGATTAGATTTGCCTTTTGTATAATTTTATGGAAATGTGACTATTTACTATTCTTTTGTGTCTACCTTCTTTCATTCAGCAAGTTTATGAGATTCATCTATGGTATTGCGTGTATCAGTCTTTCATTCTTCTTTATTCATGCTTAGTATTCTATTTTATGAGAAAACTGCAATTTGTTTATCCATTCACTGTTGGTGTGCATTTGGGTTTCCAGTTTGGGGCTATTACGAATATGGTCTGCTTTGCATACTCATATGCGACATTTCATAGTCGTGTGTTTTAATTCTCTTGACTAAATACCTAGGAGTGAAGCTGCTGGATCAAATAGTATGTATTCAACTTTGTATAAAACTAGCAAACTGTTCTCCAAAGTGTTTGGATCTTTTTACACTGTGATTAGCAATGTGGAAAACGTCTGGTTGCTCCCCATCCTCTCCAATGTTTGGTATTGCCAGTCCTTTTAATTTTAACCATTCTTAATTGTGCACAGTGTGTCTCTTCATATTGGGAGGAGAAAACCTTTACCAGAGTTATCCTAAGAGACTTGGTCCATTGGCTAGAGCTGGGTCTCATTGCCATGCCGTAGCTGCAAGGGAAACTGAGAAAGCCAGGCCTGGCATGTTCAGTCTCTAGAGTGGGAGATGGCTTCTGCTAGCAGAGAAGGGAAATGGAATAAGAGTTAGCTGAACAACCTACCAGTGCTGGACACTCAACCAGTGCTTCCCTGGCACGCCATGGCTCTCTGTTGAGATCAACTGCAAGCTGCGGCATGCAGTGATAAGGACTTGAGAACTAAGTTCCTTTGAAGGAGGATGAGCAGAAATCAAGACAGCCTCAAGTTTTGAGCTTGGGTTACTGGGGACAGGTGACCTTGATGGGGAAGGTGTGGAGCCAGGTTTGATTCACACAGTGTTTGCAGACCCTGACTCCTTTGACCCACTGCCCTTCCAGTGGTTCCTGAGATTTTGAAGGGCCTTTTGGGTCTTTCTGGGTCTTGTAAGAACTCTACAAGTTGTCTGGAGGGGACAAAATTATTCCTAATCTGGAGAAATTGGAGAATGTATGAACCAAAATTGGTTGTGATCACAGTAGAAGTTTAAGTAAGAGATATAGTAAGAATTTTTATGTACTTGTTTGTCTTATCTTGAAGTCCTGAGGAATTCTCTAGGCCTCTTTCCTATGGGGAGAGCCTCCTGGAATCACTTGCATTTGAATGAAAACCTCAGGAAAATCCAGGGAGAGACTCAGCAGTCTCCAGTGAGTTACCCAAGCCCAGTATTTGCAGAAGAAGATGACATCTCTCTTGCTAGCACATTTCAAGTAAATCATCTGCCCTTTTTTACAGGATATTTCCAATGACAGTGACAATGTAACGATATAAAGCAACTGTTAAAGTCCATATCACAACATTAAAAATATAATAGGAAATGATCTCCATTAACCAGATACTGATCTCCATTTTACTTATTCAGATAAAAGGGCTATTTGGATTAGTAATTATGTTTTTGGCATTTCTCAGAGTTTGAAATTACTTACTGGAAGCAGCTTAATGAATTCAAATGCTGTATTCTAAATTCCTTATTATCTATAAGCCATGGCTCAACATGGATCATGGAAATGCTGCACCGGTAAGTAATGACTTGGGATGGAAAGTCGACCCTTGGAATCCAGGGTGGATTTTTAGGGTTTTGGTATCAGCTCCTTAAGAAAACTTTAGTGGACTTTCCATGTACCTAAGATGGACTTAGAAGTTTTAGTTTATTTTCTTTTCACTTCCATTATTATGGAGCTGTTTATTTCTGGGAAAACTCTAGCATTTACTTCAAGTCTTGCCAGAGATGTGTTTGCCTTATTTAATTTATGCAGTGTGCTGCAGTTAAGTTTTCAAGTTTTATTATGCATACAACTATGCATCTAACTGTGTGTGCATGCATGTGTGCATGCATGCATGTGCATGCAGAAAAAGAAAAACGGTCTCAAAATCACCTCAAGAAGACACTTAATATCCAGCCAGTAATGACATATAAGAGACAACTTTTTAATGGGGAAATAGATAATTATGAGCATAAAAACAGCACTTTTGAGCTTCCGTGTCCCAAATTATCTGGCACACAGATACACACGCACACACACCACTCCTGCACGTTCTCTGTATCACTTTGAGATAAGTGAGATAAATGTTTCCCAAACAACCCTCTCTCTACCTTCCATTTACAACACCAGCTTGGATTCATTACTGTACTGCTTTAAAAATTGACTCTGAGGGGTGTGTGTGTGTGTGTGTGTGTGTGTGTGTGTGTGTGTGATGCTAGATGATACTCTTCACATCTGATTACAACTGGCTTCATGTGCTTTGATCAGAGAGGAATGAGGCTTCTTACCCTAACAGGACCAGCTCTAGGCAAAATTTTATCACTGTTGTGTTTTTAATTTTGCCCCTTCTTTCTGCCCCTACTCCCTTTCCCAATGTTCTGATCACACACACTTCTTCTTGCTTCATCACTCTCCATTCCTTCCTCCATCACTAGTGGGAAAGAGGTCTGATCAACTATCAATTCCTACCGTAGGCTGGTTGGTTGACTCAAAGCAATGATCCTCCACTTCTCTCCACACAACACACATGATGGATGCCACTCACGTCAGACACACTGCTGAGTGCACGAAGGGTCATGGATAATGCCCAACCCACCGGATATACTCCCTTTTCTGTCACCAACTTAAAAGACAATCTAAATTTAGGTGAGTTAGAGAAAGCTATTGCAAGGGATGATGTTGAATACTGCCTTAATTTACAAAACTAAAATAAATCAATTTGCAAGGTCATTACTTTAAATGCAATTAGTGACAGATGACCTATGTCCCACCTGACCACTGTAAGCCCTTAGGTGGGCCATTCTCCATTTGCCTTTCCAGATCTTCTCTCCACCCTTCCCCAGCCAGCTTTTGCCCTGGGAGGGCCCCCTTTTGTCACTGCTTCAGCTGCATGCTTTTGCCCTCTGGCTTCCTGTTGGGTCTGACCAGTGGGAGATACCATCAGCATATGGGAAGGCAGGAGGAAAGACAGGTTGATGTATTTGTTTTCGTCTCTTTCTCTGCTGGCCTGGGCTCCTCTTTCAAAGTCCACTCAACTCCTCGTGGACATCCTGTTTCCATATCTGCAACCTAAGTTGCATCTACAGCTCTCTTGGGGATCCAGGAATGGCTCCTGCCCCACCAGGGGAGGAGGGAGGAGGGATGAGGGATGGAAGCCTTCCTGGAATTCTTAACCAGCCCTTATTGGTCCCCTTTAATGTTGTCCATATCTTTGAAATAGTCCCCGAATAAGAATGTCAACATGCCGTCTTTTTCCTGCCAGGATTCTAATTTTGTAGTTGAGAACAAATTGCTTAGTTAATTACCCCTCCCAGGAGTTCTGGTGTTGAATAGGACAGTGTTGTTGACAGAATAAAGGCTGAAAACGCTAATGCCAAAAAGGAATATTTCTCAAATGGTGGAAGTTTAGACTTTTAGCAACCAAAGGAGATCTATCTGGGTGCAAGACAGGTCCTTCAGTAATACTGTCTGGATGGCCCTCTTCTTCATAAGCTCTTGGAACACATTTTTCTTTCCACACTTTTGCTCATACTGTTCTCTTTTACCAGATACTCTCCTTCTATCCATTTTTTAAAGGATCAAACTTACTGCCAAGAATTCATAAAGCATTTCTTGATCCATATTTTTTCCTCCTTAATCCTCTCTCCAAGAGTTTATACTAATCCTTCAGGAAATACACACACATACACATCTTATGAGGATTGTAATTTTCACATTCTAAAAATATAACTATCACTATTTGCCAGATATAGAACTTAGTTCATGTTCTGATTTTGTGCCTCTATAAACTGACATTATAGCAAAGTACTTAAAAGGGTGCCCTTAATTTTGGAATCAGATGGACTTGGACTCATTAGCTCATTGTATATGTATACATTATGTAACTTTTCTACACCTTAGTTTCTTGGAAGGAAAATGGGGATAACAATATTTTCATGGAGTAGTTGTGAAAGTTGAATGGGATTTTTTCCTGCTGTTTAAGCATAGTGCATGTTGCACAGCAAATGCTAAATAAACATTAGCTAAATAAATACAAAGAATAAATTGTCTTACTTCCATTGAGCTCCTCAAGGGGAACAGCCAGTCTTCACATCTTCCTGTTCTCCTCAGTGGAAGTTCAATATGTATTCAGGATGGATGGATGGATGGATGGATGAATGGATGGATGGATGGATAGATGGATGGATAAATGGGGCTGACCTCAAATAGAAATTTCTTTAGGCCATTCTGACACTACCTGGCAGAGATCATGTTTTTAAAATTTCCAGGCTGGCTATGGCATTGCATACCTGTAGTCCCAGCTAGTTGAGAGATTGAGGTGGAAAGATTGCTTGAGCCTGGGAATTTGAAGCCAGCTTGGGCAACATAGCAAGACTCCGGAAAACAATAAATAAATAAAAAATTTTAACCAGTCCTTTGTACATGAATTTTTTTCTGCTTAATTTATTCATATCATGGATGCACATTCTTGTATTTACAGGTTCTTTTAAAACTGTTTTGCTTTAATTATATTTAGCAAGGAATTTAAGTTCCGTCCACATCGTCATCACTCTAGCTCTTCCAGAGCTTCAGGCAGCTATGAATCCTCCTTGAGGATTGTTTTTGGTTTCTTTAAAAACAAGGGGTGCACTTCCTGTCAAAGTCATCAGCAGGAGAGAGATTATTAGCTGACTAAATATTTCCGTAACAAAAGTTGGGAAATTTAACCCTGAGGCTATTGGCATTTCGAATCACTCTCTATGGATCAACAATTAGGCCAAGGTCATCTATCAGTTATGAAACATCCCATAAAGAATTTTGACTTTTATGTTTGCCAAGCAGCAAAACAAACTGAAAAATGTGGAAAACACCACACACAAGCCTGGGTTATTTCTTTCTATATCTGTTACTATTTTCCCTCTTAACAAGTCAGAAATCATTTATTTCAATATTTTTTTTACTACCTACTATGTGTTAGGCACTCTGTACATCCATTAAAATGATTCTTTCAAAATGAAATGTAGTTCAATTAGAATAATTCCATGCATTATTTGGCAAAAGTAGATTCTTTCTTTTGGCCAGGATAGTCTCATCTGTAGTTGAATTTATCAGCAACAATGGCTTCAGTTTTCCCAAAACTGGGAGAGTGGACAGTTCATGGATTTTGGAGTTACTTTTAATCCTGACTGCACATTTACCAGCACCATGGCTGAACAAGTTCTTTCATCTGTACGAGCCTCTTTCTTCCACTAAGAAATGGGTATAATAATGCCTACCTCACCATGCAGATTTAAGGAATGAATTCAATGGTACAAATGTCCAATAAATGTCTGTTTCCTTTATTAATTTGTGACTAGGATGAAACTAAGACATCTAGGACAGGCTGGAACAAAAGCAAGCACTAGGAACCTGGGTTTCAGCTTATTTAGTCAATGAATATGACAGCAGAACCTTAACCCAATGCATTTCTCAAATCTTCTATTCCTATGAAAGAAATAAGCTAGGCATTGATATGAGATTATTGAAACTTATCTTTTGATGACAGGCAGAAGGAAAAGTCCTTGTCTGGGCTCCTGTATATACACCTCCCTTGGATTAGTAGATTAGCAAAATTAAAGTGATGACCAAAATAACTGCTTGGTGCTCAGGTTCTAAATATGTATATAAAGTTCTGAGACTTTTTGTCTTTTTCTTCCAACTTAATGGAAATGCTGACAGCCGCTTTTGAGGGAATCTCCTTTGAATGAGAATGGTAATATGCCCAGGGGCCCAGGTCTTGCAGGTGGGTATTGAGAAGCACATCATTTGGGTACTCCTTGCTAACTGTGGGAACCAAATCAGGCTAGCTTAAGTAGAACAATAATTTCCTAGAAAACTATTGGAAAACTCAGAATAGTGATAAGATCCTGGAGAACCAAGCTCAGAAAATGTGCAGAAACCAAAGGAGGTTGGGCACCATCAAGGTCCTGTGACAGGAATAGTCTTTTTGAACTGCTGCCACCAGCCTTGATACTCCTGGACACTTGCCTCTCTGCTGATAGACTTTAAACTCCAGCAAAGCTATCAGGATTAATCTCTTAACTGCTTCTGTACAGATGTATCACATTCTTGAAATTGGAAATCCTTGGTGGGAGAATCTGGCCAGTTTATGTCACATGTGTATGTGTATGTCACATGACATACCTGCCATGGAACTGGGATGTGGAGCAAGATCTGTAATAGGGATGGGGGAAGAGGAGCAGTGACTTCAACCTATCATGTTTCTTAAAAATAGGTAGGATGTTACAATGCCCAGCAGCTAAAAATAATTATCTGTAGAAAGTTCATCTCATCTTTTCCCTATCCTGTTGTTTCTCCAAGTTACTGCAGTGGCTGGTCCCAGCTATCATAGGATATGCTTTTCTTGTGAGCAGACATGCAGGCATATTCTGTTCAAGGAGTAAAGCCACATTTTGATGAACATGGACGTAAACCTTCTGGAATGATCTGGCTATGCATCGTGCTTTTATGTGACTCTGGCTTCTGAATTCTTGTCATGGTCAGAGTGGAGCCTGGTAAGAATACAGAAAAGCACTTCCAGAGAAGTGAGAAATCCACAGTGGAGACATTGCCTACTGACTTGCTCAAGAATGGAAAATGGGATGTAAGCTGCTGAAGTGTTTGAGCACATCATCCTAAAAGCTTCTCGTTTAATTTTAGGCACCGGAAAATGGTTGTTTTTTTCTTCATTTGGGCCACAGAGGATCAGTTTTGCCAAAGAAGGAGAAGCAACTAAGACGCAAAATTTCAGCCAAATGAAGAGCACTTTGAATTGTTCCTTCATAATGGACGAAATAATTCATTATCTTTAGAGTTGGTCAGGCTTGGGTTGGAATCCCAGCCCTCAAACACTTTCTAGGAGGACAATCTTTAGCCAGCGACTAAAGCCTCCCTGAACCTAAGTTTCCTCATCTATAAAACAGAGAGAATGGTGTCCCTAAAAATGGATGGTTGTTTGGATTAAAGATGGCCTATGTAAAGCCCCCAGTCACAAGACTGCTCAGTGTTTGTTCTTAAAACTCACCTACTCTTTCTTGCTCACAAAAGCAAATAGAGCAGATAGCACACTTACTCCCCTGTAAAGCACAAAGTTATTAGAAGTAATGTGAATGAAAGTCAAAGGTTAGGCATCAACAATGAAATAAAACAGCAGCACGGAGGAGAAATGGCATTGAACTCAAGCAAAGGGAAGGCAGAGCTGTGGTATCAGCATAATTCCTGTGTCAGTACTAAAGCCACTTAGCATTGAAGTCACTGGAGATGAGAACAAGGGAGGAATCCTAAAGACAAGAGAAGTGATATTTGCAGTGCACATACCTTGCTCCAAGTCAGGTGCTTTATACACAGAGCAGTACTACATTTAAACTACATAACAGCCCCACGAAGTAGGTACATTATTATCTTCACAGTATAGATAATGAAATAGAGGTGCAGAGACACAGTGAGTGGTGAACTAGAGTTCCTTCTGACCTCAAAGGCCTTGCTTCCAAGTGACGCAAAAGAAACTCAGCCCTAGAGGTTATACTTCTTCCACTCAAGATAGCAACCAGCTTGAGGCAGGAATCAGCACCACTGTAAATTTGGAGACTGGGTCCGTTGCCAGCTGTGTTCCTATCAATTCTAATACGATTAGGCAGGGAGAGGAAGTGGTCCATCTGAATAAACATGAAGGCTCCACCGTATCTATGCAGATGAGAGGCGGGCAAGACACCGTATCAGCAAATCCAGGAGGCTTCATTCCCACTTTAGTGCTCTTAAGAAAAATAAATTAAAAAATAGAGATAAAGCAAGAGGATAACTGCATGTCCCTTCAATATCACCCTTGGGCATTAACTGGCTGGCCCAAATTCATATTTAATTATCTAGGACAGGAGTCGACAAACTATGACTGGCAGCCATATGTTTTGTAAGTAAAGTTTTATTTGAACACAGCCATATCCATTTGTTTATGTATTATCTAAGGTTATTTTCATGTTACAATGCTAGAATTGAGTACTTTAGCAGAGATCCTGTGACCTGCAAAACCAAAAGTATTTCTACCTGGCTCTATAAAGAGTTTGCTGACCCCTGACCTAGGAGAATGTGCTTGTGTTTGAATTGGCTATTTCCTATCTGATTAAACCCCAGATGTTCTGAGTTATAGATCTTCTAGTCAGTTTCCGTAAGGGATAAAAGATAACCAGAAAGCTACAGCTTGACTGCCCTGTAAGACATTAACCCCCCCCCTTTTTTTTAATTAGCAAATTTATTTTAATATCTCTTTGACCAACTACATACGTTTTCTTCCTCTAATTTTTCCTGGAAGCAGCTTTACCATCCTACTGCTTCCTTCATTAATTATTAAGTTGAATAGATTTTTTAAATTTGTATTCATTCCATTTTGTATGAGTCATGGTTTTAAATTTTTGGAAGCTATGCTTTCACAACTCCAGGGCATACCACTGAATGCAATATGAATGGAGAGGGCGGCAACTCTCGGTTTAGGGAGAGTGGCACTGGTAGCCAACCCCACTGGTGCCCACTACAGTATGGACCTCCTTAATTAACACAACAACCCTATAAGGTTTGTTAACCTACAACATAGGGAAATGAAGATAATAGCAATACCCAACTCATAGGGTGGTTTTGGTGGTCAAAAAAAAAAAAAAAAATGCCAGTAAAGTATTTAGCCCATACTTAGCACTTAATGCTTGTCCATTAAATGCTAGCTATGATGATTATTACTGACGGTACTACCCTATGCATTAGTGTTTCTCTGGCTGCACGTTGCACTTGACTAAAGAGACAAGTAACTTGGTTTTGCAGGACCATACATCCAGATGAGGTGGGGAGTTGGCCTCATCCTTCCTCTACCGCGTAAATTGAGGTAGAGACTATAACTTCCTCACCTTTGTGCCCCTGCTTGCCCAGAAAAGCACCTGATACATGGTACATAGTCAATAAAAGTTTATTGACCTAAATTACCAGCATGTTGATGGGAATGATAAGTAAATATGACCGGCAAAAAAGTCATGATCACCTATAAAAATAGTAATGTATCTGATTTGGTGGTACAGGTGGAGGCCAGGTTGGAGCAGAGAGTTGTATAGCCTGAGGCTACTTTTCCTCTTTACAACTATAAAATGAGATGAAGACAACATTCCGAACACAGCTTGAATGGGCAGAAGTACAGAGATGTCTTCTTCCTTCTGTCATTGGAATCTTCCTCTGTTTCTGTGGGGAAATGGAAAATTAGACCTGTTCCCCTTCTACCCCTGGGGGCACAAAGCTGGCCAGCTTTATTACATTACAGAAGCTGCCTAGCTCAATTGCATTGACAAGGCATGCCAGGCCTGTGCACACATCCAGATCTTTCTAATCCCTTTAGTTCCATCACCTGGACATTTTATTTGAAATTGATTTTTAAATGTCTGAGTAATTGAGGTTTATGTGTAGTTGCCTCTTTGAAACAGGGGTAAGCTGAGGCTGCTTGTATCCTCATTAAACACTGATTAGAAGTGATTGCATTACTGGAGGCCTCAATTTGTGCCATTTCTGAGGGCTCCCATTAGAGAGCGGCTTCCACACTTGGCAGACCTGGGCGTCTGGAGAGAAGAAACAGTACAGAGTTGGGCTCTGCGTCCCCTCCTGCATTGTCTGCAGATGACCATCTCTAATGGGAGGCTGTTTTCCAGGACTTCTCTCAGGCTCCATCTCTGGGGCATGTATAAGCCACCAGGCTCTGGTTTTGTTCTGGAGACATAGGACTTAGGAATAAAGTTTTGGGGTTGGAAGACTAGTGTCTTTTGGTGCTGATTTTGTAAACTTGGCCAAGTCCTAGAGCCTTTGTCTTACTCTATTTTGTTCTCCCATGTCTTACTTATACCCTGTATGTGTGACTCAGACTTGCTCTTTACCAAAGACATTGGCCTTCAGAGTTGGTGTGGATAAGGCCTACTGGGGGACAAAAAAGACCAAGATGAAAAATTGTGATCTTAAAAACATCCTCTGCCTCTATGCTCTTGAGAGTAGTTTTACCACTCCACATTCCAGGAGGAATCGAGTTTGGGAGTTGGAAGTAAGGTGGGGATCCAAATTTATTTGGATTTGAATAAGATCTGGGTTTGAATCTTGGCATTAAAGGCAAGGTAGTAATGAATACAATCCTGAGTCTCCCTTTTGTTCAGTTCCTTTATCTGTGAAATGGGACTGTCAAAGCCTACCTCAAAGGGTGAGTGGGAAGACTGGATAAAATAAGGTGCATACAGGGCTGGGCAAAAAAGAGTTCAGCCAACTTGAGGTCACTTGGAAGTGATCTCGCCTGGGTCTTGCAGCTTCTTATTTTGTTTTTCTTTGCTTTGGATTCTACACTATAAATCATGACCTCTGAGTTCCATGAAAAGGCAAAATTCTGTAGTAAAAAGGAAGGCTAAAAGGTAGGAGTCTGAGACCTCTGGCATCTCCTGCAGCATACACTATCTAGAACAACTCACTTTTTTTGTCTACATATTGGGGTTTTATGTAATATTTTCCATTTAAAAATATACTGCTTTGAAAAGAAAAATGAACATTACGACTGCATTAGAAAATCCACGGAGTCCTCAAGGTAAATAAGAACTCTAATTTCCTGTCACCCTGCAAAGCCCTCTCAGCACACCAAGTGGCAGAAGCTCCTTGACATGTATGGGAATAAATTTGACAGCCTATCTGGACTAGTGCATCACTCAAGCTATCACTACAGAGAAAGATGGATGCACACAGATTCAGGTAATTCAGGGGTACGCCTCTAGTATTTGGAGTTCCTCTCTTCTTTTAGGCCAAATCCCAGAGCAGCAGATCTCCACCTGATCTTGGTTTTCTTAAAGTTGTCCCTAACACCTTGTTAATCTCCATTCCAGCGCCTCACACTGAACTGAGTGGTAGGTAGGAATTCAACAAGTGTTGGCCAATGGAGGAGTCTCTATTTGAAGTAGATCAAGCTTCGTACTCATGGCCTATGTCACTCTGCTCCGAAAGGCCCATAGAGTGCATATTCTATGTGAACTTGTGTCCAAAAGAACTAATACTCAGGAGAAGCTGACTGAGGGAGGAGGGGGAAGGGAGGACCCCACAGAGGAGCGGGTGCTTGCAATGGACCCTGCCAAAGGTTAGGACTCAGAAGGGGAGAGAGAAGACAAGCCACTGTTGGCAGAGCCCAGAGTAACCACTAAAGTGAGAGGCAGGACTGAGCAGAGTGTGTGGCTAAGAAACAGATTTCCAGGCTGGGAGTGAATGAGATTCAAGATAAATGGGATAATACATCTTCCTAGATGGTGCCAGAAAATGCTGGGTCCCTGCCCTTACTTTTCATCAGAGAAATCATAGTCATCATTAAACAGTGCAAACAGAGATCTTCTCTAGTATTTAACCAGGGATCTGTGCCCCTTTCTAGAAATGGAGAGAGATAAGTAGAGGGAAAATGTTAGGCCACTACTTACCACACAAATTAGTATGTGCCAGACAATTTACTAGATACTGTATCAAAACAGGGCTCATCGAATTCACAGAGTAAATCTATTGATACATTCAGTTATTCATTCCAAATAACTGTATTCAGAATTCAGTTGTCCTGGGCTCTGGCAATGCAGCAGTGCATAAAATACCCCCAGGTCCCCATCTTTGCAGAACTTATGTTTACAAGAGAGAGAATAATAATAAATAAACTGTCACTTGATAAGCATTAAGAAATATGAGGTAGACTGCTTATCCCTCTCTTGGAAAAGAGGAGACTGGGGTATGGAGAGCTTATACAAAATGCCCAGGGTCATCCACAGTCAACAGCAAACCCAGATATAAGTGTCTTCGAATCCTGTGCTTTTAACTGGTAAGTTCTTCCATTCTTTTCATTCTTTTGGACATTGCATAGCCTTTTACCTTGAAATGCTCCCCTGATTTAAGCCAAAGGAACCAGTCAATATCCAGCAAAGGCCTTTGAGAAATGTAGCAGGCCCTGCGCCTGCCCACAGGAGGGTTTGGAGCTCTATGGAGTCTACCTCTTTCTGGAGCCCTGAACACTACTCGATTTATCTTCTTCAGAACAACTCACACTATAGCTTTTAGCCAGCTCAGCTCTAAGTATTAATTTGCTGCTTCTGGGCCACTGTGGTGTCACTGTGACTTAATGACCTAATTTCCATACAGGTTTTCTGGTTCAGTCACTTACTTGAGCCTTTGAGTATTTCTTCCCCTCCTATTCCACTTCTTTGGAAAGACACTTGCTCATATCCCAAAGCAGAAGCAAACACGTTAGAGTTCAAATCTATATAATTAGTGCAAAGAGTTTCTACTACGCAGGCTTAGTCATGGGAGTTGGCTTCCCAGTTGTTAACAGAGGTTTAATCTGAGGAATTTTGCAGTTAAAAACCAAGAAGGGATTTCTTCTGAAGGTGAAGAGCATCTAACCCCATAATAGAACAAATGGGGTATAGTTTGTTTCAAAATGATTCCAAGTGATTTATGTAAAGAGCCACTTAGAGAAAAGGGATTACATCTTTCTCCTCTTACGATAAACGAATGTCTCTGAAATAAAACAATTTGGCAGCATCTCCTCTTCTGACCCCAACGGGTAGTTCAATGTGAGTGTGCATGTATTTGTTTGTCAAGCAAGTGATAAGAGGTTAAACCTCTTATTATTTTTATTACTTATTATTATGTCCTCTTATTTTCTTTGTTCATCAAAATGTGACATGCATGTGGAAGTCATCTTCTTCCTGAAGAGAAATCTTTAAAATAAACAAAAAAGAAAATTCTCCTTCCGCCTTAGCGCTTCTTTTAGAAAGAAAAAAATCATAAGAAAAGTGCTAAGACAGGCAATATTTTAGAGCAAAACTTTGTGTTAGACCCAACATAGAACATTCAAAAATCAGTGTCTCCATCTTCAAAGATTGTCTTCAGAGACAGTGTCTCTGACCTCTTAACTGTAAGAGACAGGCCCGCAAGTTCTGTAGAGAATATCAAGGAAGATGTTGGGTGAATAAACTGAAGGCAAAAGGGTGTCTGTAGGATCTCCCAGAGTAGCAGATACACCCTTCTCAGTGTGCCTGCAAAAGGTCCAAAAGAGGACCCAAGCCCATCAAAACCCACTGCTTACCCTCAGAGCCACCAAAATTGTTGACACTGTCTTCTCCAATGACTTTCAAGTGCAGATGGAATAAACACTTAATCTCTCCTCCCAGCCTTCAAAGCTTCCAGAGCCAGGATTCTACCTCCCTTCCTCCTTTTTGAACTTTTCAAAAAATGTGCCCCTTCTCTGTCAGGTAACTCAGGCTTCATCCACTTCAAGACATCGCTATCTTCCATATTCTCTGTATCTTCTCCTACTCTTGAACTTCTCATATTCTCCCCACTCGAAATATTTTCTGTCTTCAATGCTCCTCCAATTTTTGAATACTCAAAGGCTATCAAAGTGACGTGCCTACATCATAATCCAACATTCACACCTCTTAGAAATTTGCATGGAGTCTCTCCTGTCCTCCCCTGTTCTACCCCACTACATAGCACATTTGCAGCATTTAGCAAATTCTGCCCTCTGTGGGTATGGTTCCATCTGTGTCACTGTCTCCAGACAGTGAACCTGCCAAGGACAGACACATATCTGACTCATCTTGACATCTCCCATATTCCTAGTACATTTCTCACTACATGAACACACACAAGACATTGGTTTAGCTGAATTCCAGAGGTAAAGGACAACCTCAAAATGGTAGCTGTGTGAGGGTAATATTGGCCCAAATGCTCATCCATGGGAGAGTGCCTGAATAAGTGGCCTGTAGTCACACAATGAAATGTATAATACAGAAGTGAAAATAATTGAGTTACAGTTGCATGCAGTGGTCTGAATGAATCATAGGAATATAATATCAACAAAAAATAACTCTCAAAGGATTACGTACAGCATGACATTATTTAAACTTAAAAACATTCTAAATAAAAGATATGTGTTTAGGCATGCATGAATATTTAATAGAACAATATAAAAAGGAAGGGAAAAGAATGATGTGCCCAAAATTTGGATTGAAGAAAGCAGGAGATGTACTGCTGGGAAATACCATATGGTTAGATGTAGGCTATTGAAAGATTCTAGCTTTTGTTTTTGGTGGTACATTTGTACATGCTTATTAAAATTTTTTAAATCAACTAAAATTTTTTAAATAATAAAAGTAGGCCAGACATTAGCCAATGATGAAAGTGTGTCATGAGTCACAGATTCTAATTAATTTAATTGTGTGCACCTGAGGTCTGTTTAAACAACAACAAAAAACAAACTGTTGACACTTAGCCATTTATAACCGTTAGGAATTAGAGACCATCCCAGTCTCTTGTGGAACATCTTATTTTGTTCTTAGGGAAAGCAGAGAAGCAGGGTTTTTCTCAAATTCTCCTCCAAAATGATCTTCACTGACCCTCCTATGTCACGCACACATAGCATCCCTTTGTCTTCTTCATCTCCTTCTACTGAATGCACAAGTGGGAGCAAGATTCCCAATGAGAGCGAAGATACTAATTGAGTCACCCAGGACTACATTTATGCATTTATTCATTCAGCAAATATTTATTTATCAGGTACTGTGCTACATACTACATATAGAGAGGCCTTCAAAAGTAACGTGAAGCCTTTCCTCCTAGAGCTTACAGACTAATAGAAAAGATAGGCAATGCATATATGCACACAGAAACACATGCATTGACTACGTAATTATAAACTCTGGAAAGCTCAGTAAAGAAGAACAGAACTGGTGCCAAGAGAGAACAATGAGAATATTGTCTTTTGTTAATGTTTAAGGTAACTTTTTTTTTTTTTTGAGAAGGAGTTTTGCTCTGTTGGCCAGGCTCGGGGTGCAGTGGTGAAATCTCGGTTCACTGCAAGCTCTCCCTCCCGGGTTCATGCCATTCTCCTGCCTCAGTCTCCCAAGTAGCGGGGACTACAGGTGCCCGCCACCACACCAGGCTAATTTTTTTGTATTTTTAGTAGAGATGGGGTTTCACCATGTTAGCCAGGATGGTCTCGATCTCCTGACCTTGTGATCTGCCCACCTCAGCCTCCCAAAGTGCTGGGATTACAGGCATGAGCTCCTCGCCCGGCCAAGGTAACATTTTTAAGAGAGGATAGCAATGCAGGAAAAAACTGATGCTACTGGGCAGGCCTGAAGGTCACCATCTGCACCTCTGCCTGGATAGGCACGTCTGTCAGTTTAAGGAGTGTTGTCAGAAAGGACTTGGCTGAGGTGTTATAATGGGCTTATAAGGTTCTCATCAGCCTTGCCAGCAAGGCTAATGTTTTTCATCAGCAACATTCTGGTTCCTGTTCACTGCGACTAGGGAGAAATGCAAGGAGAAGGATAGGGCATCAGGACACAGAGGTGGTCAGAGGAAGAAATACGGATTTATGATGGCTTTGGTGGAGGAGTCATGGGGTGTTTTAAGCAGGGAAGTAACATGTTCTCATTTACATTCTCAAAATGATCACCCTGGCTGCTGTGGGGAAAATGAAGTGAACAGGGGCAAATGTAGAACCAGGAAGACCAGTTAGGGGTGCAGAAGTCTAGGGATAGATGATGGTGCCTTGGGCTGGAGTGGTACCTGTGGAGATGTGAAAGATAGGGTATAGGGTTGGGGTATGTCTTGGAGAGAGAGTCAATACATTTTGCTAAAAAATTGTAAGTTGGAGAAAAGAGGAAACAAAAATTATTTCTACATTTTTGGCTTAAGAGACTAGGTGTTTTGTGGTACCATTTATAAAATTTAAAAGATTTGGGTAAAAGGAGAAAGTATGAGGAGAGGACATTGGAACGTGTTGTGTTTGGTTTTTTTTTTTTTTTTGAGACAGAGTCTTGCTCTGTTGCCCAGGCCAGAGTGCAGTGGCACAATCTTGGCTCGCTGCAACCTCTGCCCCCCTGGGTTCAAGCAATTCTCCCACCTCAGCCTCCTGAGTAGCTGGGACTAGAGGCTTGCACCATCACACCCAGTTAAGTTTTATATTTTTGTAGAGACTGGTTTTCACCTTGTTGTCCAGGCTGGTCTCCAACTTGTGAGCTCAAGTGATCTGCCTGTCTCGGCCTCCCAAAGTGTTGGGATTATAGGCATGAGCCACTGTGCCTGGCCTGTGTTTACTTTTGATAAGTTAAAATTGATATGCCCATTCTATATTTAAACAGAAATTCAGGTAAGAGATTGGAAATTTTACTTCTGAATTTTGGAAGAAATCTGGGCTAGAGACCTGCATTTGTGAGTTAACTATGGATAGGTGGTATTTAAAGTCATGGGCCTGGATGAGATGAGCTCAGCAGAGAGGCCAGAGAGAGAAGGGGAGGCCTAGGTTGAAGCCCTCAGGCAGGCCACTATGTAGGGGTGAGTCATGGTAAGAAAGGGCAGAAAAGGACTACAAAGGAGCTACCTTTGAGGTGGGAGGAAATGTAGGAGAGAATAGATCTCAGAAATCAAGAGAAGAGAGGGTTTCAAGAAGCAGAGTCATGACTTGTCAAATGATGGCTGAGAGATGAAGTCAAGCAAGAAAATAGACATGCCTGTTGGCTGTGTTAATGCAGAAATGGCAGTTTTCCTTATGGGGTGTGGGAGCAGGAAACCCAGCCAAGGGAGAAGAGCAGATGAGGGAGTGGAGCTCTGCTAGGAATTACACTGTGTGGGGCATTTTACAAGCAAACAACTTAAGTATATCTTTAACAAGTCCATGGCATAGAAAAAAGTATGTTCTAGATTAAAAGAGATTTAAGAGATGATGAAATGCAACGTATGAACCTTATTTGGCTTGTTGTTCAACTACCAAAATAAGAAGACATTTTGAGGATAATTGAGGAAATGTGAAGCTAAGTTGGATATTAGAGGATATTAAGGAATGTTTGTTAATTGTATTAGATGTGATAATGTTATGATTATGCAAGAAAATGCACTTATTTTTAAGAAGGAAACTGAAATAGGAGTAAAATGTCATTAGATCTGATATTTGGTTTAAAATGCTACAGCAAAAACTGAAAAAGTAATGAAGAAAATATGACCTAAAGTTAACATGGTCCATATGATGAGTATATGGGGGATCATAATACAATTCTATGTTTGCATGTGTTTGAAATTTTTTCATTATAGAAGTTACAAAACAGGTGTACAGTGAAGGGGAGCAGAGAAATAGGACAGCAGCTAGAGGGGAATGCAGGTCAAAGAAAGCTTTTAAATTGTTAAAGAAGAAACACTAGATCATTTCCATGATGACAATGATCTGAGAGAGGAAGAAATTGATGATACAGGAAAGATGGAAAATAGGTATGTCTCCAGGTTCCTAGGGGACCCAGAGGGGACCTGATAAAGCCCAAGTGCACATGCTGGCCTCTGATCTTTGGGAACAGTAAAGAGAGATGAGCACAGAGGCAGGTAATCCAAACCCACAGAGGTGGATTTGGTAGTGGATAAAATCATGCAGTTCCTCCAGGTCAATTATGCTTTCTCAATGACCCGTGAGAAAAGATCCTCAGCTGAAGAATAGTCCACAGTGGCATGGAAAATGGGAAGAGGAAGAATGATGTGTAAAGTAGATCATTCGTTGAAAAGTGGGAAAGTGTTGTTGGATTTCCAAGTGGTATTAAGGCTCCATTAGAGATGCTGAGTGAGGAATTGCAATTGAGAAGTCAGGACTCTTGGTGGTTCTCCCCAGCAGCATCCATTTGCTCAGGTGAAGGCATAAAGAAATCAGTAATTGTCTCTAATTAGTTGGGAGCTTTGCTACACACACACACACACAAACATATGTGTGTATGTATATATGTGTGTGTATGTATATATGTATGTATATGTATGTATGTGTGTGTATATATGTGTGTGTGTGTGTATATATGTATGTGTATGTGTGTGTGTGTGTATATATATGGAATACAATGCGGGAGCTAAGATGCCTGGAAGGAACATATGATGGAATTTACGCCAGTCAAGGAGGAAAGTAAGGACATGAAGGAGGGAGGTAATGGAGAGTAAGAAGTTAACTAAAGGGGTTGGAGAGCTCAATGAGGCCTCCACATTCACTGAGCAAATGCCATGTGCTTAGCACTGTTTGGAACATTTTATATATATTATCAAATTGTTATAGCAACCCTGAGAGATAGTTCTCATTATTGTTATTATTTGCCTCTTAAAGGGAAATGAACCGAAAGCACAGAAGTTAAGGAACTTGTGCTTAAACAGTCCCATAGCTGTTTAATGCTGGAATTTGAAGTCTGGTAGTCCAGGGCCAAAGCCTGCATTTACCCCCTAAAGACACAGCCTCATTTGTAATTTTTGGAGCACATATTATGAGGTAGACGAGCTGGAAAAGTCACAGGTGGTGGTCAGATAGTGACATGCTTGACATCGAGAGATCAAAAGTTCAAACATGGGGAAAAGGAGGTGGGGTAGAGAAAAGATCACTAGCTATGAGGAGGTCAAGTAAATAAGAAGTCCGGGAGTTAAATGAAAGATCATCGCAGATATCAAGGCCTTCAAGGATAGTGGCAAGAGGTAAGGGAACAGATTTCTTTACAGCAGGATTTCTGAAAGAGTGTTGTGGTGCCAATTTATTTTATGAGATGCCAAAAGGGAGAAGCATATGTTACATTCTCATATTTATTCACCATCCTTTCTTTCAGAACACATGTATTCTGAGAATCATAATATATTCCTAGGAATCTAATCCAAAAAACATTACTGCAGAGAAATGAGCTCCAAGACAAAGCCCAGGTCACATCCCCACCCCATTTCCCATGCCCACACATCCAACCCTGATCCCACTCAAAATTAACCAAGAAACAGCTATGAAACTGTTCATGCCCCACTGAGGGGCAAGCATGTGCCTTTGAAGAATTATTCATTACAAACTCTGAAAGCTTCCATCTTCCTTCATCTGAACAGTTTAGTCAAAACTACATTTCTGCTTGCCAGAAAAATCTAGCTGCGAGCCACTCTCCTAAAGCAAGCCAGGCCTGCTTTTCAGGCTTCAGAGTTTGAGATGAGCCAAATAATTTCCAAGATAATCACCTGACCTTCCCGCTTACCGAAGCCAACCTGAATATGTGGTTTTTGAAGATTCAGCCACCATCAGTCGTTTACAATTACGGAACTCTGTGTTACCTTGTACTTAGAGACCTGGGCACAGTTCAAATAAACGAAAAGCAACCCATGCTTTTCCTCCCAATTCTTCTGCTAATGGAAACCTTTTGAACTGAACTTTTATTGGTTATTTGTTACTGTCATTTGCCATTGTCTGCATCCAAGATGATGAGTTTGTGACTAAATCCACTTCTCCCTAAGCCTTAGTGGGAATTGAATTGACATTCAGGTGCAAACAGCCAGCGACTGAACACAGTACAATTCCAGCCACCATGATCCCATATCCAGCTTAATTTCAATCATTTGTAAACCATATGTAAGTGGTAAAGTTAAAGTCAGTGAAGAAAGGGGGTGATATTGGCATTATCAGGATTCAATAATTCCCTCAAGCAGCCCCCAACCTACCTTCTCACTGTTACACATCACTTCACCAATCGGAAAGCATTTTGCTTCCACAGCTTCTTGGAATCTCAACCCAGCTTAGGATGGCCAGCTGTTATATTGTTGTGGACATATTATTACCAAGGGGCAACTATACACTGTGATTACATTTTTATTGGGCTTTCTAAACCATATTTCTCTCCTTTATATTTCCACCAAAACGGAGCTATGGAAAACATCTAATAAAAAATATTGAACTCCATTTCACAGCTTAACAATGTAAATGCTTATCAATAATTTATAGCAAATAAACCCAATGCCACTGGTTTCTTTATCATGTTCTGTTTTTCTAACATTATAAAAGAAAATAATACTAAAAGAAGCCATTATAAAACGAAATATCTCTCTAGCTGTCTTGTTAAATAGTCATTGACAGTGTGTCAGGTAACTATACCAAATACAGAATTAAGCTCATTGCTCTTATAAATTCTGGTGTCAATGCAGGATGGACTTAGAAGCCTAAAAAAAAAAAGAAAAAAAAAACTGTGGAAGGAAGATATACTTTCTTCAACAGGGAACTTTCTTTTCTTTTTTGAGACAGAGTTTCGCAATGGTATGATCTTGGCTCACTGCAACCTCCGCCTCCCAGGTTCAAGCGATTCTCCTGCCTCAGCCTTCAAAGTAGCTGGGATTACAGGCATGCTCCACCACACCTGACTATTGTATTTTTAGAGACAGGGTTCTCTGTGTTGGCCAGGCTGGTCTCGAATTCCTGACCTCAGGTGATCTGCCCACCTTGGCCTCCCAAACTGCTGGGATCACAAGTGTGAGCCACCGCACCCAGCCTAACAGGGAACTTTCTAAATCAGCTTTTTAAAAATCAACTTTATTGAGGTATAATTTACAAACACTAAAAAGCCCACATTTGAAATATGCAATTCAGTGAGCTTTGACCAATATGTAAATCTATGCAACTACCATCACAATTAGGATATAAAACATTACCATTATTTCAGAAAGTTCCTTGGGGTTCCTCTCCAGCCATGTCCACTCCCATAGGAAACTCCTGTTGAGTTACATCACCACTGTTTTGCTCATTGTTTTGCCTTTTATTCACTTCATATAAAGTAATATATGTACTCTCCTGTATCTTTCTTGATTCATCATGATTTTTTTAACTTCATCTATTTTGTTTAGTTTTTTCATATTTGCATTCATGTTCTATTTTGAATTATCTTTTATTTATAAAGTGTGAGGGAGTGGTTAAAATTTATTTTCCCCGATAGGAATAAAACATTTTATTTCTATATAGAATTATGTTAGTGCCTTTGCTGAAAATCAATTGACCATATGTGTGGTATATTTCTGGAATCTCCATTATGTTCCACTCATCTAAATGTGTATATTTACCAGAATCACACTGCCTTGATTTCTGTAGATGTGTATCTACAGTACATAGTCTTGACATCAGGAAATGTATGAACTCCAACTCTTTTTTTTCCTCAAAATCATTTTGGCCACTCTAGATCTGTTTTATGTTGCCAAATAATTTTTAGAATCAGCTTGTTGATTTTTTTAGAGACTATAGAATTATGAATGTGATTTTGTTGAATCTATACATCAATTTGTGAATAACTGACACTTAACAGTATTGTAACATCCAATGCATGAATATGATATAATTCTTCATTATTTAAATCTTTAATTTCTCTCAACAATGTTTTGCAGTTTTGAATGTGGAGTTTTGTACATAATTGGGTTTTATGGCATTGTAAATATAATTTTAAAATTTATTTTCTAAGTATTTATTATCAATATATGTAGAAATGAAGTTGATTTTTGTATTTTGACCTTGAATCCTGTGATTTTACTACATTCACTCATTCATTCACATACTATTTTGTAAGATTCTGTAGGATTTTCTTTTTTTTTTTGAGACGGAGTCTTGCTCTGTTGCCCAGGCTGGAGTGCAGTGGCCGGATCTCAGCTCACTGCAAGCTCCGCCTCCCAGGTTTACGCCATTCTTCTGCCTCAGCCTCCCGTGTAGCTGGGACTACAGGCGCCCACCACCTCGCCCAGCTAGTTTTTTGTATTTTTTAGTAGAGACGGGGTTTCACCGTGTTAGCCAGGATGGTCTCGATCTCCTGACCTCGTGATCCACCCGTCTCGGCCTCCCAAAGTGCTGGGATTTCTGTAGGATTTTCTAAATAGACATTTATATTGTATGCCAAAAAGGCAATTTTCTTTCTTTCTACTCTTTTGCATTTTTTTCCTTGACCATTCAACTGGCTAAGATCTCTAGTACAATGTTGGATAGAAGTGAACATCCTTGCCTTATTTCTAAACTTAAAGAGAAGACATTAAATATTTTACCATTTTTGTAGGTGTTAGCTGTAAATTTTTCACAGATGACCTAAGTCAAGTTGATTTTGACCTTTGGATATATTTTCATTACTATTCAATTTAAAATGTTTTCTTTCCTTTTTTAAATCCATCCTCTGAAGCACTTATCATTTGACTTACAAATAATCCAATTACACTCTAAGCTATTTTAAAATACACAATTAAGTTATTACTGACTATGGCTTTTTTTTTTTTTTTTTTTTTTTTTTTGAGACGGCGTCTTGCTGTGTTGCCCAGACTAGAGTGCAGTGGTGTGATCTTGGCTCACTGCAGCCTCCACCTCTCGGGTTCAAGCAATTATCCTGCTTCAGCCTCCTGAGTAGCTGGGGTTATAGGTGCCTGCCACCACCCACCACACCCGGCTAATTTTTGTAGTTTTTTTTTTCTTTTTTTCAGTAGAGACAGGGTTTAACCATGTTGGCCAAGCTGTTCTTGAATTCCTGACCTCAAATGATCTGCCTGCCTCAGCCTCGCAAAGTGCTGGGATTACAGGCATGAACCACTGCGCCCAGCTGACTATAGTTATTTTCTGCTTTCTCCTGCAACTCCTTCACCAGGGTCATTTTGAAGTGGGTTGTTTAATTTACAAATATTTAAGGATTTTTCTAGATATTGTATTGTTATAAATTACTAATTTAATTATTGTGTGATCAGAGAACATATTTTATAAGATTTCTATCTTTTAAAAATCACTGAGGCTTATTGTTTTGTCAAATAAAATTGTGAACATTGCATGTGCATTTGTAAATAATGTATTTTCTACAGTTGTTGAGTATCGTGTTCTGTAAATCTTTCAAGTGGGTCAAGCTGGTTTGCAGTATTATTCAAATTTATTTTTATACCTTTATCAACATTTTTTACCCTACTAGTTATATCAAGTATAACACCACTCCTAAGAGAAGTAACGTTAAAATCTCCAACTATAATGATGCATTGGTTTATGTTTCTATTGATTTCCAGCTTTGTGAATTTTGCTGCTTTGTTATTAGTTGTATATATATTTAAAAATTATGTCTTCCTCACGAATTGTACCTTTTATTGTTATGAAATGTCCATCTTTATCCATTTTCTTGCAATACTTAGTGTCTTTATGGTTATATATTTAGATTGTAATGTAGCCATACTTACTTCCTTACATTTGCTTTTGGCCAGGTGTGGCTTCTTTTGTTCTTCATATTTCAATGTATTTTTTTTGTTTATTTATATTTAAAATATGTTCCTAATGTGTAGCATATAGTTGAAACCTGCTTTTCAACTTAGCCTACCAATCTCTGCATTTTAACTAGAATCTTTGGTTAGTACATTAACATTACATTGATATGGTTCTATTGAAGTTTACTACTTTGCTATTTATTTTGCAATTGTCCAATGTTTTAGCTCTCTTCTGCCCTTTTTTCTTAATCAAATATTTTAAGGAACCATTTAATAGCCCCTATCGTTAGTTATATTATTATCTTTATTGAATACTTTTGGGTTAAAAATATACGAACTTGATACACCAATGTTATTTAGAAATTGATATTGTACCTCTTCAGACTTTGAACCTGATAGTTTTCATTTTCTTCTTCTCAATTCCCATTTCACACTGCAAAATAATGTAATTATACTTACCCAACCCCACATCATTTGCACTATTTTTGTTATATATTTATTTTATTTGTAAATATATTGTGAGCATCAAATTACAGTGTTATAATTTTTCCTTAAAAAAGTCAGATATCTTTTCAGAACAATATGAGGGAAAAACTATCATATATTTATCTAATTATTTGCCACTTCCAGTGTTCTTTTTTCCTTCCCACATAGCCAAGTTTCCATCTGGTATCAGATCCTTTCAGCCTGAAGAGTAACATTTAGCCTTTGTTATAATTCAGGTCTTATGGTAATGAATTTTTCAGCTTTCATTTTTACATTTATAAAGGATACTTTCTCATATTTCTGCTTAGTTTCCCTGTATGTACTATGCTTTGTCCACCTTCAAGATATTTTGTTTAATTTTGAATTTCAGCTGTTTGAGTCTGATTTGCCTGGGTGTGGATTTCTTTGTATTTATCCTGTTGTGGATTCACAGAGCTCTTGCATCTATAAGTCAGTGTTTATTATCAAATATAGGAAATATTTGGCCATTAATTTCGAAATATTTTTTTCTGCTGCTTTCTTGCTCTTTTCTCTTTCTGAGCCTCTAATTACATGTTTGATAGGGTTCCCAATATTATCTCAGAAGTTCCTGATGCTCTGTTAATTTTGCTTCAGTCTTTTTGTTTTTGACTCTGGGCGGGTCTAGAACAGGCCGTTCTCTAAAAGTGTGGTGCTTTCTTTTAAAGTAAGTACGTTCTGATGTCTTAACTAGATGCTGCAGTGTTAATGAGCTCTCTCCACTTTAGCTGGACTGGACCACTAGTGCCCCTCAGCACTGATTTGTATCTAGAAACTCTTTTGCATTCTCAATACTATTAATGGCCACTTTCTCATAAGCTTTTCCATGTAATCTGCAAAGCCTAATCCTCAACCAGTAACACCAACGAACTCTCATACAGCCCATGTTCAGCTTTCTGCCTCTGATGCCTTACCATATAGAATCCAGCTCTTTTAACTGCCCTGATTTCTGACCTCTGCCTTTTTTGCTTGGTGGGACACCTGCACTCTGCCTGGACCCCAGCTCACTAGGTTGATGTCAAAAACTTGTACCCAGGCAGAAAATCTTGGGACTCTCCTTGTGAGTTTCCCTGATCTTAGCTATTGTGGTCTTCCCCGCCTGTTATTCAATGCCAGAAAACAGTTTTGTAACAACTACTGTACCATAGCCAAGTGAAGATAAAAATTGTTATGCATATGCTATCTACTTCAGATTGTTTTTGTATAAACTCTAAAACATCATAAAATTAAATGGGAAAGTGTTTTTATCATGAGAAAGAAAAGGAAAATTGGGGAGTATTTTTGGCTTGAACTCACAAGGTGACTATGTTTCTATATTTGTTTGCCTCGTCCTGTGGGGCAAGATGGTCTAGAAATGTTCTAGATAGTATGACTCATTGTCTTTTCAGTTGTCAGCCTCTTCAGTTGTCAGCCTCCTGTGGAAATTCTAAGATTCCATCAGTCTAAGCAGGCCAGACTCACCATTTCTGCAACTTTTTCTCGATTTTAATCATATTTTCCTTTTAATAGCTCAGGCCTCTCTTTTTTGAAAGGTCCATGCTCCTTCCTAAATGCTAAATCCAGAATGTTGTAGGAGAAGGAATGAGTGGCTATTCCCTTTGAGCATTTTGTTTGAATAAGAAATACCAATGTTCTTGAGGTGTATTTTTAAGCCATGCGAGGAAGGCTGACACTCTTGACTGACTGGAATTCCTTCTATTGTGGGTTTTCTTTATTAAACTCTATCAAACTCTATCTATTTAAACTTTATTAAAGTATTGTTAGATCTATATCAGGACATGCCCTTTAAGAAGGGCTCAGGCAGGAGCCAATTATGCTGAGAAGCAAGTACTCCTCGGTAGGCAATGGAGGGAAAGCCAGCAAAAGATAAGAGAAATTGGGCATATTCATCAGGCCAGATGGTCAAACTGGAAGGCTGAGCCACCTGAACACACTGTATTATTTTACTGGCCATTAAGCAAAGTAAAATTTTGCAGTAATATTTAACAACATGTCCCTCATTTAAAATCATCAGGCCTGAAGTGTGTCAAGTGAAAGCTGAACACAGAATGAAATCTGTGTTCCAGGAAATGTCACTAAGGGTTTTGAAGCAGCTGACACTGTCATTGAAGTTCTATGGCAGCAAGATTACAGAATTGATCAAGGGTTCCCCAATGGATCAGATGAGTTAGATATATGTGAATTCTCTAGGGCTTGACTTTTTCTTTTTTACTTCACCTCCAAGGCGGAGACCATGGAAGTTCCCCCCAAAACAGTCCTTGCTAGAGAGTTATTTAAAAAGAAATCAATCTAAGGCTTCATAGCACCTAGAACTGAAGTAGGACCCAAATCTCATCCCATGCCCCACCTGCTACCCCCAACCTAAGCTGCCATTGCTCTCTGTATATGCACCAGAATGGCCATCTTGGTTTAAATGCTGTATCCTGGCTCTCCCTGAAACCTTTCTGTGTCCTCAGCATAGAGAACACTCGTGTTCTTGTGTTCTTTTCATTCTGATGTTCTCAAAAGGCTCGCTTCCAAGAGGATGCTATGTATTGGCTTTAGGGCCGCTGGGAAATGTCAAGAGGTCTCCTACGATCTGATGTTATCAGTGTTTCCTGCTGCTCTCCATGAAGTGTGTTTTGATCTTTCTTTCTTCCAGGGCTGCTGCTGCTCAGCTGCCCCATTTCCTTTTTCCAGGATCGCATGGGTCTGCACCAGCTCATCATTTCAGTCGCTTTCATCTTCAAAGTGAATCCTTAGTCACCTTTAAGTGGCTTCAGGTACTAACTTTGGGTGAACTTCTAATATGTATAGAAGAATGGTACATTTTCCTTTTTTTAGGCTTCCAGTTCATTGAGTCAGAGATTTCAAGCTGTACCCAAAACCAAGAGACTCCAAGTGTCAAATTGTCAAATTAAAGAATTTTCTTGAAGTTTCAGCCAATTCTTCCCCCAAAATGTAGGAGGACTGAATATTTCTGAGTTTGGAATCTGGCTAGAATCTTACCTGGGCACCTGAGTTGCAGGCTATCTCCCTGCCACAACAGCTTCCTCAGTGGAATTCTGGGTTGAAGAGAGAATAAGGAAATGAATACCAAACTATTAATTTCATTGAAATTAATGAAATTAATTTCTGCATTTCTGTTGAAATGCAGAAGCTGATCATCCATACTGATGCTATCATCACTGACTACATTAAAGTTTCTAGACAAATTCAGTAAGCATTTTGATGCCAGCTAGGCAGTGAGAGACATGTGCTGGGGATGCCAAGCTGAATGAGCAGATGCCCCTGCCTGCCAAGAGCCCACGTGGAAGTCAGTGGTCCAAACAGTAAGAGTCTGAAACTGTTTTTAAATAGGTCCTTTCCACTCTACAGGAAATAGGAATCTCTGAACAGGAAAAATCTCTGCTAGACCACACTATTTGTATACCACCAGATGCTTCATGCCTCCCCACCTCCATTTCAGGAGCTCCATGGCCCAAATGTGATTTGCCACATCTGTCTCTCAGATGAGGAGTTTTCATTTGCCCTAGCTCAATTTTCAGTAATTACACTGAACACATATTTGCCTTCTTATGCTCTACCTGCGTTGTGCCAGCTGACCATTCTATTCCAAAACAGGAAATTGTCCCTGCTTTCTTAGAAAGCTGAGATCAATCAAGGATGCTCCAAATCATTTTAGGATTTTTCAGGCTGTTTGTTTAAGGAAAGCAGTGCAACCTAAGATATATCAGCGTCTTATCCAGCCACCGGTGCCAGGCACTAGAGTGTGTGTGGAAGTGAATTTCCCATGAAAGTCGCAAGGCTTAAGCTTCAGAGTCCTGCACTTCATGGCATTGGGAGGGGCCCTAATAATGTCCTATGGTCATTCTGTATTCTTCTGCATAAAATGGACTTCCCAAATTGTACATGCTTCTGATCCCACAAAACCTGAATCTACATTTGAGTATGTTTTAAAAACAAGTCAATAAGAGATAGCCTCTGTCGTTAAAGAGCTTAATTTTAGCAAGTGAAAGAAGAAAAATAAATAACATAAATGTAACAAATAAGGGGGCCCCCAAATACAAGGTATTTTCCCACTGACTTTAATGTTTGTGTTCAATTTTGATCTATAAACGCTTTAGAGATGTGGTTTAAATGATCAATATCTTATTTCTGAATTTAACTGTAACATATATTTGAATTAAATGTTGTCTAATATATTGATCTGGAAATGTTACTTTTCTACACTCAACTTTTACAGAACAATTTTATTCAGACTTTTATATGGGACTTTGACGGTCTTAATCATCACTAGGCTCCCTTTTTGAATTCTCTGACAAAGTTTTCTTATACGCCATATTCACGGCTGACTAAATTGTTTCAACTATAATACTTTTTGATTTCAGGCACAGTTCTGTCACTGGAAATTTTATCCCATGCCACTAGAACTCACTAGCATAATATAAGAATATGTTTCTCATTTATCCTGTAGATATATATTTGAGACTCCTGCAGCTTATAGTGACTATGTATCCTTTTAAAAATGACTTTTAATTTTTTTAACAATAATATTCATCATTGCAGTGGTGAAGTCTTTCCACCTAGAAATACTCACTAAAGCTGTACTTAATTCCTGCTTCTGTCAGACGAAATTATCTAGCATTGATTAAGGTTGTTTCAGGTTAATACAGTGATTCTCAGGTCTAGGTGTATATTGGAATCACCTAGAGTGTCTTTAAGAAACACTGATGCCTGGATACACTCCCAGAGATTCTGATTTAATGATCTGGGATACAGTCCAGGCACTGGAATATTTTTAAGTTCTCTGGGTGATCCCATTGTGCAACCAAGGTTGAGAGCCACTATCTTCCCCCAAGCAATCCTTTATTATTCAAAATAAAATGACTGGGAGAAGGACAGGTGTCTTAACATGAGAGACTTCATAAGGACTCAAATATGAAATAACTGCCTCTTTTCTAAGTAATAATTTAGAGAAATTTAAATGTCATGTACATAAGTACATAGGGATAATTCATATATGAGTATTAAATTTATGTATATTTGCAATTACTTTTTAATATAATGAATTTTTCTGTTTTAAAAGTTAGACGTGCTCACTGCATACGATTTAGAAAAGATTAGACTTTGTGTATCATTTGAGGAGTCAAAGACATAAAGAACTCAGATATGACTTCAGGAGAAACCAACATCAATGGATTCACCTGGATAAACAGTGAGAATTTATGTAAGCAGATGTAGGAAGGGGGAAAGGCATGCCAAGCAAAGAAAATGAAAATGTAATACACAGCGTCTTCAAAAGTGTGGTATATTGAGGTGGCAGTAAGAAGCCTTTTAAAAAATAGAAATAAATGTTTTATTATGGGTAAAGCTATATGTCTGGGTACGAGAGATGACCAATACTTTGACTTCTTATTTGCTAGGTTTCAGCATGGAAGGATAGGCTAACAACTGAAAATAACCATACAATCATTAAATGTGCTATTTACCACTATACCCATATCATCAATGCAATTTCTTGACTGAGCAGGTCTGAGCTCATGAGTACTGTCTTCCTTTGGTTGGGGTATTTGACATTCTTCCCTCTTTCTGCCCCTTTGTTTTGGTTTGTAAGACCAACTGGCAGCAAGGTGATAAAAGCAAGAGCTGATGATCCTAAATATCTAAACTGAGAAAGTCACATCAAGCTTAGTCACTCCTAATCTGACAGCAGATGTTTCTCGTTGAAATTCATTGAGAAAGAAGAAAAAAAGAAAACAAATGCCATGTAAGATCCATGTATTGATTTTCTTTATAAGGCATAGAGACAAGAAATGAAATACAGATAAAAGTGAATGTTGGTTTCCAACCCAGTAGGCTTTTTCACAGAACAAGTGATAAAAGGGGCAGAATTCAATCTGTGAAGAGACAAAGCCTGTAATAGAAAGGTAATGAACATTTGTAATGCATTTCCCATTTTTTAAAGTCTTTTTTCAGACTTACGTAATATTCTCATAGTTGTGAGACAATCACTCAAGTATTGTTATTCTCATTTCCAGAAAGAAAGAGAGGTCAGAGAAAGCCAGTAACCTTCACAAGCTCACTTTCCCAAGGTCATAAAGCAGGAAAAGTACCAAGTCTCTCAACTCTCAGTTCTGCGCTTGTCTATGAGAAAGAAAAAACACTTTTTATATAAGGAACATAAGCCTCTTTAAATTACCAGGTCCAGAGAGGCATTGGAATGAAAAATAATAGTCACATCACTCCTGGCTTGTGAAAAACCGTTACCTCTTGAAGCCACTTGCTATGCGGGGTCTAGACTAGCTGATGCCAAATAGCCATAAAATGTCATGCACTGAACCCCATAACTCTTACCCTATAGTTCAACAATGTATAGTTCATTGCTAATCAGTGTTATTTCTGTAAACCAATGATAATACCTTGTGGACAACTTTGATGGATTTTGTAATTAACCTTTTCCTGATTTGTCACTTCTTTAAAAACTTGAACCTCTCCTTTGGTAACTTGGAATTATGTCCTAGACAGCTATCTTCAATCTTGACCCAAACAAACTTTCAATACTAATTTTGCCTCAGCTTCCTCCTTTATATTGATACCCGCCACCCGTGTTAGATCCCCACTGTGTTTTCTTTCTACTAGTAGTGCTAATTTAATAGATGCCTAGAAATATCACTGGTTATAAGGGTAAGAAAATGTAGAAATGGATTATTGTCCATAAATTAAGAAGTTTTCCATATTTTAAAATTATGTATACTTATGAAAAAAGTCAGAAAAAATGCAGAACACAAACTCAGATTACTCTAGTTCTATTAATAATGTTTTCACTCAACAATTTTTCTGTATATCCTTAAGTCTTTTTTTTTTCTACTTAAAATTGTGATTTTTTAATGTGGAATGCTATGTTGTTTTAACTTTAAGATAGCGTAAGACTTTCTCCTTGTTTTTACACAGATTTCATGAATGTTTAGTAGCTCTATATTAGTAGCTCTGATTTATGAAATGTCTACCATATTTCAGCCACAGTGCTAGCCTTCAGTAGATACCATGATGACCTTATTGGGCAACAGTTTTTATACCTGTTTTACAGATAAACATAAGCAGGAAAGCAACTCTGCTTAGGCCACGTAATCTAGAATGGGCGGTTGTGGAATCCCTCGCCCGAGGGCACTGTTAATCCCTCTCTGCTACACAATTTATAATCAAGTGGATATTTCCTGGTTTATTCAAACATCCCCACACAATTGGACATTTAGGTTGTTTATAATATTGTCTGTTACAAATAATATTGAGAATAATATTTTATGACTGCTCATACTTTCTCACTACTAATATTAAATAAATATTTCCTTAGCATAAATCTTAGAAATGGAATTCCTAGGTCTAAGAACATAAACAATTTAATATGATTTAATTGCCATTCTCTACTTCCCCCTCCCCTAAAGCAGTGTTATAACAGCAAGACATGGAATCAACCTAGGTAGGTGCCCATCAGCCGTGGACTGGATAAAGAAAATGTGATACAGATATAGTATGGAATACTATGCAGCCATAAAAGAGAACAAAATTACTTCCCTTGCACCCACATGGATGCAGCTGGAGGCTATTATCCTAAGCAAACTAACACAGGAACATAACAGCAAAAACTGCATGTTCTCACTTACAAGTGGGAGCTAAACATTGAGTACACACAGTCATAAATATAGGAACAACAGATACTGGGGACTTCTAGAGGGAGGGAGGCAGGGGTTGAAAATCGACCCATTGGGTGTTATGCACACTACAGGATCATTTGTACACCAAACCTCAGGGACACACAATCTACCCATATAACAAATCTGTATGTGTACCCTCTGAACCTAAAATAAAGTTAAATAGTATCCATTTGTGTCCCAGCTCGGAGTCAGAGTGCCTATCCCATAGTGCTTTTGTCCACATCAACATTTAGCTTAATGTCTCCTTACCTTTTCCCTTTGTTAAATTACAGGTGAAAACTATTAACTATTTCTTTTTTTTTTTTCTGAGACAGAGTCTCACTCTGTCGCCAGGCTGGAGTGCAGTGGCACGATCTCTCCTCACTGCAACCTCCACTTCCTAGGTTCAAGGATTCTCCTGCCTCAGCCTCCCGAGTAGCTGGGAATACAGGCATGCACCACCACGCCCACCTAATTTTTGCATTTTTAGTAGAGATGGGGTTTCACCATGTTGGCCAGGATGGTCTCTACCTCTTGACCTTGTGATCTGCCTGCCTCGGCCTCCCAAAGTGCTGGGATTACAGGTGTGAGCCACTGTGCCTGGCCTATTTATTTTAAACAAAAATATTCAGACACATTTTGGAAGGCCTAAGTTGTCAGTGCCAGTCCTTGACTTTCCCTTCCACATATACTTCTATCTCTTTTACTTAAGAATTTTCTCTTTACTTTTCTTAATGTCATGGACAACAATTGTTTACTAGTACACTATTTGCAAGGCTTTATGCTTGATACGATTTGGGCACAACTTGGGAGTACACAGTGCTACCACCAGCCTGTAAGAGCTTAATGTTTACTAGACACAAAAGAAAAAAAAAACTAACAAAACAATTACCTAGTGACTTCCTAGTATTCAGAGGAAGGAGGGATCAAAGATTCCCATCCCCTCTTCTCTCTCCTCTCTTTCTCTGACAAGGGCAAATTTTCTACTCTCCATACCCTCCAATCCGTCCCCCGTGGGATTCCAAAATAGCTTCCAAAATAGCTGAGTCATGTTCCTGAATAATTGTAAAGCAGGTGCCAAATCCTAGCATCTATACACACATCTATATGCTTTTAATTAGGGGAGGGAGTGAGGGTGGCAGAGGTAGCTGGGAGGTCTGCTCATCATTTAGAGATTCTGGGAAACTTAAATGCTATTCACTATGAGAGTTTATTACAATAAACTCAGAAGCTTTCCCCAGTGATGTGTAGCCCTTAAGAAGTGCAGATTATACCAAATTCAATTGCAAATTGAAAACTGTCTATTAGACCACAGCAGAAAAAAGTACACTGCGGGTGTGTTTTCCTGAGTGTCGTTATTACTGAAAACAAGGACAGCAAGCGGGGATATTAGGATGATTTAGCACCCCAGGGCAACCTCAAGAAGGCCATGTACTTTTACAAGGCCATGGTTTCATACACATAAAAGGACAGCCGAAAAAGAGGAACTGCCCAAATGCAGTGATGTCAGTCACTTTGCTGTCATTTGGATGGTGATAGGGTGAGGGAGGAGGATGGAGTCACTCAAAGTAGAAATGGAGAGACCAAGAAGAGCATCCAGGGGCTGTTGCTGTAATAGAGGGTGAGGGGGCATGGCCTGAGATGAAGGGAGAGGAGATGCTGTAGGATACTAAGCAGGGATGAGGAAGAGATAGACAGGAAGGTAAGCCCTTTATAGGCTGGGACCCAGGTACCCATCACCATATCTTGCACAGGCTTATCCCATTTATAATTCTTCTACCCCTCATCCCTTAGTTACAAACTTTTACTCATCCTTCAAGCATCACATAGCTTAAAATTCTCTTCCTCGAAGAAGCCTTTTCTGACACCTCAGGGACAGATTTGCTAAGCCTAGTAGTTCCCTCCTAGGTTACCATATTTCCATTGCCATCATCACATCTTTCACGTATTCATTGTCTTTCATCCCCTACAGACTGTAAGTCCACAGGGGCAAGAGAGTCTTGTAGGATGCTGCTGTGTCCCCAGGGTTAGCACATTGCCCCACATTAAAGGCCTTAAGACACAGAAGGGTTGAGTGAGTAGAGTGGTCCAGGTAGCCCAGTCATCCTCTCTCTAATTGATCTTTGTGATGACAAGGCTGTGAGCAGCACAAGGGGAAGACTTTGCTGGACTGATTTCCAAATCCCAGGTCCTAGTATTCTGCCTGAGATCTAGTAGGTGCTCACTGATATTTGCTGAACAAGACAACTGGTGGAAGCCGGTGCCAGGCACAGGAACATGGCACATTCAAGAAGTTGGCTTGACCTTCTTTTCCTTTGTTTTAAAATTCAAAACCCAGATTTGTCTAAAGCAAAGTCCTCGACATAGTTGGTGCCCTGTTTACTAGTTCTGATGAAGTCCATAGAAATGGAAATTGGAAGGTGACCCAACAAGATGTTTAAAATTAGACATCATTATAAAAATAACATTCCCTTCAGCAAAACTGTGCCATGATTTATGTTTTACAACTTTCCTGTTTTGCAGAGAAAAATGTAATGCTAAGCAAAAATTGTTTTATTTGTATATCCATTCTAGCTTTTTTTACTTGATTATATGATTGAAAGTACAATTCTTATCCATTTATGGCTAAAGCCTGGATTGTAGTCAGTGATATGATCAATATTATGTAGAGAGCTCAGGATAATGTAAAAATCTAGAGAAAAGCTAATGCAAGCTAATAAATTTACATCACTAAGGAGCTGAAAATTTTAGCCTTTATTAAACAAATAAAAGAAGGGCCCTCATATCTTCAAAAAATTTAATGTGAGTCAGACCTGAGTTAATGATCTACACATTAGCCAAGGTTTGGACATGAGATGTAACATCTGCTAGCCTAAAAGTAATTGTATACTCAGAAATGTGCCTAATTAGCTAACGGATGGGTCTCTGGCATTGACATTTCCAAGGATAAATCCTAAAAGGGAAATAAGAGGTCCGTTGGAAAGGAGGAATGTACAATCACATAATGTAAAAAAAAAAAGAAAAAAATACTTAGATCAAAGTCCTTTAAGCATGAGCCATAATCCTATGTGCTTGAATTTTGGTTTCCTTTTTTTAGTTATATTTATAATTTTTTTTTGAGACGGAGTCTCGCTCTGTGGCCCAGACTGGAGTGCAGTGGCCGAATCTCAGCTCACTGCAAGCTCCACCTCCCGGGTTTACACCATTCTCCTGCCTCAGCCTCCCGAGTAGCTGGGACTACAGGCGCCCGCCACCATGCCTGGCTAGTTTTTTGTATTTTTTTAGTAGAGACGGGGTTTCACCATGTTAACCAGGATGGTCTCGGTCTCCTGACCTCGTGATCCACCCGTCTCGGCCTCCCAAATATATTTATTATTTTTAAGGATACAACTAATTTGTACATTCTTATACAAATTCAAACAAATAATCCTACAAGAACCGTTTTGCCACACAAATTTCACAGTCTTCTCTAGATATAAGAACTCTATTCAGTTTACTGTACATATGTCTGGATCTTGTTCTATACATTTACATATATATGTGTTTAAATTTAGAATTATATATTTTTGTTTGCTTGTTTTACACAATTGGGATTATATCAACTATTGTTTTGCAAATTGCTTTTTTTAACAAATGAAATATGTCTTAGAGATCTTTCTATTTTAACAAATACAGATTATCTCATTCTTTTTCATTGCTGCATAATATTTCATAGTGTGAATGTGGTATACTTCATTTAACTGTACTTTACTAACGGACATTTTGTTGTGTTCAATTTGTCACTATAACATGCAACATTGCAATGATTATTTCTGTACACATGGAAAGACTTTTAGGAAAAATGCTTATATTAAGAATTGCTAAATAAGAGGCTATGCATACCAAATTTTGATAAACATTGAAATTTTTTGCCAGAAGAGCCAATATCAGCACCAACAGTAAATAGAACCTTTCATCATCATCTTCTTTCGTTTTCCTTCTTCTTCCTCCTCATCTTCCATATTTATGGGGGGGGGAAACTGACATTTCACTATTGTTTATTTTATATTTCTCTATTAGTGAAGTTTTGCATCTTTTTGTATGTTATTGGCTATTTGCATTTCTTATTCTATAAATAGCCTGCTCATATTCCTTTCTCTTTTTGTCTTTTTTCCTTATTGATAATGGAAACTCTAAACATTTCAATCTGCTAGATTGGAAGAAAATATTTGCAACATAGGTTATTGCCTTTAAACTTGATATCTTTTGTCAGATAATTTATAGAGTCAAATTAATGAACTTCTTTGTCTAACTTAAAATCTTCTCTGCTCCAATATTTATTTCTAATTATTTTCTATATTTTCTTATTTTATAATAATGCTTTTCACCTTTAAAAGAAATGTTTTATCTTTACTTTATCTGGAATTTATTTTGTAGCCTGTTTTAAATATTGATCTAACTTTAGTTTTTTCTCAGTTGGCTACCCAGTTGCCTCCAGCTCTTTCTTCAATTATAGAAAATGTTATTTCTAATATGCATTTATCTCTGGTTTATCTTCAGATTCTTTTGACTTCTACTGATTTTTTTAAATCTATTTTATTTCCTATTCATGTCCTATTCATCACTATAGCTTTCTAGTATATTTTGATGTCTACTAAGACATATCCCTGTCATTTTTTCTAACAATTGATTTATTCTTATCTATTTTCTATTCTGTAATAATTTGGGAATCAATTTGATAAGTTCCATAGAAATTTGATTAGGATTGCACTGAACTTAGATTAATTATGAAGGATTTATTGAGTCTTCTCAACCATAAATATACCATATTTATTTTATCAAATCTTCTTTTACACCCCTCAGTAAATGTATTGGTTTTCTTTAATATTCATATTAGAAAATTTTATTTTATAACTATCACTGGTGTATAGACAGATGATAGATAGGAAGATAGAATCTGCCATGTTGCTGAATTTTCTTAAGAGTTCAAATAGCAAATTCAAGGAAGACTGCCTAACAAACTACTTAGATTTTTATATAAATCCAAATGATACTGACAGTATCTCTTTATTGTTAGTGGTCATTACTTATTTTCCATATCGTAGTGCATTATCTAGGACCTCCATTATAATGCTGAATAGTAGTGATCATAACAGCCATACTTCTCTTGCACTAGATTTTAATAGGAATGCTTCTAATGTTTGAACAGAAAGTGATATGTGTGCCGAAGGGATGTAAGTGTTTATATAGTTTATATCCCACAAATAAAAGCAAACTTTTGTATGTGTGTGAAGCAGCTTCAGTCTCACAGACAGTATTGGAAAAGACTTAATTTTGGAAGGTTTCCTGATCTTCAGTCACAATCTTTTAAGGGGCCCCCAAGAGCATCTTGTGAAGAGAGCCCTAGTCAACATTTTCTATCACTCTTTAATGTTCCACATTGTTTTCCCATTAACCCAAGGACAAATAAAAATTCCTCACCTTTGATTAAAATCAACCAGAATTGGTCTTGTATGTGTCAATTCTGTCTCAATTCTGTCACCACGCAACTCTGCCCAACATGTTCACTCCTGCCCGAAGTACCTGAAAGTCATCACTGCAATAGCCCATCTAGGCAGCGCCATTCCTAGTCTTCTGAAAAATCACTCTTTACTACTGTAAAGACTCTTCATTTGGGGCCTTTTAAAATCACTCTCCTGACATACATCCAGATGGACCTAATGGATATCTGGTTAGGACCTCTTCTGTCCAGAGCTCATCATTCCAGGCAGCTAGCTCTGATGTGTACATGACCTAATGTTTCAGAGGTTGTCTATCAGGATGAATTATTCTGCACTCGTATCATGTCATTTACTGTATGCCTAGTGCTGTACTAGAATATTTAGTGAATAACAAAAGCATAAAAGATATTTTTTCCTACAATTTTTCTACAATTTTTCTACAATTACTCACATTGTAATTGATTCACAAATATAAACAAGACCTGTTTCCATGTATGAAAAATTATTCTTGGAGGAGGGGCATTCTTAAATTGGAGCCTAACAGACAGATCAGTATAGAAGGTCTAGAAATAGGTTTTGTTTTGGACTGATACATCATGATTAGTAGGTCCATCTTGGCTGAAATCAGAATTGGGATACATATTATTGAATCTCTCTCTATATTGAAGCCCTTATTTCTAGACACTAAGTCACCATCATCTCCTTTTCACTCATATTCTGACAAGTGCCAAGCCTGCCTCATGTATCTCCATAGGAAGTCCATTCCTATAACCACATTTACCTCCACCTGGAGGACTGTAAGTATTTATCCCCACCTGGAGTATCCCCATCTACGTGGCCTCCACACCTCCAATTTCTCATCCCCCAATCAATTATATCACTGTGATAGCTACCATCGCAATCTTACAGAGAAGCTTCAAGCATGCCAATCCTATCCTCAGAAACGTAATGGTTCTCTATTGCCTACAAACTTAAGTCCAGACTTTTTACACTAATGTTTAAGATCCTGGATGACTTTTCCTACCTCTTTACCAAGCAGTGGGTTTTCTATAATCCAACCACATGTAACTGTGCAACCTAAGTCCTTATCTTTGCTTATACTGTTACATCTCCTGGAATATCCTCCTCTCTTCTTCTTCCAAGGCCTTAGTCCAATACCAAAAAATTTCCTGCATTATTTCCATCTCTCATTAATTCTGTCTTCCTCTGGATTTTTCAGTCCTCTTAAACTATGTGTGGCAATTAAATCACACTGCTGTTTATATATATATATATATATATATATAGAGAGAGAGA
>NW_016808764.1:1036203-1057763 GCF_001698545.2 Rhinopithecus bieti
TCTTTATATATATATATATATATATATATATAGAGAGAGAGAGAGAGAGAGAGAGAGAGAGGCGCTTTTTTACCCTTCTCTACTAGATTGTAAATGCTCTGAATAAGGTATTGTAGGCTACATCATTGCTATATTTTCTTAGGATGATCACGGTGCCTAGAACATAGGAGGGCCTTTGTGAATTTCTTCCACATTGAATGGATCATGCAAATAAACTGAGATAACCAAAGGTTATAAGGCTTCCCTTGATTGGAGTAATTTCTATTCACAATATTTTGCATTCGTGGCCCAAAAGAGTACATATAAGCCAGCTTTAGGCACTGAGTAAACCAAAGTAGCAATTGTCAATCTTTTTTCTCTTCCCCAGAATATTTACAATGTTGCCCTACTCACTTGCTCTTAAATACCAAGAGGGAAATGGTTAAAAGAGATTTCTTAGCCTATTGATTTTCTTCACACATTTATGAGCAAAAAGTTAGAAAGAAATTCACAGCAGAAGTGCATTTAGAGAAGGCTAAGAGCAGCAGAAAACCAGATGACACATCCTGGAATGGGAGCAATCAAGGTTCTATTCAATCCTTTCCTTCTACCCTCTGCCTCAGAATATTTCCCCCTTTGAAACGTCTGCGCAGTTGCACAGGTGTATTGAATTCACACTGATCCACCAAAAAAAGAAAAAAATTGTTTTATGTCAACAGCATCCAGAAATTTCAGCAAATTATTTAAGAGGCAAAGATTAAAAATAATCCACTAAGGATTATCTCCTATTAACAGGAAAGTGGTAATACTTTTCAGCTGCAAATAATCTATTGATCTAACTGTAAAACTGTAGAAAATATAATCTGTTTGTAGAAAAAAAAACTTGTACTTAGTGCTGTGCCAGGTAATGGGAAGGCATATGCCTAGACCAGAAGTCAGCAAACTTGCTGTAAAGGGTTAGGTAGTAAATATTACAGGCTCTACAGATAGTTAATCTCTGTTGCAACTACTCAACTAGGCCTTGCAGCCAGAAAGCAAATTATATAAACAAATGGGCATGTCTGTGTTCCAATTAAACTTTATTGACAAAACAGGCAGTTGGCTTGCAGCCATAATTTACCCAGGGCTACACCGTATGTTCTTTGATTAGAGTGATCACATCTTTCTTAGTAACCACTGCATCTTCCATGTCCAGTTTAGTGTCTGACTTTAGTGACTGTAAATTTTAAAAAATTAATTTTACAAAAGTATCTTTTCTGTCCCCAGAGAGCTTACTATCTAATGTTTATTGTAAGACGAAACAGGAAAATGTAGAGTAAGAAAATTGCAAGGACTGTAAACATGAGATTGGCTCCTAGACTTACCATAAACTCTAATAAGGGTTTATATTTTAACTAATCCTATCTCCGTATCTCAAGAAGTCAGTTTTCCTAACTATTGAAAATGGATTTAGGGTTAGAATTAGTTATAAAACGACTACAATTAATGGCTTTTCAGATTGCTTTTCTGAAGCTCAGCTTAGGCCAGAAAACCAAAAGAGCCCCATAAAGTTCACAAGATAAATAGAGACTGAGGTAGGCCCCCCTCTTTTCACCTTTACCTGCCATTTGTAACACATGAATTTCTCTCACAACATGGAGGAGTCAGACTCCATTGCCACCATCAGCAAAGCCCTTAAGAAGGGCTAAATAAGGGAGATATAGCAAGAAAGGGGGCATATTCAGAAAGACAGGATTATTTGATATGGAATTCTTTCCCTAGCCAACATAGGTCATCTCCTGGGGGCCTATAGCTGGATCTTGGTTTAAGATAAGTTGATTACTGGTATATAAATTAGAATTCTGAAAGTAAGCAGATAGTATACTCAGGATAATTCAAGGATAGTTTATTTACAAGGTGTGGATAGCATATAGGGAAGCCACAGGGGATGATAATATCCCAGGGTTAATAAGAGCAGAGACATCATCACCCCTAAGCCCAACAGGACAAGGGGAGGAAGAGTTGTGGGAATCCTGAAGAAAAGAGTCATCTGGAACACCCAGATGATCAAGTGAGGGGCAATGACCTTGTGTTGAGGGACATGGCCAGCCATAGGTAACCTCGCAGGGAGGGAAAAGGAATGTAATTCTCCATTTCCCTTCCTCTCTTTGATGTCCTGCCAGGGCTCCTGATTGGTTGAACCAAACCAGACCCCAGGGGCCAGGAAGCCTGTTGGCATGATCCACATTGGTCAGCCTTCAAGGACAGGGAGCAGGGTAGAGAGGGTTGAGAACAGAAGATGTCCGGCACAACCAGAGCCCAACGGACCTGACAGCTCATTACCCCAAGGCTGTCTGTTGAGGGTTGTTAGGTACATTGTGATGACATCGATTGATCATCCACATACTCCCATTTTTCTCCTGAATGAGATTTTCACTACTGTCTACAAGGAAATGAATTGAGCAATTTTCTATTCCCTGCAATGTAAGGAGATCTCTTGCCAACCACTCTCATTTACCAGATGGTAGGTGATACCGTGAGGTCTGTTTGACTCCTTCTAAGGCAAACAGCCAGGGAGAGAGGGCGTTGGGGTCAGGAGCCCTAGTTCTCAGTAGTGGCTCTGCCCCTAGGTAACTAGGTGACCACAGGGAGGTCACTTCTCCTGGGACTTAGTTCCACTTTCCTAATTTAAAACATAAAGTGATTGGATCTGATGATCTGTGATCAGATCTTTTAACCTAGAGTTCTATTGAAATCATTTAAAATTTTATAAAAAAAACTTTGTGCACATGAGCATTTTCCTATCATAATAATAAGAGCTCCTTCTTATCAAGCACTTACTACTCAGTAGGTACTTAGGCACTGTGCTTAGCTTGTTCTCTCTCCCCATCTCTTCCCTTCCATTTTCTCTCAAAAAAAAATATTTAAATCCTCACGACAATCAATGAAGCACTTGAGTCTTTTTCTTCTTTATCCTTCAGTGATGTGCCCAAAATGCACGGTTAGTAAGTGGCAGAACAAGAGAATTCTCACCACTCTCTAATCCTCAAGATCATGGCCCACTTTTTCCCTGCTGTTGTCTCACCTCCTAGGTCAGGCACACATAGCTAAAGATGCCAAGTGTATATTACCTACTCCTATAGGACAGGCCTCAGGGCAATGCTGGAGGACTATTTCCTGGAGGAAGAAGGTCAGGGAGTTTGGGTATTGAGGTCCACAAGAATGACTCACAGCATAGGAGAGGTTAGGGAAAAACAATTCTGGACTGGGACCATCAAGTCCTGTAGAGGCCTGGGGGTGAGAGAGCTAAATACCAGAGCAGGCCTGAAGACCAAAGAGACTTTGATGCAGAGCAAGAGTGCTTCCTCTCACCTTTTAGATGCTTTTCCTGTAAATAGCCATAAACTTCATTGAACAATCTGAAGAAGCATTGCCCCATTCTCTCCATAGCAGCCTCAGAAAGCTCTAAAGAAACAGCTTCCTTCTCTATCCTAAGGAAAGAACCTATCCAAACTTTCCAGAGATTTCAGGCAACAGAAGATTGGTGTTCTTAGTTCCTTGTGATCTGGTATATCTAAGTGAATTGAGCCACCAGAGCACATGCTGGGATTGCTGCTGGTCTGCCATCATCTGGAGAGCCTCTCTGCCATGTCTTGGCTGCCCTTTGAAAGCCAAGCTTTTCTGTTGCTTATTCCAAATGGAGCCAATGTCTAAAGAGCAACTGTAAGGCCAAGATGTCCCATCTATGAAGCTCCCAAGATATTCTGAGAATAAGAGTGCTTTTCTGACCCATCCTCTGAGCTTCCAGTGGGCAGGAATCCTCTGAGCCAACACGCAGCCCTCCTGATAGCCTGGTCAGTGAATGGCACTTACCATGAGATGCCAGGGACACAATTCCCCTGAAAAGAAAGGATTTGCTGGCCTCTCTCTGCAAGGGCAATGGGGGCTTTGGAGTTCATCGATGCTGCATCTCAGAATGGATTACTCTACTGGGCATAGGCAGCAAGTAAGCCAGGGTTATTCCTCTTTACTGGCAGGAGCCATACCAACAGAAAACCTTGGCAGCCCCATTTGACCTGGATCATGAATTTGAAATGCTCTGCATGGCCTAGCAAGGCCTCTAGATCCCACTTTGTTCTGCCAGAATCCTTCCCTTGGCCTCATCAATCCATGTAATCCCTTCCTTATTATCTGGCTACACTGATGGTTTTAGCATAGGTTGCCTCTGAGCTGCCTGAAACCTGCAGTCTGTTACCACTGCTGTTGCCAGAAATCTCAGCCCAGTACCCAAGGCCTAAGGGACTCTGGAGCCCTCCATCCAGGTGCCAGGATGGAAAGGACCACTTGGTCTGGCTGCTCTTGACTCAAAGAAATGTGAAGATCTTTTTAAAGTAGCCTATAAGGGATAAGATGGTTGATGCTGTATGTTGATCTGCCCCTTGTCTGTCCTCACAGCCTGTGCTGACATGTCAGCAAGAGATACATTTTCCTTCTGCTGGTTTGCTGATTCTCCCAGCTTCCCATCACTGACAATCACTCTGAAATAGCTGGGAACTTCATTTCCTCTTTAAACTGTGACACCTGGCTCTTTGGATTGCTTTCATGGATGGAATTTCACAGATGAAGAAACTGAGTTATAAGGAGACCAAGCAAGCCATTAAAGGTAACAGAGCTTGTCAGTCGAAGAGCTGAAATGCAGAGGAGGAAATAAGACTGGACACATCTCTTACTGCATGGTGGGCATGGGACTAAGCCTCTTACACATCCCCTTTAATTAATTGCTAACCCATATTGGATGTGGACATTGTTCTCATTATTGCTGCCACCTGTGAGAACACCTAGTCCCAGCCTTCATGAAGTTTGCAGTCTGATGTTCTTTCTCGATACCGCAGTGACTTCGGTTTATTCTACCCATTTTGAAAAACTGTTCCTTTCATATTCTCTTCTTCAGAAAGCTTTCCTCTTATTTAGAAATTGAAATCCATGGATGACTAAATTTGCATTTTATTTCTTCTTGCCAAAGCAAAATTGAATCAGAAACTCATGAAATTCATCATTAACCAGGTTCCTTTTAGTTTGTTCCTTAAACCAACTTTGACCATCCACTCTGTAAAAGGCAACAACAGGCATCTGAGAGAAGAGGTTCTGTCCTCTAGAAGGTTAGAAAGTAGATGGAAAAGGACCCAGAAATTCTTTTCCTGCAGGAGCTCTTGCATGTGGGAACCTGGAGACAGTTTTAAGAGTGATCAACAAAGCTTGGCCGTGATACATATTTTACATGGAGCAACCCAAATCCATCAATAATAGAATAGACACATAAAGCGTGGGATAGTCATACATGTAATCCTGCCCAGTAAGGACAATGTGTGAACTCCAAGTCCAGGCATCTCTGAAGATCAACCCCAAAACATAATAGAGAGCCACAGAAGTCACAACAGAATGCAAGTCATATGTCCATTTATATGACACTGAAAAATGAAAAACTAAATGCAATCACATCACATGTTCAGTGTGTAGGTTGTGAAACTGTAAGGCAAAGCAAGGGCATGATTCCTCCACTCACCAGGATGATCTTTGGGCCTGGGGACATGCAGAAGGGTTTGACTGAAAAGGGATCAGGAGATCCTTCTCAGTTAAACGTTCTATGTCCTCATTTGGAAAGTGGGAACCAGGTAGTCTTTCTTGTGCTTCTTTAAAGTGTATAGATGTTTTTTGTAGATCCTTTCATATGTGTGTGTCTCTACATACCCTAGAATGTAAACTTTATGGGGGTAGAGTTTTGCCTGTTTTATGTATCGCCAGGTCATTAATACCTTCAAGGGGGCATTACAGCTAGTTGACATTCAATACCTATTTTTGAGTCAGTGAATGAATTTCAGCCTCTCTTTGAAAGATTAACAAGAATGTGTTTTAATTCTCCCTGTGAATTCACTGTGTTTTCCCTTTGCATTAAGTTAAAATTCAAACACACTTCCACCTTAACTTCATTTTGAGCTTCTGTTGGCTGTGGTTCCAAGCCACAGCCTTAGATTTCAGTTTCTCTCTTCCTCTTTCCTCCACACAACCCTAACTCCTGTAAGACTTCAACAAGGAGTAAGGTGCTCAGAAAGAGAATTTGCAGCTTTAGCAGTTCCTTTTTAAAATTTAGAATAAAATATAGAAGCAAATCAATACTTCACAATTTTATTTGTGAGCTTGGGTTTTTTAAATAAGGACCCTTCCTTTCTAAATCAGACTGCATTTGCGTTATGAGAAGAATATGATTGGAAAAAGAAATCCTATAAACAGAGAAAACAGATATTCAAGGCGCAAAACACAAAAATCCTAGCCCCTCTTCTGAGTATATCTTTTAAACTCAAAATGCTACATCCTATTGAATTGCTTCCAAGTAGCAAATTAGAATCAGAGCCCAAACAAACTCACTTAAGTTTCTTTCAAAATTGAGATTCACCTGGTCTCCACCCTGGGTTCAAATGAAATTGGCTCTCTTGGTCCCATCTCCCTATGCCCACAGAATTCACACCAGTGTCTTGTGGGTGTCATCAGTGTGGGTGGAGGACAGTAGACATGGGCAGCTGGCCCTATAGAAGTGATTACTTCTGTGAGGTTTGCCCTGTGGCCTGTCACTGGTAGAATGTGGGCCATGGGTGAAAATTAAACAGCCTGGATTAGGCCTCATCCTACCTTTCCCCAATGCCATGTAGAGCTTACAATGATGTTTTGGGTGTCACATGGAGAAAATATTGCCAAGAAGAGACCTTCAGAATGTCTAAGAGACTCAACCCTGTGATCAGCAAAAAAGCTATAAACACAGAGGAATAAAATCAAAAAACAAGGTCAGGGCATGTAAGCAGAGAGTCTCAGGACAGAATTCAATGAAGATTTAAAATATTTGAAGGTAGGTGGGCCAAAAAGCCTCTTTTGAAAGAACAGACAAAACTGAAAATAGACACCATGAGCTACAGTAAAGAGAGAAGAGAAATCTCCTAGTACCTAAATTCTTGTAGTACCTGGTGTCTATGTGTGCAGGATTTTGTAATGAGGCTTCCACCTTTCCCTCTACCCAACTCTTCCTTACACATACACAACAAAAAAGAGAGAGAAGATTCATCCCTTCTCTTTGCTGTCTCTAGAGTTCCCATTTTAGTTGGTTGATTCTCTAGTACTTAGTGGTGTACAATCAGGTGATACTATTACTATGAATAGTACTACTACTACTACTAGCAGTTAAGATTATTAAGCACTTCCTGTGTACCAGGCACTGTTGGAAGCATCTTATAAGTATGAGCTCATTAATCTTCATAGTCCCTTCCCCATAGGAGTAAATGCCCTCCTTATATACAAGAAAAGTAAGGCACCATCTATGTAACACACTCAAGGTTACACAGCTAGCAAGTGATAGCATACTAGAGAAACTGAAGGGAAGATCAGAAGACTTAGGCAACTAGGCTCAGGCAGTCCACCTAACGTAGGCCTGGGGGTTATGAAAGAGGAAGAGAGAAATGTCAAATAGGTTCGACATCAAGGAAGACTTTTAGCAATACCAGAGTAATAGCAGGTGGAAAAGAAGGAGAGGAAAGGTGCTTATCAGAAACATGGCTTATAGGTTATGAATTTTATCAACTTTTATGTTCTTTAAGATACATACATAAAAATTGAGCTTCCTTGTGTAATATTTATGTGTTAGACTGGGTTCTCAGATCGTAACTCCATAGAGTCCAGAACATATAAGGACCCTGCTTTTATGTGGGTTACCTAAAGTGCTTAATGGTTTCATATGTGCCCTCTGACGAGTTAAGTATAAGTCTCATGAGGATAAAATGTAGTGGTGGTGTGTGTTTGTGGAGAGGTGGCAGCAAGGTGTGAAGTGCCTCCAAATAGCTTAGAAATGAGATGGCTGCTCTGATAATGAAACTATGAAATTAGTGTATAATGTATTCATTCATTTAACAAATATTTATTGAGCACCTACTACATGGCAGGCACTGTGATATACAGATAGATATAGCAGGGAACAAAATAAATTTTTTGGAGCTTACATTCCAGTAAAGAGAGAAAGATAATGAGCAAATAAATGAGTAACTATTTAGCATAATGTCAGTTAATGGCTGACTCAGTGGTTCTGAGCTGAAATCTTGAAAGTTGTCCTAAGATTATTTATCTACCAGCTCTGCAAATCCTGTCTCAAAAAAAAAAAAAAAAAAGTTGAATGACTTATCCAAGGTCATCTAGCTACTCAGAGACCATCCCAGAATACCATTTGTATCTGCCCAAAAACTCTTTATAAATTTCCCTATTATAGGGAGTAGTGGTCAAGGGTGCGGAGGTATCAAAGGACAGAGCTAGGATTTCAACTCTTATATCTAACTGTGTGATTTGGGAAAATTATTTCACCCCCCTGTGCCTGTTCTATCAGATACAAAAGATGTTTCATGACAATGTCTCTCATAGCATTCTTGAGAATGAAATGGTATAATCCTTGTCTAGCACATCAGTGGCATTCACTAAGCATTGGCTGTTGTATCAAATATGACATTGCCATTACTTCCTTCTACCGTCCACTCAGGGGAAGCCACCCTAAGAAAGCTCTAAGATCTAGAGACAAATGCCCTTAGGAATAAGAGGTATCTTGAGAAGAGTGGCCACTGTGGGGAAGTCTGGGGCAAATGCCTAGCACAGGCTTCCAGGGCCTGGCAGATCCCACCTGCCAGCTACCCAGTTCCCTTCAGGAGCTGCATTGCTTGGGATGGGCTCTTTTGGAAACTATTGGTCATTATAGCAGACACTGTCACTTCTTCCCTCACCATTTGTGTACTCACTGTTGTTCCATCCTATTCTGAGTGCTTGCTCTGCAGGAGTAGGCAAGACTCGTACTTAGAGCAGGCCCAAAATAGGTGGATGTCTACGCCAGCCTCCTTGCTTCCTGGAGCAGGACAACTCATAAGTGTGTTCTCCACCGTCTGCCAGAGTCCCCGACAGGACTGAGCTCCAGTTGCCCACACGGTAACCTACTCATCAACACATCTTTTGTTGGTCTCCTTCCCTTTCCTATGTCACCTCCACACTTCCCTACTTGTGTTTCCTGGGATCACCTAAATCTTAGTTTCAGAGTCTGCTTAAAGGAGAACCCAGCTGTAGACAGCTGGACTCAAAAAGCTCTCCAGTTCAGCACACCATTCTTGGTTAGGCCACCCCATTACACCCCATTTGCCCGCTCTTAGTTTCTCTTTGCACTGGGACTTACAATGACAGTCCTTGTGCTTCTGAATAGAGCTTATTACCAAAATACCCAGTCTGCTTATAACGGAAACTGGAATAAAACCACTGTCACCAGTTTGCCAGTTTTTGTTGTTGTTGTTTTGCAAATGCCTTTTACTCCACTGACCTCAGCTCCACTCCCATCCCACCCACCTGCTCAGAATGGTGTCCTCTCATCCCAGGCTACCTTGATGCTCCTCTCAAGGGAGAACTGAAGGAAGCAGTCAATTTCAAAAATATCTCTGAACTAAGGAGTGTTTAAACTGAAGAGTTAGAAAAAAAAAAAGATTTCCTGAATCAGCAAAGATTTATGCTAAACAACCCTTTTATGAAATGACCCACTGAGAAAGGAAAGCTTCACTGCAGCAGTTTAAGAGATTTCTTGGGGAAGAGAAAAGCAGTCATATTCTTTCTCATTACCTGACTCTAAGTACTTAGAGAAGTCTCCCATGATGCCAGCCAGACTCTTAGCAAGTGCAAAACAGCTATTTGTAAAGGCTTATCAGATATTTAATTGAATTATTTAGAAAATAGCAGTTGAGAACCTACCATGTGCTCTGGTAGGCACTGACCTAGAGAATGGGGATAGAATAGCAAAAACAAATAAACAACCACCCCCAAACCCCCCAGAGTCTCTGTCCTCATGAGACCTACATTCTATGTCAGTTTATTGCTGCATAACAAGTGGCACCAAAACCTAATGGCTTAAAGCAATAACCATTTACTTCCAATTCTGTGGGTCAGCAATTGGGCCTGGGCTCAGCTGAGCTGGTCTTCTATTGGTTTCACCTGGGTCCATTCATGCACCTGCAGTGGCACCTTATCTGGGACTGTGTGGTCTAAGAAGGCCTGACTCCTAGCTGGTGCTAGCTATCAGCTGGTTGGTCGAAGGGCCTCAGGGGAGACAGCTTATCTCTGCTCCGCATAGCCCTTCTCCTTCCAGTAGGCTCCCTCAGACGTTCTACAGTGTTGTGTTTCAGCATTCTACTGGTCAAATCAATTCACAAGGCCAGTGCAGATGTAAAGGGTACTCTATCTCTTGATGGGAGATGCATCAAAGATACATTGTAAATGGCAGGTATACAGTTTTGGAAGGAATTTGTGGCCTTTATTTATTTGCAGTCTATGGTTATTCTAATAGTTGAGTCAAATAGTAAATACATAACAATGGTTAGCTAGAATTTCTCAACCCTGATTCCATGTAAGAATTACCTGGACAGCTTTTTTAAAAAAATGCCATGCTCCTCTATCACAAGCAATTAAATCAAATCAGGGATTAGAGCTTGGGAACCTAGGCAGTTAGCTCTCCAAGTGATTCTAAATTGCAGCTAGGTTTGAGAATCACCAGTTAAAGTGCACTGAAGGAGAAATGAAGCAGGGTAGAGGGATGTCAAATAATAAGAGAGCTGTGTAAGATGTGGAAATCAAGGGGAGACTCTCTAGAGAGGAAACATTTGAGCTGAGATCCACATGGATGAAGGGGGCAGGGAGCCTTGGTGCTACTTGGAGAAGGGAGGGAAGAGCAAGTGGAATACTCTGGGGCCTGGGATAGACAAAAGAGTCTGGGTGGCAGGAGCAGATGTGGTATGGCAGATGCGTTGTGAGAATGGTCTAGACCATTCTAGACTGGAGGTTGCAGTGCTTTGGAGGAATGTTCTGTCTGGTTTCCCAGGAGTCAAGACCTTGCACTTTGATGAGTCGCCTCACTTGGTTTTTGTAGAGAAATGAAGCAATAAAGAACGGACTAACTAATAGACTGTGGAAGGGCATATGATTTTTTAGAAGGTATTTATTGAAGAACTCACCAATTGAGCAGCCATCTCTAGAATATGGGAAACAAAGCAGGAGAGGAGAAGAGTATGGAATATGAGAAAATAACAACAAAAAAGGGATTGCTTCTGAGAAGCCAAATGTAGAAAAAAAGAACTCTAGGCTGAGAGACAATGGAAGCTGTGAGCTGACCTTCCAGGCAGGGAGACAGCACCTGGAAATGTATAGGAAGGAAGGACAGGTAGCAGCTGGAAATGCGGGCATTAGAAATGTCACTGGACATAATCTTCCGTGGCGATTGTGCCACTTATTATGTGTAGGGAAGGCAAAATCTTCTGTCTTCACACTTAGAGTTTTTCAGCTGGGCCTGTGAATTTGACTGATGACAGATTAACAGGGGAAAAGCATGCAAATGTATTTAATTGAAGTTTTTTATAAGTCCTCATATGGAAATGAAGACTCAAAGAAGTGGCAAACTGTGTAAAAGTAAACTGTTTGGGGAGGCTAAAGGAAGATAAGAATGATTTTAACAAGGTCTGTTTGTACAGAATTCTCTCGGTCTCAACTTCCTGTCCTTGATGATAAGAATGTTCTTTCCCTTCTGGTACAGGGAGGCCATCTTCCATATGGGGGGTTTATCTCCTGCTTTCAGGAAGATAACAGGGAGGGTCGGAGCACCTTTCTTGTACCTGCTAGCTTTTTAAAAGGGCCTTTATCCCAAAATAATCTATATGCCAAAGTAGCATATTTTGGGGTGGCTGATTCTGCACCCTTCAAGTTGCTGTATGAAATCAGTTGCTGGGAGACTTTTGCTTGGGTTTCTAAAGGTGCTACTCTATGTGTCATGGCATTTACCCTTCACATTGCAGCTATGGGGTGAGGGTCAAGGGTGCCAGCAGTACGTTCTCCATTTTTGTAAGAGCAAACAGAATCCCTGAGAGCCAGAAGGCTGACACCACATTCCCCCAGCCACTCAGTAGCTGACAGGGGAAAGGAAGCAGAGATGCTAGCTCCTGCTGTCCTTGCTCACCTTCCCTCCTTCCCACCCTGCCACCCTCCTCTCCCTGCTCAGCTGACATTCTGCAGTCTGCCCTTGTCAATGTACATTTATGGACCACCAGAGGGATCTTCAGCATCTTGTCCTCCCACCCACCTTCTCTGACAAAGTTTCTAATTTACTGCCTAGGTTGTAGCTTCCCAGGAAGAAGCCAGCCCTGTTCAGAGTTGTTATTTCACAAAATACCATTTGTGTCCTCACTGGAGGGAGCGGTGTCTGTCACCTTGTGGAGCCACCTTAGAAGGTAACAAGAATGTGATGTGGCCCAATTCCCAGAAATGGAGCCCTTAGCAAGAAGGAAAAATTCTGGAAGAAACAAAATTAAGACCTAAATTGGATACTCCAAACCCACCAAGGGCTAGCCACCAAGTAAAATATGGTTAGTGTCCCATCTCCAGAAACTATATGGCTGGAAGTTTCACCATCCTCTTTTCTGCTCATGGTGGAATCAAGGTCAGCAAGCAAAGGGTTTTCACTGCACTGAGAGCTGCTGACCAAGCCTCTCTCTGTCAGGCTTCTCCCTAAGGGTCCTGAGACCCTGTATCAGAAGTAAGCAGGAGGCAGAATTCCAGACCCCTCACCAACCCATTGAGTAAGAGTCTATGGGATTGGAACCTAGGATTGCTCATTTTAAACAAGCTCCCCAATGTTGCTATAAATTAAAACTCACAAGTTAAAGTAAAAACTTAAATTCAATTCTCAGCCCTCTAGCAACCAAGTGAATTTCTCTCTCATTGGCCTAGTAGGAAATTCCAGACCAAGAACCTTTTTCCAGAACATGCCATAAACAAGAGGCCCTAAAGCAAGACCATGAGCCCCTACTACAGCAGAAAGAGGGCATTTCCCCAAGGACACACTTTTAATAAGCTCTGGGAAACAATTCATTCTGCAGCCCACATTGACTACAGCATCCTCCTGGCTCTCTGTGTGCTGGGAGGAGCTTAGTAAACTTAAATGAGGAGACCTCCAAGACAAGGGGTCTTGCTGGTTTGAGCTTACTCCTCAGATTTGGGTTTTGACATCGTTGATGGAAATCCTAGAATATAGTTCTGGGAGAAGAAAAAAGGGAGACTGATTTGTGTGTATCTCACAGATGAAAAGGTTTTGTTCTGTTGGATTCACAGACTAGGACTAGATGAGGTGTGACCATGAGATGAGAAAGAGATCTGCTGCCCAGGAGGTGGAGAGAGGAGAGGAGGCATGTGAAGATGCAGGGAAGCCCAGCTCCACCTCCTGGGCAGCAAATCTGTTCTCATCTCTCTCTCTCTCTCCTTTCCTTTCCTTCACTCTCTTTTTATTTCTCTCTCCTTGTCTCTTTCTTGTATCTCCCTTCCTCTCCAACATTCTTTTTCTCTCTCTCCCTTTCTGTCTCCCCTTTTCTTCCTTTTTCTCTTTCCCTGCTCCACTCACCTTTTCCCTCATTCCTGCTACACAGATTTACCAGGTGCCCGCTCTGTGCTCAGCACCATGGATAGCAGAAAAGAAAAAAAAATGAGAAAAACAGTGGCCTCTAGGAGTTCCCTAGATCATGGGGAGGATCAAAGAATAGGCAATTGTGGCTCAGTTATGAGTGGTGAGGTGGAGAAACCTAAAGCAGGCATCTAATGCAGGCTGCGGTCCCAAGAAGTAATGGTTAAACAGACACCTAAGAGAAGAGTGTGCAGCACACCAGTAAAAGACTAGAGTAGGGGTAGAGAGGACTCTAGGCTGGAAAAAGGTCCCAATTCAAGAGAAAACATGGCACCTGTGAAGAGTCCAGGGCTGCTACACACAGTTGTGTAGGTTGCATCCTGCTCCAGGGCCCTGGGTCAATGAACAAGGGTCTAGAGCCTCACTGTGGCATGGACCTTCCTATCATACAGTGAGTCTCCTATATTGAGAGGAACGTTGTGCCCATTTCTTCCACTGTTATTTTTCTTCCTGGTACACTGGCAAAAGACTGGGACAAGGACAGTAATACAGAAACTTAAATGGGACCATTTTTATTCTAGTTTCCTTGTTTAGGAATACAATGATGTCTCAGACTCTGCCCAGTCTGAGGCTCACCAGATATGGCCAAGTCTTGATCGTTTCCTCCACACTTTAATTTTACGGGGTGTGCTTGGTACCTCTGCTTTCAGATTAGCCTCTCTTCCTCGCAGTCATTGTGCTCTTAGGTTGCACAGCACAGAAGTATTTTGTTTCCCAAATTTCTAGCAAATGTCTACCTAGTGATGCCTCATTACAATTTAGAGAACAACTTTCAACATGAATATTGGGAATCATCATTTATTCTCCCCTTTGGAAACAGAAAGCATTTTGATATACTGCATTATTTTTCAGAATTTGGCTCCAAATATGATCCAAAGGCACTTTAAAGAATTAGATATGTCTAAAAAACATTTGCATACTTTTCTAGTAATTAAAATTCATTTAGCTGGTCAGGGAGATGGTTATCAGCTGAGACAAAAATGACCTCAAGATACCAGCAATTCCTTCCTTCAGAAACTAAGAGTTGCCTGTCAACATCTCTTTCCTCTACAGTTGAACCGAAAAAAGCTAGACTTTGCTCTCTCATTGAAATTGTGTTGACTCAGCCTTGCCCATCAGAAATCTTTGAAGGAAAGATGGCTTGTTAGTAGAAATGGGATTCTAAATATTTAGAAAAAATATGTATGTGATACATAATATATTTGGGAAAGATATTTTGAAATAAATGGACTTCACTTTCTTTACATAGAAGAAACCATTTCTTTGAAAATAGAGTCAGTGAGAAAAGAGGCTCCTCCAACCTTTAACCTTCCTGCACTATCAGGAAAGGAAAAAAAGAAATGTTGTTTTGCCCTCCAACAGGAATGAGGGGTGAGAAAGATGCATGCTACTGATCTGTGATGGCATGTCCCAAAGTATGGAGATGTGGCTGGCAGACATCATAATCACAAAGGCAAAATGTCATAGACAAAGAGATGAAGAGACCTGGAGGATTGTCCTGTACAACTTCTTGTTCTAGAGGTGAGAAAACCAAGGGTCAGTGAGAGAGTAACTTTCCCAAGTCACAAAGCAAATCAGTGACAGTGCTGAGATAAGTCCCTAAGATGCCTAATCTGCAAATAACTTTCTTCAATACCATGAAGAAAATAAGTAAGCTTCATTCACAACTACCATTTCCTGGGTATTGAGTGAGGTTAGTGGGAGGCAATGACTTTAGACATGGAGGATAGAAGCTGATGGAGAAGAGAGTTACTTCCTTCTCTTAACAATAGACCAGAAATAGGAGGCAGTAAAGTCTGTATGCATGCATAAACATGAGTGGGGTGTGTTTGTGTGTGTGTGTGTGATTTTAGGTAGAAATGGCACATAAGCAACACATGCATGGAAAAAAAGCATGGATTTTGATATCAGACAAACTATGGCTCAAATATTCACTCTCACATTTACCATGTGATCTTGATCAAGGGAGGCAACCTCTCTCAGCCTCGCTTTCTTCATGTCTATTGTGAGGATAACAAGTTATCAATCACTTACATGGAACTTTGGTGTGCACATGGAGCAAGATAGAGAATGTAAAATCTCTGCACCAAATGGATAAAGGAGAGGTCATTTTCTTCTTTAGGAAGCAATTATTAGGGAGAGAAATTTTTGTTGTTATAAAGGAAGACTATACATCCTGTTTTCCCACATTTTTTAAATTCTCAAGAATTAAGATGTTTTCAATTGTGAAACAGAAGGGAGGAAACAGGAAGGAGCCTTTATTAAGGATGAAAAATTGCTACAATTTTAATTTTGAAAGCAGGCTTATTGACCGACTGTGGGTATGTTTTCAGAATAATTAACAGGAAAGCCAGGACTGAGGAAATTAATTGCTATCAATATAATTGCCTTCCAAATGGCAACCTTGAGGCTGACGTACAATAAAGCCTTAGTTTAGCCATGGGATTAGGTAAGGGCCCTGTTTGATAGGCTGCTCACTGACTTGGGAGACTCAAAAAGTAGCTCTGTCCATCATAATGGTGTCTTCCTAAGATGGAGATGAATATTTGTTAAATTTCTACAACGTGCTCAGAGCTGCTGTTGTCTATGCAAATTTAAATATCTTATCAATCTTATAAATCAGAATTAATTCTATTTTACAGAGGAGAAAACTGAGGCCTGAGAGTTTGCTCAAAGACAAATGTTTGGAAATTGGTAGAGTCAGTTAGAACTCAAATCTGCCAAACTTCAAAGCTATGATCTTTCTTCTCTACGAGAACACCTTCCACAAAGCATGTAGCGGATGTGAGGGTAGAGGTAGACTTAGGGCACTAGAGATCTGAATCTCACTTTATTGACGGTTATTCCATTCATCCTAGGTTTTAGGACCACCATTTAATAGCTTAGTGACTTTGGCAAGTTTCTTAACGTGTATGCTACTCAATTTTCATGTCTCTACCAATTTTGTGATTTTGAATGTGTCACTTCCATCCTACTCCTGTAGGATGCTGCCACTGCCTAACTTTAGTGGGTAGAAGAGTGGGAGGAGATGCTTATAGAAAAATGTGTATGTGTGGTTGTGTGTGTGTGTTTTAGGATAGGAGGTATAAGCCAGAAACTTCATATTATTTCCTTTCATCACAGTTGACCCAGTCCTTATCCACTGAAAGAGATCAAATGAAAAAAACTAAAAGGCAGAAATGAAGTCCACAGGCAAACAGCCCGGGCGGCGCCCTGGCAGCCTGGGCGGTGCCCTGAGCCTAGTTAAAGATTGACCCCGGACCTAACCGATTAGGTTATCTATAGACTCCAGACATTGTAAGGACAAACGTTGTGAAAGTCTCTGTCCTGCTCTGTTCTGTTCTAATTACTGGTGTCTGCCACATATCTTAGTCCTGGGCCCAGTACAAACACATCCCTCTATTTTGTCCCAACTTCCTGAGCCCAGTACAAACACATCCCCCCCACACATCTCAGAAACACCACCTAGAGAGCCCCTGATAAGGTCACAACCGTTTGTAGTTTTACTAAATGCGCGGGAACAAATAGAAAACTGTTAATTGTATAACTTAAAATATTAACCAATTACCAGTTGTGATGCTGCAACCAAAAGAATTCCTTTGTACCTCTGTAACCTTACATATCCTGTATGCATCGGGCTATAAAAAGCGGGCACATGCATCATTCGGGGCCCTCTTGTATGTTGTAGAACGGAGGGACCAAGTTCGAACTTGCATTAAAGATCCTTGCCGCTTGGCTTTGACTCTGGACTCTGGTGGTCTTCTTCGGGGAATAAACGGTCTGGGCATAACACCACCAACTTGGATACACTCCCATTTCAGTGGCTGAAGGTAAGAATATATTTCTGACTGGTTTCTTGAAGCATGGAGGAAAAAGTTTAAACGATTGGCGATAAGGGCGTACATGGTGAAGACATATGGATAAATATACACGTGTGGGCACAGAGAAATCTGTAGCTCATGATAAATCCCACCAGAAAGCATCCACCATGGAAGATGCATTGAAATACCAAGGAAATAAAATGACTGGGACGTTGATGTTAGACAGCCTTCGTCTCCAGACATCATCTGATTAGCACGTAAACAGTGACCCTGGCTGCAGAGACAGGTCACAAATTGGCCCAACATGATGGTCTCACACTAACACATCCCACAATTCACTCTTAAGACACTTTATATCTCTCCTGTACTGCCCTTACCATAATTATAATTAAGCCTTATCCCTTTCCCCAGATGGAGACTGAGGGGAAAGAACTCTTTCTAGAGTAGACATTTTGCAGTTTCTCTTTGCATAATTGAGGGAGCCTTGATGAAGGGGCATATGGTCTCTTTCTTATTCCAGCAGGCCACCTAGGTCTCAATCTGGAAGAAGGAAGGAATAATAATTGAACTTCCTAACTTTGTGGAAAAGGAAGGGCTCTGCAGCTCACAGGCACTAGAGTAGCTACTTTTTTTCTCTTATGGCTTAAGAATGTGCTGTCTCTGAGAACTAATAATGTCTTCAGAGATGTGAGTATGGGCACAGACCAACAGGTACTGTGTTCATTAAACAGATGTACCTGTAAATCATTCTGTCAGAAAAACCAAGCGGGAAGATACACCTGCCCCCACCTAAGCCTGTGAGATTTGGAGCCCCAAATTCCCTTTCCATGCTGGAATACCAATAGGTATCTCCACTTATGCTGCCAAATTTCTAGGAAACCAGTCCTGATGCAAGGACCCAGATTTGGGAAATTGTACAATGGCAGGATAAGAGAGTGAGAACTGGGTTGTTGATCACCTCACATCAAGAAGGGTGGCACTTTACACAGGAAAAGATAAGATAAGGAATAGTGTGAATTTAAGGGCAGAGAAACTGGGAGAAGAATGAGAGCCTCTATATGAAAGCTACTTTCTCACTGAGTTTTGGGAAAGTTGTATTTAGCAATAGCTTTATATTTTTCTTTTCTATGTTGTCTTTTCCTTTTTGGAAAGTATGTATTTTATTAGAAACATAACACACATTCCAGCACATGTATATCTAAGTGGACAACTGAATGGATTTCTTAATATGAACACACCACTGCAACTCCAACTCCCAGATTAAGTCAGAGACTCTCTTCATAACACCTGTAAGTTACTACTCATCCCTCCTTAAACTCAGCCACTGACCTGGTTTCCTGATAAGATAGAGAAATTCATGCAAGCCATGTTGCCATGAAGAACAAGAAAAACTTGATAGGTTTCAAAAGGTATACATGTAAAGGCATTACAGTGCTGCAGAAACAATGAAGACTAGCAGCAGTGAAATTCTACGGGGGAAAGCATTGCAGAAGTGAGCTAGGATTTAGCTGCCTTTTGCCAATTCTGGGCTTGAGCCAGAGGCTGAAAATTTGGGCTTGGCCCAGGCAGAGCAATGATGCTAGGGCAAGTGCTAAGAAAGTGATACAATAAGGCTTGTAGCAGATGAACAGGGATGCAGTGACTTAAATGGCAAATGGAATGGTTTCACACTGATGGCATTTTCTCTTAGGACATTTGCTAAATGTTGAAGCTACTTGAAGCAGAAGGAGAAAGCGCTATGCCCTATATACTAAAAATAAAACTCTAAGCCCCCAAACGGACTGAATGGGCCCCCCCTTGGCCAAGAGGATCTCAAAGAAACTGGAAAAACTAATTCAGGCCATGATGGGAAAAGGGGTCAGACATGCCTCATTATACCCTCCTCCCTTTGGATTTAAGAGGTAACTGACAAGCATGAACCTTAAAACAGAGCTCTTAAGCCTGGCAAAATAGACTCTATGTAGCAATAAGATACCAAATTCCAACCTTATTCTGGTATAGCATCACATGACAGAGATCAAGCACAGAAGGAAATAAAAGTATTTTACCCCAAAATGTTGTTCCTTGACACATTTTGAATGGTCCTGCAAAGCATCTCTGTGGGAGAAATTTGCATTCTGTAGTGAATCTCCTCTCATTATTAGGTATTTTCTGAAGAGTCTGACATCTTTTAAGGCTTGAAAAGAGATTTCTTTCTCAAAAGCTTGCTACCTGAGGGCTTCATTTACATGATAAGAAACTTGGCTTCCCCATCCCTGCCCCTCCTTACCTTAACTCAAGCATCTCTTTATGCTGACTTCAACTCTTCAGGCAGAGCTTAACTCTTTCAACCAGCTGCCAATCAGGAAATCTTTGAATCCACCTATGACCTGGGAGCCCCAGCTCAGAGATGTCCCATTTTTCTGCACCAAACCAATGTATACTTTTCATGTGTTGATTTATGTCTTTACCTATTGTCAGTCCTCTGAGCCTGAGCCCAAGCCAAGCCATGGCATCCCCTGTGACTTGCACGTATGCACCCAGATGGCCTAAAATAACTGAAGAATCACAAAAGAACTGCAAATGCCCTGCCCCGCCTTAACTGATGACATTCCACCATAAAAGAAGTGAAAATGGCCAGTCCTTGCCTTAAGCGATGATATTATCTTATGAAATTCCTTTTCCTGGCTCATCCTGGCTCAAAACTCCCCACTGAGCACCTTGTAACCCCCCACTCCTGCCCGCCAGAGAACAACCCCCCCCCCTTTGACTGTAATTTTCCTTTACCTACCCAAATCCTATAAAACGGCCCCACCCTTATTTCCCTTCCCTGACTCTCTTTTTGGACTCAGCACACCTGCACCCAGGTGATTAAAAAGCTTTATTGCTCACACAAAGCCTGTTTGGTGGTCTCTTCACACGGACACACATGACACCTATAACTTCCATTTCCCTAAAATGTATAAAACCAACCTGTAACCCAACTACCTTGGACACATGTTCTCAGGACCTCCTGAGGTTGTGACACAGGACATATTCCTCAACCTTGGCAAAATAAACCTCTAAACTGATTGAGACCTGTCAAATTCTTTTTGGTTAACAACCCAAACTCTGAAAAGAACAGAATTTCCCACAGCCTCGCAGTGCCTAGAAGACAAGGAACAACTATGAGTGGGCTCTGAGAAACTATAGACAAGGAGTATTACAGACTTGTTACAGGTAGATAGGCTTTGATTGGGGCTCTGCCCCACCCATAGGAATGTCAGATGATGGTTCGGCAATCATTACATTGCATCTCTAGAAGTGATAAATTGGCAGCTAGCACCAGGGAGTGGCCATTTCCTGATGGTCCATAGCTGTTGCACTAAAGTGTTCGCTGAATACAGATGCCAGGCAGAAGCAACTGCCCAGGCCTGTGCACTAAGAGACAAAATGGCAGAGTCTGACCTTCCAGCGGCACGCCACCAGAAAAGGGCAGAAAGCCTCAGGTGGGGAGGCTTTCTATTGATCACAGGACCATGTGATCAATAACCAAGGGGAAAGACAAATGATAAAAACATCATGCGTACAACTTCCTAAACACACTGCAGGTGCTCATCTCCCAGGGTAAGGAGGGCACTGCACATACAGGCAGCCCACCCTAAGGGAAGAATCATGGGAAAGGAGCCAGCCCCTAAAGTTTGACCTAAAGGGTCAAGTTTAAACACCACACTTGACCTTCACATCTCTAGTTGGGACTCTTCCAGACACACTTGCCTTTCTTTCCTGGTCTAAAGTCTTTTTAAATAAACTTCCACTTCTGCTCTGAAACTTGCCTGGGTCTCTTTCTCTGCCTTAAGCCCCTCAATTGAATTCTTTTTTCTGAGGAGGTAAGAATTGAGGTTGCCACAGATCCATTTGGAATTTGCCACCGGTAACTGGGATACCTGTCACCGGTAACCAACTGAATTGTGACTCCTCTGAATTCATATGTTGAAACCCTAACCTCCAGTATTTCAGAATGTGACTATTTGGAGACAATATCTTTAAAAAGATAATTAAATTAAAATAAGATCATCAGAATGGCCCCTAATCCAAATGACTAGTTTCCTCCTAAGAAGAGGAAATTAGGAACCCAGAATGGTGGTTCATGCCTATAATCTCTACTACACAGGAGACTGAGATGGAAGGATTTCTTGAGGCCAGGGGTTCCAAATCAGCCCCAAGTAACATAGGAGAGAGACACTCATTTCTGGGGGGGGGGGGGG
>NW_016808764.1:1061360-1065090 GCF_001698545.2 Rhinopithecus bieti
AAGAAGAAAAAGAAAAAATTGGGGTGCAGACACAGGTACAAATGGAAGACCACATGAAGACAAAGGGAGAGGACAGCCATCTACAAGCTGAGGAGAGAGACCTTAAAAGATACCAACCCTGCTGATACCTTAATCTCAGACTTCTAGCCGCCAGAATTGAAAGAAAATAAATTTCTGTTGTTTAAACCACCCAGTCTGTGGCACTTTGTTATGGCAACCCCAGCAAATGAATATAGCCCTCAAGGGAGTCATGAAGCAACATTTACTATCTGCAACTGTTTTCTCCCTGAGCACTTGCTAATCTGAGCACATCTAAAATCTGCAAATCCAGGTTTGGCCTTGGCAAAGGGCCACTGCTATGGGAGAGATAAACCAGCAGAATTGGATTTTGGCAGTCAAATTGGGCTGAAGTGACAAAATTGAAGATTTGAGGAGCCTCAAACATATAACCAGTATCCTCTTCAATACTTTTGCCAAATTCTGAAGTTATAAACATGCTAAGCCAAAAATCTCCTTAAAGTAGAGCAAAAAATTCTGTAGTTACTCAGTACTAAAAAAAAAAAGAAAGTTGGATTCTCAATTAAGTTTCCTGATGGCCACAACCTAACAATAGGAGGAAATTAGATTGAGACTGGTAATTATGAAAAGTGCAGCCCAGGCTTACCCATTAGCCACCCCATCCCAGCCTCCTGACATCCATTTTCCCATCAGAGGAAAGGGCAAATCTACCCTGTGAAAGATAAGATCAGCTGAAACTCTGCAGTGTTTTAAAGATATTTAAATAGTAATGATTTACTGGGGATGTAGAAACAGGACCATATGATCAATAACCAAGGAGAAAGACAAATGATAAAAACAGATCTGCAGATGATTCAAAACAGTCAAGTCTTGTTATTTGTGGTAGTTACGCTCTATAAATTGCCAAGAATGCTGAAGTAATGAATAGTGAACTATCGCTACACAGGGAAATATAGGATGTGGTTCTGAAAACCTCTGGTCACAACAGTTTTATCAGCCAAGATTCTATTGGCATTATATAAGTTTGACAACATCTTGTAAGATCAGCCAGTGTTACCAGCTTTGATGACCTGCTCTTCCACATAATTCTTCCTGTATAATACTACTTAGCAGGTATTTTAAAAATTCTTCCACAGCCTCATGATCTTCAGAGCCTCCTTTGCCTACATTTAATATTTCTCATGTTATATCACCTTTTCAAATGTGTGAGCCACCATCATTAACTGGGTAGTGTGTAACATTTTCCTGACCCTGAGTGATGTAACAGTAAGTCTGACATTCACCATCATGGTAGTGCTGTACATTATGCTTTTGAAAAATCAATCATCATCTTAAGAATTCACAATTTTAGACACTTTATAATCTTTTCCATGGTTTCATTATACACTATACATGTTACTTTAGCACTTTCCAGAGTGGCCTTACTTATAGACTGGCAAATTTTCTCTTTCTTTTTCTGCATGTGTCACATTATTGATTCATTAACATTGGACTCATGATGAAGCGTACTATAGCTCATGCCTGAACAAAGCTTGTCTAGTATACATATTTTCTCTGTACGGTACATCACAGCCATCTTGCACATTAAAACACCAGACAGCACTATAGCACTATGCTTGGGAGCCATTTGAAACAGCAAAATTGCCAAATAAAGCACAAAAACACAAAAATAGACCACAATAAGACAGCTGAAACAATACTGCCAAGTGTCACCTTGTTCAATCTCAGCTGGGAACATGTGCATCAAGAAAAAAAAATTTTTCACCACTCCGCACATTTCCATAAATGACTGTGAAAGTGCCGTAAGTATTGATTTGGGGTCTACAAATAAATTTTAGCAAGTAAGCAGATTCACAAATATGGAACCCACAAATAATGAGGATCTACTGTATTCATGTTAACAAAGACTTCCAAATAACTACAATTCATATGTTTAAAAGTATAAAGAAAAAACAAAAAAATGAAAGATTTTCATCAGAGAACTGGAAGCTATAAAAAATGAATCAAATAAACATCAAATTAGAAACATAATGGATAGATTTAACACAATATTGACCATAGAGAAGATGGGATTATTTAACTAAAAGGAAGGAAAAACAATATACTGAGAAATGGAGGCAGGTGGACTAATTTAATAAATAATAAGGCAGAGCACAGTATACATGTGAGGGACACCAAAATCAAATTGCTAAAAACGAAAGACAGAGAAGCCCTTAAAAGTAGAAAGAGCTAAAAATGCATATTACCTCCAAAGGAGTATTAATAAAGTTGAAAGCTGACTGTATAACAGAAAGCATAAATGAGATTATCTTTTTATTTTTTTAAGACAGAATCTGGCTCTGTTGCCCAAGCTGGAGTGCAGTGGCGTGATCTTGGCTCACTGCAAGCTCCACCTCCCAGGTTCATGCCATTCTCCCGCCTCAGCCTCCCGAGGAGGTAGGACTACAGGCACCCACCATCACGCCCAGCTAATTTTGTTTTTTGTATTTTTTAGTAGAGACAGGGTTTCACTGTGTTAGCCAGGATGGTCTCGATCTCCTGACCTCGTGATCTGCCTGCCTCAGCCTCCCAAAGTGCTGGGATTATAGGTGTGAGCCATGGCATCCAGCTGAGATGATCTTTTAAGTTCTGAACTGAAGAAAATAATTACTCTGATTTCTCCTGCCATTGATTAAGTGTTGCTATTTATGAGCACTGTATAAATGGAATTGTACTCTTTTGTGTCTGGCTCCCTTTGTTGAATATTATGTTTTTGACATCCATCTATGTTATTGCATGTAACAGTAGTTCACTTATTCTCATCATATAGAGCAAAGATCCATGTAACAAAGGACCACAAATAATTTAGCTACTTTACCATTTATGCACTGTTTGGTTATTTCTAGTTTGCAGCAAATATAAAAAATACTGCTATAAACATACTTAAGCATGTCTTTTGGTATCACATTTCTGTTGGTTGTAGTCTAGCAGTGGAATTGCTAGATCATGAACAATGCAAGTGCTATAGACTACATTGAGTCCCCTCCCTGCAAATTCATGTGTTGAAGTCACAAACTCCCATGTGTCTCTACGGGACATAGGGCATTTATGGAGATTAAGGTTAAATGAGGTCATAAGAGGGAAGCCTTCCAATAGAACTGGTGCCCTTATAAGATGAGGTAAAGACGCTGGATCTCTCTCTTTCTCTGTCTGCCCTTTGAGGACGCAGCAAGAAGGCAGCTGTGCACAAGCCAAGAAGAGAGCCCTCACCCAGAGCATGAATATTCTAGCACCTAATCTCAGACTTCTAACCTCCAGAGCAGTGAGAAGGTATATTTCTGTTGTTGAAGCCACCCATTCTGTGGTATCTTATTATGGTAGCTAATAAGAGTTGACTAATACAGTCTATTTTAAGTGATAGTATATATTATTAAACAAGTTTCTGAAATGTTTCAAACTAGCAGTTTACAATGGTTTCAGCTAATCCATATCCTTTACAAGAGTTACTATTATCTATATGTTTCACTGTATCAGTCTTGTTGTTCTGTTGTGGTATTTCATCATGACTTTAATTCCCCTGATTAATAATGATATTATAATCATTATTTTGCAAAGTGCCTTTTCATGTCTTTTTTTTTTCCATATTGATTTACAGCAGCTCTTTACTTCTTAACAAACATCTTCTACTCTCTTTATTGTATTTTTCTTTTTTTTTTTTTTTTTTTTTTTTTTT
>NW_016808764.1:1065730-1086404 GCF_001698545.2 Rhinopithecus bieti
ATTGCATTTAATGTATATATTAATGGTTGACAATCAACATTTTTACATTATTGAATCTTTCATATATGAACATATACCATTTATTTATGTATTCTTTAATTTCTCTTAAGAAAGTTCTATTCCTAAATATTTGATGCTTTTAATAGTACTGTTATTTTAAATCTTATTTTAAAATAAGATTTATTTTAAAATATTTGATTTATTAGTATGTAAAATTACTGATTTTTTAAAAATGTTAACCTCATACCTTCGTACTTAATTTGCCAAACTTATTTTAGTGTAAATTACTTTGGATTTGCTAACTGATCTTCAGTACAATGTTGGACATAAGAGAGTTAACAATAAACATACTTGTCTCATTTCTGATCATAGAGGCAAAATTTTGATATTTTATCATTAAGTACTATGCTCATTATAGGGTTTTTGTAAATAGTGTAATCAGATATGGGATGGCCTTTACGTTCTTGACTTGCTAAGAATTTTTATTATAAATGGGGATTGATTATAAATGTCTTTGTTAAGATTATTATATTCTTTTTCTCCCCTATTCTGTTAATGTGGTAAATAACATTGATTGGTTATTAAATATAAACAAACTTCACAAATTCTCTTTGCAAACCTTATTCCTAAAATAAAACCAGTCACCTATCTACCTACCCCTCCCCCCAACACACACACACATATACATCATTAGAGTTATTTACTAATTTTTAGTTTAGACTTTTCGTTTATGCTCCTGAGATTTTCCTATAACTTTCTTTTCTGGCACTGTATGTGTTAGGTTTTGGTATTAAGTTTATGCTGTCCTCACAAAACAAATTTGGAAATGTTTCCCCTTCTTTATAACTTTCTGCAAGCATTTGCATAAAGTTGTTATTTATTCCTTCAAGATTTAAAAGAACTTACTGGAGAAGACGATACCTGGGCCTAGGTATTTCTTTGTGAAATTGCACATTCAATTCCTTTAAATGATATAAGACCATTCCGATTCTCTATTTCTTAGTACCAGGTTTTTAAAAATGTGCTCTTAAGAAATTCGTACCCTATACCTACATTTCCAAATTTTCAGGAATATAATTCTTCAGTATATTCTCTTACCTTTCCAAATCTCTGAATGATCTATAGCAATCTCACTTTTTGTTTCTGCTATTGATTTTTTTTTTTAATTTCTCCTCTTTTCTTCTTGCCTAGACTTGCTAGAGATTTAACAATGTTATTCACCTTTTCAAACATTCAACTTTTGGCTCTTTGAATCTTTTGTGTTTATATTTTCTGTTTCACTAATTTTGTTATTATTTTTTTCCTTCAGTTTCATTTGGGATCTATTGGCTATAATTTCTGAGAGTGATACTGAGATTTTTCAGCCTTCCATTTTTTATTAATGTATGCATTTAGACTTAAACATTTCCCCTTAACCACAGTTTTATTAGCATCCTCCAAAATTTTATGTCATATTTTCATTTTCATTTAGTTTGAAATATTTTATAATATTACTTGTGATTCTACCTTCAATCCCTGGATTGTTTCAAAATATGTTGCTTAATTTCCAAGTAATTGGGGATGTTTTAGCATTCTTTTGTTATTGATATCCGGCTTGATTCCAGCACAGCCTGAATGAAATTGTTCATTTAAAATATATTGAGCACCTTTTCGTGGCACCTCAGAGGTGATCAGCTGCTTCAAGATGAAGCTGAATATGTCCTTCCCAGCCACTGGCTGCCAGAAACTCATTGAAGTGGATGATGAATGCAGATTTCATACTTTTTATGCGAAGTGTGTGGTGAACAGAAGTTGCCGCTAACGCTCTTGGTGAAGAATAGGATGGTTATGTGGTCTGAGTCAGTGGTGGGAATGACAAACAAGGTTTCCCCATGAAGTAGTATGTCTTGACCCGTGGCTGTGTCTGCCTGCTACTGAGAAAGGGGCATTCCTGTTACAGACCAAGGTGAACTGGAGAAAAAAAGCACAAATCTGTTCGAGGTTGCATTGTGGATGTCAATCTGAATGTTCTCAACTTGGTTATTGTAAAATTTAAAAAGGAGAGAATAATGTTCCTGCACTGACTGATACTATGGTGCCTCATTGCCTGGGGCCCAAAGGAGCTAGCAGAATCCACAGTCTTTTCAATCTGCCTAAACAAGATGACATCCTCCAATATGTTGTAAGAAACCCCTTAGACAAATAAGGTAAGAAACCCAGGACCAAAGCACCCAAGATTCAGCATCTTGTTACTCCATATGTCCTGCAACACAAACACCAGTGTATTGCTCTGAAGAAAAAAAGTACTAAGAAAAATAAAAAAGAGGCTGCAAAATAGGCTAAACTTTTGGCCAAGACAATGAAGGAAGCCAAAGAAAAATGCCAGGAACACATTGCCAAGGGATGCAGACTGTCCTCTCTGCAAGCTTCTACCCTAAGTCTGAGTCCAGTCAAAAATAAGATTATTTGAGTAATTAGAGGAGATTAGACTCTCAAAAAATATATATATTGATATTTATGTTTCTGCTTGTAATATTTTTGTTCTAATGCACTTAATAGAATGTGTATTCTGCCACTGTTGAGTACTATGTTGTACATATGTCAATTAGATCAGGTTTTCTTGAATTGTGTTTTTACTGATTTTCTATGTCCTCACTGAGCATTTTGCTTTGCTTGTTCTATCAGTTACCAAGGTATGTTAATGTGTCTTACTGTGATTGAACATTTGTCTGTTCCTTCTCTTAGTTTTTTACTTGTAAATTGCTTATCAATTAATTTTTGTTCTATTTTAAAATTTACTTTTTAGGTTTACAGAAAATTGCCAGGTAGTACAGAATTCCCATATAAGCCCTCCCTGTCACACACATACAAAGTTGCCTATTTTTAATATCTTGCTTTAGTATAATACATTTGTTACAGTTAATGAAACAATATCAATTTGTTATTATTAACTAAAGTTGAAAGTTTATATTAAGATGCACTCTTTGTGTCATATAGTTCTCTATGTTCCCCCAAATGCACGATGTCATGAATACACCATTATTACACAATAATACCATAAAAATTCCCTATGCTCCATCTATCCTTCCCTCTCGTCCTTCTAAACCCTGGCAGTTGCTGATTGTTTAACTATCTCTATACTTTTGCTTTTTCCAGAATGTCATACAGTTAGAATCGTATAGTGTGTATTCCTTTCAAATGGGCTTCATTTGCCTAGAAATATGCATTTAAGGTTCTTCCACCTATTTTTTGTGACTTAATAGCTCATTTCTTTTTACTATCAAATAATATAATATTGTATGGATGAACCACATGTTGTTGATCTATTTACCTACTAAAGGATATCTTGCTTGCTTCCAGTTTTGGGCCATTATAAATAAAGCTACTATTCACATTCAGATTTTTGCATAGACATAATTTTCAACTCTTTTGGGTAAATACCCAGTAGCACAATTATTGCATTATACAGTAAGACTATATTTCATTTTTTAAGGAAATGGCAAACTATCTTCCAAAATCATTGTATCATTTTTGAATACGAGCAATGAATGAGAATTCCTGTTGGCTCCACATCCTCACTGGCATTATTTGGTGTTATCAGCCAATCATTGATCCTCTTGGCAGGTGGTTAGAACAGGGCCATAATGCCTTAAACCAATTAGGGGACTCACTTCTTTGAGGCTTATTCTCAGACTTTGTGAGGTTTGGTCGACCTCTGATCCAACCCCATTCCATAATGTAGCCCTTGAAGGATTCAACCTGAAAATCTTGTGTGTTTTCCAAGATGCCTCATTCTTAGAGTCTCAGACTTCAATGTTTTCGCTCCCCTGTAGTGTTAGACTGATGAAAGTGCCACACAGCTTTTTCATCACACTGTGCTCCTTCCTGAAACTTATCATATTCTCTCTTGCTCTCATTCTCTACCTCTTGTTCTATAACTCCAGTTTAAGAAAAGGCAAATGCCTTAAGGGAATAACTGTCACAGGCTCACTTTCCTGCATATCCCTTATCTCTGTAATCCTGGCCCCTCAGTTCTGGTAACCTCAGACTCTCTCCAGTGCTTTTAGATAGACTATATTTAAAATGTCTATTCAGCAAAGCAGTTGTTTAGAATACATAATTAAAAGAATGTGTAATTCTTTCCTGATGTCTGTATTGTCTGGCAAGAATACAATCTCCCTGAGGGCCAGGACAAACTTGTCTTTAGCCCTACCATCATCTGAGACATTAGCTCAGTGCTTGGCTCCATAAATTTTGACTGTCTTTTGGAAAGAACAAATAAAGAAAAGAAGAAAAGAGGCAACTTTAAAAGAAACTTCCTCTTATAGAATCAGTAACATAAAAACAAAGATTCTTATCAAAGATTCTTGAAGCTGAATGTGCTTGAGTTGTGTGAGCCAGACTGCCCTGCAGTGGGAGTAAACATTTCTGAAACTTAACAGTTAGTTCATTTTCCATTCTCCATCTTCCATACTCCTCTGTCCCAGTGGAAATGGAAATGGAGGCCTCACATTAAAGGCCCCTGGTTTCACTAGGTTCCATGTGGTATTGAGTGAATTGTTAAAAGAAAAATTTAAAGAGAAATCAGGGTAGTGGTTTATGTGAAACAACAGTAATACTTGAATTAAAGCCATAAATCAAGTATGCAAATAAGCCTGTGCTCAGGGCAGAAATGCAATCAAATGGCCTGCAGAAGGAAACTTAATAAGCCCTGCCTCTCCTTCTATTACCTTGCAGTAAGTTTCCTGAGATTCGGGTCTTGTGGGGACACTGAGAGAGGGTAGCTCCAGGCATTCCAGTAGCTCTCACAGAAGCTGTACTGGGACCTGGCAGCATTCTAACACCTCAGAAAGGGTTGAACAGTTTGCATCTGTGTCTCTGTCAACAGGCATTAAATATGCATCTGATCAAGATAGTAGTCAGGGTTATGAAGTACCTGTGGGGGAAATTTGCTTGAAATTATGAGTATATGTACATGCTTTCTTTCTGAAATGGCTTTAGGGCTGAAATTCTCACAAAAGAATTGGTTAAAGAACAGGAGATGGTTCAAAAAACAATGACTGTTAACAGTTTGGGTGGAAAGTAAGGAAGGCAACAAGACCAAAATTCAGGGTTCCTTACTAAAGATGGGGCCTAGCCCTGCCCGTGGAATTTTTACCAGTTGTTGGTGGCCATAAAATCGTGGCAGTCAAGTAATCATATGTCTTGGATTGCTCAGGATAGTCCCGTTTTATTCCTACTGCTCCAGTATAATTGTTATTAGCACCTCCTTTTGTTCTTAAGAGTGTCCTGGTTAGGAAGATAAATTTTAGGACCCCCCTACAAAGTAAGGATCTCCAAAATTATTCACTTTTCAAGTAAGTCAAAAACTCAGACGATTATTTCACAGTCCAGTAGGCCTCACAACTCATAGGCTAGATCTACATCCATTAATGAGATTAGTAAGTTTCCTCTCTCTGGAACTCTTCAAGTAAAGACTAGAAAAGGAGATGATGTCAAGGAAATTTGGACACAAAGCAAGGGCCTATGTCAATGGTTTTGTGAGATTCCTTCTTTCCCTGAGGTTCAGCAAATCTGAGAAAAAAACTCATAGGGGAAATCGTTTTTCAAGTTTGTACAAGAAGATGGTAGATGATGAAGAGGCTGAACCCAAGTTTTCTCACTTTCTTCACTAGAGACTGATTATGATTAGGAGAAAATAAGCCAGACAGGGAAAAATTTAGAGTGGTTCTAGGTACTGCATGTCTAACTCAACTGAAACCTGTACACTAACTCCAGTTTGAACTTTTTAAGGGCAGTAGAGTTTTTGTTAGATGCAAGAATTCAGGTGGTAAGAAGGCAGGGAAAGTTGGGGGGATAGAAGTCTTCATCAATCATGCCTCCTGCAAGGACACCAATTTAACAACTTATCTACACAGAACAAACACCATCATAAGAACCAGAAATCAGGCAAGCCCTCATAGTATCTGGTTTTAACATTGTGTCACTGAAAGAGACACTGAAGACATAGAAAACAAGTCTTGAATTGCTGACGCCACCCCTCCCCAACCTCTGGCAGCAGCAATGTGGTGCAGAGTGTCCCTGGGCACTGGAGGAGGGTGAACACAGCAATTACAAAGCAATAAACTCAGCACTGTCCTGCTACAGCAGAAAGAAACACCAGACCAAACTCAGTTGATGTCAGCCCATAGCAGGAGCATTTAAACCAGCCCTACCCAGAGGGTAATCACCAATCGCAGTGGTCAGAATTTGACTTCCCACAAACCTTACCACTGAGGGACAAAGTACTCTGTGTCTCTAAATAAACTTGAAAGGCAGTCTAGGCCATAAGGACTACAATTCTTAGGTGAGTTCTAGTGCTCAACTAGGCCCAGAGACCAACTGGGTGGTGGAGCATGCACATACTGAGATATCAGCTGGGGCAGCCAAAGGAGTGTTGGCAACACACCTCCCCTACCCCCAGGCTGCACAGCTCATGACTCCAAAAGAAACCACTTCCTTTTGCTTGAGGAGAGGAAAAGGAAGGCAGTGGAGGACTTTGTCTTGCATCTTGCCATAGCAGGATATGGTACTGGTCAGAGTTGTGAGGACCCATTCAAGGCCCTAGCTCCTGGACAACATTTCTAAACATACCCTGGGCCAAAAGGGAACCCACTGCCTTGAGGAAAGGACCCAGTCCTGGCAGCATTCATCACCTGCTAACTGAAGAGCCCTTGGGCCCTGAATAAGCAGCAGCGATACCCAGGTACTATGTCAAAGGCCTTGAGTGAGCCTCTGAGTGGACCTCTAAGGTTTTTGACTTCCAGATGGCATCCCTGGACCCACATGGGGCCTGGGGGACCTTGCCACCCTGAAGGGAAGGACCTACACCCAGCTGGCTTTGCCACCAGCTGATTGTAGAGCCCCAGGGCCTTGAGCAAACATAGGCAGTAGTCAGGAAGTGGTTAGAGTAAGCATTAGCTGAGACTCACTGCTGTGCTGGCTTCAGGTCTGATCCAGTGTAGGGGTGCTTGTGTCACTTAACCTCCAGCTTTAGGTGGCTCAGAACATAGAGAAAGAGAGAGACTCTGTTTGTTTGGGAGAAAGTAAAGGAAGAAAATAAGAGTCTCTGCCTGGTAATCAAGAGATTTATCTTGGGTCTTGTCCAAGATTATCAGTGTGGTACCACTAATGAGTCTGCAAGAAACATGTTACTGGCCTTGGGGTGCCCCCTAAAGCACATACATCTTAGATCACAACACCCAAGTCCTTTTACATATCTAAAATGTGTTGCTCAAGAAGGATGGGTAAAAATAAGCCCAGACAGTGAAGACTGCAATAAATACCCAGCTCTTCAATGCCCAGAAACTGAAGAACATTTGCCAGCATCAATATCATCCAGGAAAACATTACCTCACCAAATGAACTAAGTAGATCACAAGGGACCAATCTTGGAGAAACAAAGATATGAGACCTTTTAGATACAGAATTCAAAATAGCTGTTTTGAGAAGACTCAAAGAAAATCAAGATAACACAGATAAAAAATTCAGAATTCTATCCAATAAATTTAACAAAGGGATTGAAATTATTAACAAGAATCAAGCAGAAATTCTGGAGCTGAAAAATACATTTGGCACACTGAAAAATATGTCGGAGTCCTTTAACAGCAGAACTGATCAAGCAGAAGATGTAATTATAATGAGCTTGAGGACAGGCTATTTGAAAATACACAGAGGAGACAAAAAATAATAATAATAATAAACAGTGAAGTAAGCCTACAGGATCTAGAAAATAGCCTCAAAGGCCAAATCTAAGAGTTATTGGCCTTAAAGTTATTGAAAGTTTATTCAAAGGGTTAATAATGGAGAACTTCCCAAATCTATAGAAAGATATCAATATCCAAGTACAAGAAGGTTATAGAACACCAAGCAAAGTTAGCCCAAAGAAGACTATTTTAAGGCATTTAATAATAAAACTCCAAAAGATCAAGGGTAAAGAACTGATCCTAAAAGTATCAAGAGGAAAGAAAAACAAATAACATGCAATGGAGCTTTGATACATCTGGAAACAGACTTTCAGTGGAAACCTTACAAGCCAGGAGAGAGTGTAATGACATATTTAAAGTGCTAAAGGAAAAAAAAAAAAACTTTGTAATAGTATATCTGGTTAAAATATCCTTCGAACATGAAGGAGAAATAAAGACTTTCCCAAACAAAAACTGAGGGATTTCATCAACACCGACCTGTCCTACAAGAAATGCTAAAGAGAGTATTTCAATCAGAAAGAAAAGGACATTAATGAGCAATAAGTACTCACCAGAAGGAACAAAACTCACTGGTAATATTAAGTACACAGAAAAACACAGTATTATAACACTTTAACTGTGGTGTGTAAAGTACTCTTAACCCAAGTAAAAGACTAAACAATGAACCAATCAAAATAACTTTTCAGGACATAGCCAGTACAATAAGATATAAATAGAAACAACAAAATGTTTAAATGTTGGGGGATAAAGTTAGGGCATGGAATTTTTTACTCATTTCAATGTTTATACAAAGTGTTACATTATTGTCAGGTTAAAATCATGGGTTATAAGACAGTATTTGCAAGTCCATGGTAAACTCAAACAAAAACATACAGTGAATATACAAAATTAAAAAGCAAGAAGCTAAATCATATCAGAGAACGTCACCTTCACTAAAGGAAGGCAGGAAGGAAAGAAAGAAGAAAGAGGAGACCACAAAACAAAAACCACCATAAAACAAATAACAAAAGAGTAGGAGTAAGCCCTTCCTTATCAATAATAACAATAAATGTAAATGGACTAATCTCTCCAATCAAAACACATAGAGTGGCTGAATGGATGAAAAAATAAGACCCACTGATCTTTTGCCTACAAGAAACAAATTTTACCCTAAAGTCACACATAGACTAAAGATAAAGGGACAGAAAAAATATTCCATGCCAATGGAAACCAAAAAATAGCAGGAGTCACTATAACAATATTAGACAAATAGATTTCAAAACAAAAACTGTGAGCAGAGACAAAGAAGGTCACTATATAATGATAAAGGGGTCAATGTGGCAAGAAGATATAATTTTAAATATCTATGCACCCAACACTGGAGCATCTAGATATATAAAGCAAATATTATTGGAGCTAGAGAGAGAGATAGGCCCCAATACAATAATAACTGGAGACTTCAACACCCTTCTTTCAGCATTGGACAGATTTCCCAGAAAGAAAATCAGCAAAGAAACAACAGACTTAATCTGCACTATAAACCAAATGAATCTAATAGCTATTTACAGAACATTTCATCTGATGACTGCAGATTACACATTCTTCTCCTCAGGACATGGCTCTTTCTCAAGAACAGACATATGTAAGATCACAAGGCAAGTCTTAAAACATTCAAAATCATGCAAATAATATCAAGCATCTTCTCTGACCACAATGGAATAAAACTAGAAATTAATAACAAGAGGAGTTTTCAAAACTATAGAAAGACATGAAAATTAAATAATATGCTCTTGAATGACCAGTGGGTTAATGAAGGAGTTAAGAAGGAAATTGAAAACTTTCTTTAAATGATAATGAAAACACAACATACCAAAACCTATGGGATACAGCAAAAGCAATACTAAGAGGGAAGTTTATAGCTATAAGTACCTACCTCAAAGAAGAGGAAAAAATTCAGGTAAATAACCTAATGACTTTAGGTTATCATAACCAAGTGGGATTTTTCCTTGGGATGCAAGGATGGTTCAACATACACAAATCAATCAATATGATACATCCTATGAACAGAATGAAGGATAAAAACCATATGATCATTTCCACTGATGCTAAAAAAAGCATTTGATAAATTTCAACGTTTCTTCATGACAAAAACCCTCAAAAACCTGGGAATAGAAGGAATATACCACAACATAATAAAAGCCATATATGGCAGACCCACAGCTAGTGTCATACTGAATGGGAAAAAACTGAAAGTCTTTCCTCTAAGATCTGGAACATGACAACGCTGCCCATTGTCACCACTGTTATTTAACATAGTACTGGAAGCCCTAGCCATTGCAATCAGACAAGAGAAAGATACCAAAGGCATCCAAATGGGAAATAAGTCAAATTATTTTTTCTATAGATGATATGATCTTATATTTAGAAAAATCTAAAGACTACACAGGAAAATGATTAGAACTGCTAAACAAACTTAGTAAAGTTGCAACATACAAAAATCAGTAGCATTTCTATCTGTGAGTGAGAACTCACTCACTGTCATGAGAACAGCATGGGGGAAACCACTCCCATGATCCAATCACCTCCCACAAGGTCCCTTCCTTAACACATGGGGATTAAAATTTGCCTTACGATTCAAGATGAGATTTAGGTGGGGACACAGCCAAACCATATTATTCTTCCCCTGGTCCCTCTCAAATCTCACGTCCTTCTCACATTTCAAAATGCAATTATACCTTCTCAACAGTACCCCAAAATCTTAACTCATTCCAGCATTAACACAAAAGTCCAAGTCCAAAGTCTCATCTGAGACAAGGCAAGTCCCTTCCCCCTTAAAATATCAAAAGCAAGTTAGTTACTTCTAAGATACAATGGGGGTACAGGAATGGGGTAAATGTTCCTATTCAAAATGGGAGAAATTGGCAAAAACAAAGAGGCCACAGGCCCCATGCAAGTCCAAAACCTGGTAGGGCAGTCATTAAATCTAAAAGCTTTGAAATGGCCTCCTTTGACTTCATATCTCACATCCAGGGAATGCTGATAGATGGGGAGACTCCCAAGGCTTTGGGCAGCTCTGTCCCTATGGCTCTGCAGGGTGTAGCTCCTGTGGCTGCTTTCACAGGCTAGTGTTGAGTGCCTATAGCTTTTCTGGGTCCAAGCTGTCTGTGGATCTACCATTCTGGGGTCTGAAGGATGTTGGCCCTCTTCTCAAAGCTCCACTAGGCAGTGCCCCAGTGGGAACTCCATATGGGGGCTCCAACTCCACATTTCCCTCCATACTGTTTTAGTAGAGGTTCTGTATGAGGGCTCCACCCCTGCAGCAGACTTCTGCCTAAATATCCAGGCATTTCCACACATCTTCTGAAATCTAGGCAGAGGTTCCCAAAGGTCAGCTCTTGTCTTCTGCGTATCCACAGGCCCAACACCACATGGAAGCCACCAAGGCTTGGGGCTTGCACCCTCTGAAACTACAGCCTGAGCTTTACCATGACCCCTTTTTGCCCTGACTAGAGCTGGAGCAGCTGGGACAGAGGACACCAAGTTCCAAGGCTGCGCAGAGGAGAAGGGCCCTGGGCTGGTCCACTTTTTCCTCCTAGACCTCTGGGCCTGTGATGGGAGGGGCTACGTTGAAGATCTCTGACATGCCCTGGAGACATTTTCTCCATTGTCTTGGCAATTAACATTCAGTTCCCCATTACTTATGTGAATTTCTGCAGCTAGCTTAAATTTCTCCCCACATAATGGGTTTTTCTTTTCTACCGCATACACAGGCTGCAATTTTCCCAGAATTTTATGCTCTGCTTCCCATTTAAACATAAGTTCCAATTTCAAATGTCTCTTTGTAAGTGCATATAACTGTATGCTTTCAGGAAAAACCAGGTCACGTCTTGAATGCTTTGTTCCTTAGAAATTTCTTCTGCCAGAAACCCTAAATCATCTATCTCAAATTTAAAGTTCCACAGATCTCTAGAGCAGAGGCAAAGTGCCGTCAGTCTCTTTGCTAAAGCAGAGCAAGAGTGACCTTTGCTCCAGTTCCCAATAAGTTCCTCATCTCCATATGAGACCACCTCAGCCTGGATTTCATTGTCTGTATCACTATGAGCATTTTGGTCAAAACTATTCAAAAAGCCTCTAGCAAGTTCCAAAGCTTCCTACATCTTCCTGTCTTCTTCTGAGCCCTCCAAACTGTTCCAAACTCCAGCCCTTACCCAGTTCCAAAGTTGCTTCCACATTTTCAAGTATCTTTATAGCAGTGCCCCACTGCTGGTGCCAATTTCCTGTATTAGTCCATTTTCACACTGCTATAATGACACTATCTGAGACAAGGTTATTCATAAACAAAAGAGGTTTAATGGACTCACAGATCCACATGACTGAGGAGGCCTCAGGAAACTTACAATCATAGCAGAAGGTAAAGGCGAAGCAAGCACATTTTACATGGCAGCAGGAGAGAGACAGAGAGAGAGGGGAGGAGGATGGGCCAGACACTTATTAAACAACCAGATCTCATGAGAACTCACTCACTGTCATGAAAACAGCATGGGGAAAACCACCACCATGATCCAGTCACATCCCACCAGGTCCCCTCCTTGACACATGGAGATTACAGTTTGGCTTATAATTTGAGATGAAATTTGGGTGGGGACACAGGTAAACCATATCACTAAGTAAAATAAGCCAGGTATAGAAAGACAGATATCACATGTTCTCACTTAATTGTGGGATCTAAAAATCAAAGCAATTGAACTCATGGGCATAGAGAGTAGAAAGATTGTAACAGAGGCTGGGAAGTGTAGTGGGGGTTTGCAAGGAAGATGGGGACAGTTAATGGGTACAAAAAATAGAAAGAATGAATAAGACCCACTATTTGATAGCACAACAGGGTGACTATAGTCAATAATAACTTGATTGTCCATTTTAAAATAAAGAGTATAATTGAATTGTTTGCAACTCTAAGGATCAGTGCTTGTGAGGGACGGATACCCCATTCTTCATGATATGCTCATTTCACATTGCATGCCTGTATCAAAACATCTCATGTACCTCATAAGTATATACACCTACTATGCACCCACAAAAATTAAAAATTTTGAAAAATGTAATTAAAAAAGAATTTTGGTGTATATCTGCACCTAGGGTTTTGCATCAGACAGAATAGGGTAGGTTTTGATGTAGTAGTAAACAAAATTTCAGTGGCTTAAAACAACATAGTTTTGCCAGGAGCAGTGGCTCATGCCTGTAATCCCAGCACTTTGGGAGGTCAGGAGTTCAAGACCAGCCTGGCCAACATAATGAAATCCTGTCTCTACTAAAAATGCAAAAACTAGCCGGGCGTGGTGGCAGACACCTGTAATCCCAGCTACTCAGGAGGCTGAGGCAGGAGAATTGCTTAAACCCAGGAGAAGGAGGTTGCAGTGAGCCGAGATCGTACCATTGCACTCCAGCCTAGGTGACAAGAGTGAAACTCCATCCCAAAAAACAAAACAAACAAACAAACATAGTTTTGCTTTCTTCTCAGCTACACTTCCCATCATATATTAACTGGGAGCTCTCATCCATGTCAGACTTGCTCAGGAACACCCTATTTCCTTGATTATTGAATCAGTACAAAGAGAAAAGCGTGAATCACCCACTAGCTCTGAAAGTTTCTGCTGGCTATGACACATATTTCGACTCACATTTCATTGCCCACAGAAAATCACATGGATATGCCTAATTTGTTATGGGAAGGGAAGTCATACCATTATCATGGAAGGCAGAGAAGAGGAAATATTTAGAAAATAGCACCAACCACAGGTTAATGGGAAAAAATATAGAAATGGCATGTCAAAGTGCCTGGTATACAACAGGAGCCAAACACATGCCAGCTCCCTGCTGAGAGATGCCCTGATTCTTTGGAGCCTTTCTCTTCCAGCTCCCCTGTTCTTCCTTTCAGATGAGACTCCAGCACCAAGGATTGCTTAGTCTGTAGACTCAGAAAGGGTAGAGTCCTATACTCCTCAAACAGGCAAAGAGTTAGTACCTGAATCATAGACAAGGACTTGTCATATTCTGGCCTCAGCATTTTAAAACAGAAGCAGCAGCAGCAGCAGCAGCTAAACATCCAGCATTTATATAGCACAAGCAGTGTGCCAAGCACTTGCTGAGTTTCACTATTCTAAGAGTCTTACCGTGTATTTAATTCTGACAACAATTAGATAGTTACTATTAGTACACTCTCTTTACAGATGAGAAAATGGAGGCAAAAATGGTAAAGTAACTTTTCCCAGGTCAATCCTTAGTAATTATCAGAGCTGGGATTCAAACCCATGCAGTTTGCTCCAGCATTGAAGTTCCATTCCTTCTACGCTAGACAAACTGGGGAATAAAGACATGCCCATCTTATCCAATAGCATATGATGGCATAGTACATACTACAATATGGTTTCTCAGGAAATGGAGCCCCTGGGGTCTTACGAAATAATTTTCTTGGCACCCAAAGAACATTAAATAGCATCGCCTCATATGATGGCAAATGCATTTTCTTTTCATTGCTTTTCTCCCTTTGTTCCCCAATCCTTCTGATGATATAAAAAAAAAAAAATGTCAGAGACATGCTAGCACTAACCATTATTGTTAATCTCACTTTGGAAGAAGAGAAAGACCCCTAGCACATACCCTGCTGAAGGCAACCATATCCACCTACATAGAAAAAGAATGTTTTTGTTCCATTGTACTTGTTTATTGTTATTCTTTTCTGTTGGAAAGTGATTCAAGATTTCCATTTATGGCAATAATATAGTTTCACTTTAAAACGTATTTGTTTAATAAAAATGAGCTGATGTGATAAAATAGAAAATAAATAGCATGGCTAGTGTGCAGACAGGCCCAGAAGAGTACAAGCAGTTGGTCAAAGACTGGAATGTGGGAAACACTATTCTGGAGGGATGAGTTTCCAGGGCAGTAGGCTGGACTTAGGGTGGATGCTAAGAAATTTCTTTCCTTTAGTCAGCTGCTAGTCTGACTAGTCTTTGTTATAAATCTTAACAAAGAAAACAATAAGAATCTCCTCTTTTCTACCAATGGCACCTGTTAAACCCTAAACCCTGAGAAGATACACATTTAAGATGCAATGAGCCTGAGAGAAAGTGGTCAGGTGAAACAAAGAGGGCATTCAATTAGCATGGAGAGAAGTGGGCCTGCATTGGGTCAGTAACGAACTGTGTGACCCGGGCGAATTTCCTACCAACTCAGAGCCTCTACCACCATCTATAACTTGGGAAAATACAGTTTACCTCCCAGGGTTCTTGTGATTATTAAATCATATCATGGGGAAAATATACCTGACTTATCTTGCTAGCAGTTGGGAAGATCAAGCATTCATTCCACAGATTTATAAACCTACCAAGTACGAGACAGTCAAAGGACAACCTCAGCTTTTGCCCTGTGAAGCTCAGTCAAGTAGGAAATTTCACTAAGAGCAGCAAGAGAAAGAAAACCATGCAACTGCCGTTTATTGAGGATTTGCCAGAGACCAAGTGTCCTATATGTATAAGCCCATTTCATCCTAACAATAGCTCTGCAAAGAAAATTACGTATATGTCACTACCCCCATTTTACAGATGAGAATCCTGAGACTTAGAGGGATAAAGAACTTACATAAAGTTATTTATGCTGAATGGCAGAGACAGGACTCAAACACATCTGTTTTCTTTTTAAAATAGAGATCATTAGGCCAGGCATGCTGGCTCACACTTATAATCCCAGCACATTGGGAGACCAAGGTGGGAAGACTGCTTGAAGCTAGGAGTCAAGACCAGCCTGGGCAACATAGCAAGACCTGTATCTACAAAAATAAAAATAAGAATATCCAGGCATAGTGGTGCATCCCTGTAGCCCCAACTACTCAGGAGCGCAAGGTAGGAGGATCACTCGAACCCAGTTCTAGTCTGTACTGAACTATGATTGCGCCACTGCACTCTAGCCTGGGGGACAAAGCCAGACCTTGTCCCCTCAACTTCCCCTCCAAAAAAGAAGTTATCCAGACAAATAGAGGTGGGATAGATTGGAACTGCACTTAGAGAACCAGCCCTACATCCACCAAAGCACTTGGTAGATTACGAAGCATTAAGGAGGGAATACTTGTTGATATTCACTATTCCTACTTCATTACTTTTAGAGTCAGATTTTCCCCATGTGGCGTTTGAAGTTCTCCAAAGCTCCCATGCAAGTGTACGGGGTATCTCCAGTGTTAGAGCAATGTTCCTCAATGCTTCCCAAGCTTTCATGGATACAGGAATCATACCAGGAAGGAATCTTGTTAACAGGCAGCATCTAAGTCACTAGTTCTAGAGGGACCTGAAATCCTGCATTTTTAGTAAGCCTCCATGGTCTATGCTGCTGGTCCACAGACTACAGTTTGAATAGCAAGGCATTAAAGGATTGCTTCAGAGCCTGTGGGGTGATCTTTTCCACCCCTTCCCATGCATAGTGCCCTACTCAGCTCTGAATCAAGGTGCAGCCTGCACAGCAGCAGGGGCAGCCTCCCTGCCATGGTGGGAAATGAGCAGGAGCAAGTAGGACTTTTCAGTCTAGCACAACAGCTTCAGCACAGAGAGGAAGAGGCAGGTTCACAATCCCCATCAGTAATCGGCCAGAGGGAAGCTGGTAAGAGGAGCTTTTGGTGTTTTCCAGTCACTGCAATAGTCCTTCTGGGTACTCAAGGGCACAACAAAGTGGTGGTTATTAAGGCTAATAAAAAAGCATGTAAAATGTGCAGTTAAATAACATTAACCCAGAGGTTGGTGGCTCATTTGGGGATGGGCTATCTCCGCCCCTTGGTAGTGGCCCTTTTGTTTGCTTAGTTGTTTCTCTGTCTCTAGCTATCCAGGCACTGGGCAGGTACACAGAAAGCAGATAAGGGGCATCAGGCACTTTCTTGGGGTCATCTCATTTTAAGAACAATAGCTGTGTTTGGAACCAGAAAGACCTGAGTGCAAAATGCAGCAGTAACTGTTGGCCAATAACCTAAGCTTACCAATCTGTATGTGCCTCAGTTTATCAGTCTATAAAATCGGGGTAAGTATAGTACCTACTTCAGAAGGAGTGTTGTAAAGATTATAGAGATGATGTGACAAAACCCTACCACTATTAATGTAACTCTTTCAAAGTGCTGGTCATTTTATATTATCACATTTAATCACGAGGTTCTGAATGTGTATGTAACTTATTCAAAGACTCAGGAAGTGTGATTTGAATTAGGTCTGTCTGGAATCTAAAACCATAGGTAGTTGACTTTCGTCTCGGCTTCACTCTCTCAGCACTTATCTGTGCCATAAATGCCTCATAGAGCTTATGTACACATTGGCACTTCATGGACATTTGCCTGTTTGACTTGGTCTAGGTGCTAACCCAATATACACACCGAGAATCACCTGGAGGGCTGCGCTGGACATTGACATGAGGCACACACTGAGGGCTACTAAGAAACCATGTAATATTGGCAAAACAAGGCTTGTTGACAGGCATCACAGAAAAGCAGCAGGGGATGGCATCAGATAATGCAGACCTTGTCTCTACTGGAAAACGTGGCCGTGATGTCATTCCTCTGGGCTCAGAGAGGATATAGGAGTATCAATAGCTACCTTGTTTTCCTTTCAGAGCTGGCTGTAAGGATCGAGTGAGATCACTTACGTGAAAGTGTCAGATGCTGCAGGTAAAGCTTTCTTATCATTGTTATTATAATCAGAATGACAGGTAGAAAAGTCCCAAGAGAACTCCAAAGCCATTCTGCTTTGGAGAAAATATTGCATTTAAAGAGACAGAAGACAAGACCCAGGGCTATGGAAAGACTGATTGTCTTCTATGGAAATATAAAAACAACTGATTCCCAGTCTTAAGGCCACTATGGAAAATAATAATGTGGCTAAAATTCATGGCCTGCCCACATTTATCTAATAAAAAGACTTAAAAGTGATTTAAATAAGCTATTTGGCAACATTTAAACTTGACCTGTGAAACTGACCCAGTTTTCTGGGCCACATGTGTAGCCTAGCAGCAAGGGGACAAGAGTCCCGTTAAATAAATACAGAAAACCTGTCAAAGGATCTGTTGAAACTAGGAAGACTCTATCAGAAGCCTATTCAAAGCTCTGAATTGAATTTTGCAGCTCAAGAGGTGAAGGAGATCAGTCCGTGATTTACAACAGAGGACAGCACAATTAGTGAGTCTGTTTTTTCAAGCTCACTGAGCAAGTCCCTCCAGAGATACACATGACATCTGGACAACTGTTCCCAGCTAGAAGGAGGGGAGGCTGAGACCAAGCCAGCATTGACCTTCCAGCACACCCACATGTGCACTGGTCACCAACTTTCAAGAATGAGGCTGCAACGATTGTCAATTGGCCCCTTCCCTTGGGAGGCATCTCTAGCAGAGTCACAAAGCACTGTCTTTTCAGGAGCTCACTGAGTAAGCCACAGACTTTCCCGGTCATTCATTTTTCAACTCACACTTACGGATCAGAGTAAGCAGATCTGAATCCTCCTCATCACTCTGTTTTCCAAGTGGAGCTCTCACTGGAATTAAAGAAGCTGTAATTAAAGTACCTTGTTTGGGAATGCTGCAATTAGTCACCAATTCAACATGCTATCAAACGTAATTCAAATATAAACACTCAGGCTGCAGGTGCCAATCCCCTGATGAGCTCTGGGAGCTAGTGAGCCCTGCCTGCCTTCTTCATATGAACCTGTTGTCCCTGGGTGACTCACCTAGTGAGGTAGATTCTGGCTCTGACCTGATCCATGGGAGTAAGCCCCAAGGCAGCCTGTGTTTCCAATCATTTCTAAGCTTTGGGAGTTGGACCTTGTAAGGAAAATGGCTTCACTTTTGTCAGGAGTAGGCCCAGGTGGCCTTCCAAGAGCAGCATGACTCAGCGGGTTTGGAGCACAGGCCCACAACCCCACACATGATGTAACCACGCCACATGAGGTACATTAACCACTCACATAAGCTCGTGCTTGGCTCAGAGCTGCTATTGTCTGCAAAAGGCATAATAACTACCCTACTGATGCTGTACATACAGCTTGTGCCCAGAGAGAGAATAAAGTTAGGTCAAAACTGCCTACAATTCCTCAAGTGTTTTTCCAGCTACCCACCACTTGCCCACCCACTCCCCTCAAACCTCACCTTGGGCTAGAACTTGATATTTGGCGTAACAGACTTCCAAGGAGTTGATTCTGTCTCATCACCATACAGAGAAGCTTAGGGTAAAGACAGCTTCTTCAATCTATATTTCAAAGGGAATAATGTGGCTTCATGATTAAACATAAGCTTTGAGGCTATATTTTCATTATTTCAATCGCTAAAAATTCTGGGGTACTGAAATCTCAAGTGGCTTGGTTGCAGCGTTGCCTTCCAGTCTGGCATCTGGCTTCAGCCCCTTCTGATCTGTTCCCCACGCACATCTTTTTAAAAATGCAAATCAGTTCAGGCTACAGTCCTGGTCAAAGCCCTCCACTAGCCCTCACTCCACTTGGAATCAAGTCCAATCCCTTTGCTTTGGCCTCATTGCCCCAGTGCCCTGCTCCTGCACATCCACCCTCTCACTGTGGAGCCCCAGGGCCTTTGAATTCGCTGTTGACTCCGCCAAAAAACTTCCTCCATAGATTTTGGCATGGGTAGAAGCTTCTCGATTGTTGACTCTTCAGAAAAGCCTTTCCTGACCTAACATACCCAGCCTTTTCCCAGGCATTCCTTATCACATCAATCTTCAAATGTTCTATCTCATCAATGTCTGATAGTTTCTTGTTTAATTCTTTAGTCTTTCTACTTTCTGCTGAGAATGCAAGCTCCTTAAAAGGGATTCTTTATCTTTGTCGTCCACTTCCTGAAGCAGAGCTAGAACATAATAGAAAATATATTGGTGGGGTGAATGAATCAATCTTCATAACAATTATTTATAAAATAAGGATGAACCTGCCTGAGCAGGGTAAGGTGAGTTGTATGGCATATCTGGTATGCAGCAGAACCTCAATTCAAACCTGTCTTTACTATAAAGTAGATCCTTTTTCCACCCTGTCTTCTGTTTTGTTTCTTTCCCTTCCTCTGTTACCAGCAGCTAATGCAATGTTGTCTGAACATTTCATCTTTACATTAAATGCTGGCGCATGACCTCAAGTCTCTGACCCTTCTATCGGAACTGACTTATGGCTCACACTTTAAATGTTTGCATTCCAGCCTCCACTGCTTTTCTGAATCACTAGGAAACACTTATTCAAAGTAGACCCAGCCAACATATTTTACCTTTTATCAAGGGGTGCTCATCAAGTATCCTACATTTCTGTCCATCATGCCTGCAGAAAAGAAGCATCCACCACTCTGCCGATCAGAACATGGGGGGAAGTGTCTCTCCTTGAGGAAGACTCAACCAAGATTGCTACCTTGGGGCTGGTTGGCCAAGCTTTCTGGAATGGAGGCAACACAACAGCTTCAAAATCCCAGACTGAGACTTGGGGGCAGAACAAGAAAGAGGGTGAGGTGAGTTAGGGTGGGCACCTGGTGCCAGTTGCAGAGAGCTCATAAAGCAGGAGGTGGGGGGTGGGGGGAGGGGGGCATCCACACCTGTACTCACCTTTTTAAACCTTTTTAAAGAAGAAGTAGGCAGTATTGAACTAGGAGTCAGAGCACTTCCCTTTGAACACTTGTCTATCATTTGCTTCCTGCAGAGCCTTGGGCAAGCCCCCTAACTTCCTTCTCAGAATCCTCAGCTGCTGTGGATCAAGGTCAGCACCCCAGCCCTGCTTACCTCAGGGCTTCCATGGAGACCATTGCAGATGATCAATGGGAATGGAATCTGTGCAAGATATTATCGTGGTTCTTACATTAATAGATGCCACATTTTGCAATTAAATCCACAGTATAAAGATGGGGCAGGGAGGGGCAAGATAGGTAAAAATAAGAAGATTATTTTTATAATATTAAAATATTAATATTAT
>NW_016808764.1:1086757-1187781 GCF_001698545.2 Rhinopithecus bieti
TATATTAATATTATAAAATAAAGAGTTTCCTTCCCATCTCACCACCTATGCCTTTTCATGACTCAGCTACCAGCCCCAACACTGTACAAAGGGCCTTGGGCCCCCATGTTCTGCTCCATCTGTTCTGCAAACTTCTCTCAAACTCTTCATTAGACCCAAATTTGGCCAAGAACAATACTGTTGCTGGCAGGAGGAGCTCTCCTTGGGCTCCTGAAGTCAGAACCAGTGGTCCCTGAAAGAAAAAAAATCCAGCCCTGGCCCCTTCCAGTGTAAAACATTAAAAGGAGTCACATTAAGAAACAAGGTTTACCCTGAGAAGTATGCCCAGTCCAGGGCACTGTCCTCCATAACTGAAAAGCAAATCCATCATATAAGACCAAGATGAGCCTTTGAAGTCAAATGGAAAAGGGCTTGTAGGGGTGACAAATTCCATCACCAGAGGAGGTGGGCTAATGATGTACATAATCCAGCCCCACATCTGCATCATGTTCTTGGCCCCATATGTCCTAAAGTCATTTGGTTGAGAAAAGGAAGAGGATTGCATTATTCATGGGTATGACTATTCATAGTACTATTCCTGCCACTGACTAAGATATTTACACCTCCATGGGAGGTCTGAGCATCTAGCCTTCTGGCACACCCACGTGAGTTTGTCAAGCCATTTGAAGAATTGGTGTCCTCAAGGGACATACCATATTCAGGGAAGGTATTCAGCCTCTCTGCAAAGGGGTCATCCAACTGAGAGCTGGTGAAGCACATTGTATCCAGTTCAATATGCCTTTTTTGAGCCCCTGCTGGATGTGGGCTATATGCCAAGAGTATGCTCTTACAGATCTAAGGCCAAGTCATAGTCCTGTTGCTTATTGCCATGGGATTATATATGACTTACTCTCTCCAAGTCTGAGTTTCTTCATCTGTAAATGAGGATAATAGCAAAGCCTGTGATACCCAGAAAAAAGAAAAACAAAAAAACCAAAAAACTGGAGTTCATTCACCTGGCAAGTAACAGAAGACTCTCCACGAGAACACAAGTTTTCATCAATCATCAATAAGAGTTTTATTCCTTGTTGCAAGTGAGGAGAACCCTGGGAGTATTCTCCAAAGCAGCGTTTCCCTGAGGGAAAATGACAGGAGGGTTTAATGGAGTGATGGATAGGAGAGAGGGCACATCGTTGCATGTAGAGAAGGGGTCCTAGTGATGCAGAGGCAGTGAGTTATTCTGCCAGCGGATAGGTTGTATGTTATGGTGGTGAAGCTGTGGCTCCTCCTGGAGTGGAAACTTCAGCATGGTCGTGAGGAATGTTCACTTGGGCTCATCTATAAATTGCCAGGGTCTGTCAGGAGCTGGTTGCAACTAACAAGATGACTGTACTCCATATGGAGTTTGGGGGAAAACAGGCTGAAGGGCAGGAGGCTGTAAAACAGGCTGATTGTTCAAGTTGATGAAATTCCTATAATCCTTTGAGACCCTGTTTGTCTACTTATACCTGATTCATGAAACTTAGTGTTCCAATAAAAATGCATATAAAAGTAATTGTAAGTAAAAAGTGCCATTCAAATGTTAAATAACCCTACAGCTATCATCAGGGAGGACAGGACGTTTATATAGAGAGGGGAGAGTACAGTGTCTTCCTCAGCTGGCTGAAATAACAGTACATCTCAAGATACTTCCTTGATTTCGGTAAAATAGAATGCTTCCAATGGTAGACTTACGTGACAGACAATGGTGGTTAGAGCACAAACTTTGGAGCCTGACTGAATGGCTACTTCACCACTTACTGGGTGACCTTGGTTAAGTTACTTACCCTGTCTGTGCCTCAGTTTTTCTATCTGCCAAATGGGGAGAATAGCAGAATCTATCTCACAGGACTACTGCGAAGATTAAATACATTAACATGTAAGTACCTAGAACAGCGCCTGACCCAAGCAAACACTATGCAAATGCTTAGTATCTCTTTTTATCACATAGACTTTCAAAAAGCACATTGTTCCCCGCCTGAAAGGGTCTTAGAACAGAAGCCTTCCCTGACCACCGTAGTTTATGTTGCCCTTCCCCATTACCCACTACTTGGGTTATCAGGTAAAATATGGAATGCTCAGTTAAATTTGAATTTCAGGTAAACAAGGAATTACTTTTCAGTACAAGTATATCTCAGGCAGTATTTGAGACATATACTAAACAGGAAATAATTCCTTGTTTATTTGAAATTTAAACTTAACTGGGTATCTGGGATTTTTATTTGCTAAGTCGGGCAACTCTACCACCGTATTATCCTGTCAATAATTTCAGGCCAGAAAAAGTGCTATAAAACTACCATTTTATTTTGTATGTATTTAATTAATTTATTTATTTGTAGAGACACGGTTATGCCATGTTTTCCAAACTGGTCTCAAACTTCTGAACTCATGTGATCCACCCACCTCAGCCTCCGGGTCTTACTAACGCAGGCCTGCATAACAACTGTTTCAGCACTGACTGACTGACTAAGATAAATATTAAAAGCTGATAGAGCCAGGGCCCTCATACAAAGGCTGAAATGTAACAAAAGCCTTCCAAAAGTTGTGCCTAGGCCTTTCTTGGGCATTGAAGCATGACAAGATAATGAAGGAACTCTTAATAGGACCCACTTAGGATTAAACAAGTTTTATTGGGGGTCTGAAGAAACTCACCAGGTCTCCACAAGTTTAGTGGGGATCTGAAAGAACTCCCCAAACCTCCATGATTTAGCAGGGACAAAAGATAAGGGTAATCACCCTAGCCCCAGGACCCACTTAGATTAAGTAAATTTACTGAGGCTCCAGAGGAAGGTCTTCAGGACTCAGATCTTATAGATTAAAAGAAGTTAATCACTTGTGTCTTTAGATGAATGCACACTTACACGTAGACATATAGCTTAGAAGGTATATAAGCTCTGCAAAACTTTGTAATTTTGAGTTGGGTGATATTTTCCAAGCCTTTTCCCTGTAACCAGTTTCAGAAATAGAAACTCCTTCCTTTCCCAGTTCATCTGCATCTTGTTATTGGGCCGTGAGAATAAGCAGCTCAACCCTCCATTTGGTCTGGGAACAAAAGTGCTAGGATTACAGGTGTGAGTTACTGTACCTGGCAAAACTGCCATTTAAAATTTATCAGACAGTCCTCCTCAATAGAATGTAAGCACCATGAGAGCAGGAATCTTGTCTATCTTATCTCTAGCTATTTTCCCAGAGCCCAGCAGACTACCTGGCCCATGACAGGAGCTCAACATAAAGTTGTTTTTATAATGACTGCAGAAGTTGACTGAAGCAGAGCAAGAGATAGGCCCTTGGCTGCCTTCTCCAACTTCCTGCTCTTCTGGTCTCTCTCCAATGCTATTTTCAGGTATTGTTCTAGTCCAGATACTCAGGTCTGAGATATTTCCTGTTTGCAGTCTGGGGGACCCCAAACCTTCTCAGAGCTTGGCCTTCATTCCCAGAGTGGCGACCTTGGCATGGGGTTACGAAATGTGCCATAGTTTTCCCTTTGAACTGTGAACAATCAATTCTCTGCATTCCAATTCTGTCACAATCCTGGGCTCCTCCACAGACCACAAGAAATGGACTTGCCTTATGCTAATGGCATTTCATTTATCATTATGGAGTCGAATGAGGAGACCATTAAGCCGAGCGGGATGTTTTATTAGTGTGTTTTTCTGAGGTCTGTGACTCTGCATAACAGAATGAATAAAAATGACCTAAATTTTACTTTATGATACACTTTCAGGCTGCACTTGCTCAGCTGCCCAAGCCTTTGGTAAAAGGCATCAGGCTTCAAGTCTTCCCTTTTAAAGCATTAGTACAGGTATGGCTTTCATTCAATTTAATTTGATTTTTTACATTTGGAACAGCTCCAGTTTCCCATAAAATGAAGATCTCTTGATTCTTTGTGATTTTTAGTTTAAAACAAGGTAGACTTTAGGGGCCTATGAACCAGAATGCCTATCCTGTGCCTGAAATTGGCAACATTTGCCACAGTTTAAAAACCATGTTTCCAGGTGTGGCTGAAATTGTTCACAGTCCTTTCTGATTTGGAGTGTCCATATTTGCTTTGTCTGATGTACTACATTTAAAAAGAAATGGCTCTTTCCTTTGAATTGAGTTTTAAATTGAATGGGTGGTTACTGAAGCAGCACTGTTACGTGAAAACACCTGCTTTGGGACTGCTGAGGGGGGTGAGAGGAACGTGCTGTCCTGCCTCCTAGATTTGTTGTTACAAGGACTTAATGGCCTGTGTAAAAGTTAGCTACTTTGCTCCTATAAAATAATTTTTACAAGAAGCAAAGGAAAAAGAGGGAAAATAAAACAAATGGGCTTCCCCAAGTGCAGATGGATGATTTTGCAAGTCTCTTCAAAAGGACAGCTGATGCGAACTGTGTCCCAAGCATCCTCTCACTGGAAACAGGAGGGAATTCTGTACACGCAACCATATGTTGAGGATGTGAATATTGCTTCACACATACTAGCAGTCAGTTTCGAAATGCATGAGGGCTTTTTTCCCTTTACAAATCAATAACTCATCAAGAAAAAAAAGCTATATGCACAAAAATGTTAATTAACAACATTATCAATACTAGCAAGAAGAAATTACAAGCAAGCTCTATGTGCAAAATTCTGGAAATTAAGTAAATTATGGTGCATGGATGATGATGAAGATACCGCATTCAATGAAATGATAATTAGAAAGATTATGTAGATACATAGAAAAAGTTTAAGCTAAAGTGCCAAGTGAGAGAAAAATGACCAAATTATACGTGCATTGTGATTGCAACTATATCAGTATAACTATGTAGATGGGCATAGGCTGGAAGAGGAAAATAAAAAACGATAATATGTAATAGTTGTATAGAATTGGTTGAATTGAATGTAATCACTATTTTAAAATTATTTTGAAAAGGCAAAACATTTTAAAATAATGGTTTGAAAACAAATGGCAGAAATGTGCATTTAAACATTTAATGTGCAGTTTAAATGTTTGAATCTAGAGACTATGTGTCCTCAGTTCATCCTGGAGGTAATACTCTACTTATAGAAGTGTTTAAATTCTCCAAATACTTACTTAGAAGGATGAAATTCAAACTATCTAGGGAGATGCTTCCAAATAGAAAACACAAAGTCATTTAATTTTAGGATGAGAAGGTCTCAAATATATTGGCAGTAAGCTCCTGGTCTTACTGATGGAGGCTCAGCAGGATTGGAGACTTGGTCAGGGGCTAGGACTAGAACAGGGACAGACCTAGTGTGTAAGTCACCGAGGGTGACTGGGAGGGTGGATGACCACGAGGTTCCCTACCTGGGTTTCTACAACCCACTGAAAAGCCCAGCAAGGGCCAGAGCTCAGCCTTGCTCAGTGCTCAGTCAGCACAAGACACAAAGTGCACAGCTGGGCTCAGCGGTCCAGCTTTGGAAGGATAGGGCTGGACAATGTTCTGTTGCCCTTCCTATGTTTGCAAGTGGTCCTTTCTTTTCCCTGCCTAAGACTCTACTGGTCCTTGACCCACAGCTGAATCCTTGGAGTCGGCACACTCTGCTCTGTTCCTAGAAAGCTTTCCTTCTTTTGCTTTAACAAAGCGCTGTCCTCACGTGGGCCACTGGCAGAACAGATAGGGACTTCTCTCGGGTCAGTCATGCTTTGCTTTCAGGGAGTTCTCATTCCAGTCCTGCTGGCCATACTGCATTTCCCACAGGCAAAACCCAAAGAACAGGGTAGTCTTGATTCAAGGTGTTGTGCTTTGCTCCCTGGCAGGCCAGCTGACACCTGACTCTGAGTCATGGCCTAGAACCTCCAGGGCTTAGAAGATGCAGGTCCTCACTTGCCTTTCTGCCCAGCCCTGGAGTACAGATGTCCTTTCTGGCCAGGTGCGGTGGCTTATGCATGTAATCCTAACAATTTAGGAAGCCAAGGTGGGAGGATTGCTTGAGCCCAGGAGTTCAAGACCAGCCTAGGCAACATAGTTTTTTAGTCAGACCCTGTCTCTACAAAAAAAGTTTTAACACATTAGTGAGACATGGTTGTGCACACCTATAGTTCTAGCTTCTGAGGAGACTGAGGTGGGAGGATTGTGTGAGCCCAGAAGTTTGAGATTGCAGTAAGCTACGATCTTACCACTGCACTCCAGCCTGGGAAACAGAATAAGACTTTGTGTCTCTTAAAAAAAAAAAAAAAAAAAAAAAAAAAAAAAAGGTCCTTTCTATGCCTTGTGCTTTGTGTTCCTTGGCCTTTGGAATGCAATGAAACACTCGCAGCTGGAAGTTCAGGTTAACTGAATGCTTTTCATTACAGCTAAAACAGGAGAAGGCAACACTGTAACTTATCTGCTCTATTACTTGGTCAAGTTACTTAACTTCTAAACCTCAGTGTTCATATCTGTAAAAAAAAAAAAAACAGAAATGGGATCATAACAGTAGCCACTTCACTAGATTCCTATGAACATTTGATGAGAGAGAATACATTCAACATGCAGGGCAGTGCCTGGCCCATGGGAAACATGGCTGCGATTCGCTATCATTTTTTATCCTGTTTTTTTTCTCTGTAAAACAGGAGTTTTAACATGTCTTCACCACCACTATAATGGTGGTCACCATCTCTAGATGGTGAGAAAACACCATCTTCCTGTCTCTAGAAGTCAACAACCTCACACTCTAGAGGTTACTCTCCCAAACCATTACCATCAGATGAGGTGCAGTCCTGAATCTGCCTACCCAAGCGTGGAGCACTGTGGCGATGCAAGGCCATGCTGTCATGGTGTAGTGGCCCCTTTCCCCATGACATGAGCGTTAGAGTCTTTGTCCTGAGGGCAATGGGCACCAGGCAGCTCTTGGCAGCCTCATTATACCTGTGCAAGAGGACCATCATCACCACCTCAGAGACGTGAAGATGAAGGTTACTGTACAATGTGTTTGTTACTTACCCGGGACCACCAGGCTAATTAGTGGCAGAACCTGTTTTAAAACTAGGTTTGCTCAACTCTAAAACTTATATTCTTAACCACTATTTTGTAACTGCTTTTTGCTATCAGTCAAAAAAATCAATTCAACCATACATTACATAAAAGAACATGTCAATATCAACTATACTAAATGTCTATTGAATTCAGGATATATAACACAATGTTTTTAATGTGTGAGGATTTGCTTTTTGTTTTGTCATATTTGTATTTGCTTCTGATTGACTTCTTTCCTGTTTAATAGAGCATGAGTGCATGTGGCTGTGGCTGGGCAGAGATGGGATAAGGTGGAAGGTGTATTTCAGATCACAGAAGGCCCAGTTGTTTAGACTTTTTGTGACTAATGATTGATGTAGACTCTTTAATCAAGATTTCAGGCTGGATGCAGTGGCTCACACCTGTAATCCCAGCTCTTTGCAAGGCCGAGGCAGGAGGATAGCTTGAGGCTAGGAGTTCAAGACCAGCCTGTCCAATATAGTGAGACCCCCGTCCGTACAAAAAATTAAAAATTATTAAAAACAAATCGGGGCAAGGATGAGAGGGGGTTGTGGCTGTGTATCTCCTGAGAGGAAGGGTTTGGTATTAAAGAATCCTCTAAGCCTGTTTGATCCAGTTATCTTGCCCTACTGGGTCAGAGACCACCTGGATCTTAAACTTGACTTCCCTTAGGCCTACTACAAGTGAATTGTATCATCTAAGTTGCATTCAGATCCTGTCAATCATTGGAATTCTGATTTAAACCTCTTATTAATGTAAATTTTATTTTAAGAATTGGAAAAGAGTAAAATAACATAAGCTTGCATTAACAGGAGAAAACAATAATAATTTCATCTGCATGTGGGAGTTGTGTCTCAGATTCAATGAACTCTGGAATGAGATGGAAAATATTATAAATATGACTCCGAAAATTGAATAAGCAGCTTTACACGTGGTTCCAACTGTAATGGATGGAAAGACATAAATAAAATAAAAGGAATATTTGCTCTTAAACTTTTCTGAGACTGTCACCCTAAGAGTGAGCTTATCTCTCCAAACAATTGCTAATTGAACTGTGAAATAAGGAACACAACTCATAAATGTGAAGTTTCAAATTTTAAGTCAAATTAAACAAAATCCGGGCATTTTTAAATTTGTAGGATTAATCTCCTGTCTTTCCTCCAATAACAAGTAAATTGAATCTGCAAAATCATGTTCGGTGTATGATTTTCAACTGTGTAATTACGGTTTAAAGATACATGTCTTCAATTTCTTCTGTTCCCTTTTGAAACTCAAATCCATTTCGAATCTTTTGTTAAAAAGCAATTTAGTTACCAGAGAATGGTTTCTTAGAGTTAGTAATTAAGTGTTATGTTTACAGAAAGGAAATAATGAAATACAATCTCATCCAAAAAGAACATTCTAAAACATTCCACTGAGTGCAAACACATGACCCTGCAGTGTCAGAGTTTCTTCTAGTGACACCACAAAAACTTCCTGAGCTATTTTCCAAGGAACTGAAAAGAAAGTCTGATTCCTCTGAATGATCTGTACCTTTTAGATGTGACAGTTGAGGTAATATTAAGCAACTCAATAGCAATTGTGAAAGTCAATATACAGTATTACAAGTTTATTACTTGATATTTGGCATTAGATCTTGACAATACGACATGCATTTTCTTCTTAGACAGGAAATACCTGCAGGACAAGGGTGCTTTCTGCACATTTGATATAGTTATAGATGTAGCAGGTTTAGTAAAGTAAAAGACGAACATTAGCTAATTAGCCATCAAACATGCAGGGGGCACCTCCTGACCATATGGCAGGTACTCTGTCAAGAGTTGCAGAAAATGCCAATCTGAATGAGATCAGACCCATTCTCATGAGTGTTCAGTCTGGTCAGAGAAATAAGAGAATAAGGATTCTGATAAGCAAAGGTGAGAGGGCAGGGGAATTCCAGCGATGGGCAATAGGGTGGCAGGGGCAGAGATGGGGGCAGGACATAGGCTTGGGGGAGGAAATGCAAAGCATGTTTAGGAAAAAGGAAGCATATATAACATAATAATGATCATTATCATAATATTTATTATATGCCAAGCACAATGCTAAATGTTTTACTTGCAAATATGTCTTATAGGGTGGCCACCTCATCCCAGTTTGCCTGGGGCTTTTCTGTTTTACCACTGAAAGTTGTGTTAGTAGCTCAGGATGCCTCTCAGTCCTGGATGAATGGGGGATGGTTGGTCACCCCACATGCACTCCTTGCAAAATGACCTTATGAGATCTATTCGGTAATACTATCACTCTTATTTTACAGAAGAGGGGATGGAAGGTCAGAGCGGCAAGGAACTTATCCAAGATTGCATGGTTGCTAACACATGGGAGCTGAGAGTAAAAGAGAGAGCTCTTATCTACTAGTATCAGAGATGAATCCTGATTCTAAAGTGTCTGCAAGGCACAGTCCCAGTTAGCAAGAATTTTTTTTTTTTTTTTTTTTTTAAGAAAGTTGGTACAGAATCATAGTGCAATAAAAATTCAAGGATTTCTCCTGTGAACATTTGGGAGTTATTGAAGATTTCTGAATAGAAGGACAATGTGGAAGCTTTCCTAATTTAGGATTGATGGCACCAATGCGGTTAGCACAAATCAATGTTTTATCCAATCATTCTTCCTGTCTCTAGAAGTCTACAACCTCACACCCTAGAGGTTACTCTCCCAAACCATTAGCAAACTAGAGAAAGCATTTTGAAGATCAAAGAAATGTTCTCCTATTCCCAATGCATTTCAGGATTTTTTCCCTATTCATGTTAGTACTTTTCCTATGTTTCTCTCTGTAGCAGAAACTAGAAATACTTGAAAGGTTATAAACAGCTTTGCTTAAGCATACTTCTTTTACAGTCTATCATGCCTCAAAAATCTCATTTCCTTCAGGAAATAACACATAGAAGAGGTGCTGGTTCTAGACTTCCCTCTAAGAGACAGGAGCAGAAGCAGAGCAAATCACTGTCGAATGGCACGAATTAGACTGTGTTTGTGTGCACACATCTTTTGTCATCTTACCAATTTCCTGTTTGTCTGCTTATTTCCTTTCACCACTTTTTATTTTGAGCTGTTATGTGGTTTATTTAGTGATGGGGAGAATAGGGATCTACACACCATATCTGTTAAGAGGTATGCTATTTGAGGTCACCATAATTCCATAGTCTCGTGCAAGATGGTCAAGTAAAGTCCATTGAGAGTGAAGGTGGTAATTTTCATGAAGTACCTTTCCCTGTCTGATTCAAGGGGACACATTATGCAGAAACCCAAAGCAGCGAGTCTTTGTGCTGGGAACATTAATTTAATTGCAATCCATAATGCTCCTGCCAAGTCACCAGGCCCATATATTCCCAATCTCCTGCTTGCTTGAAATTGAAATCATTCCCTTTGCAAAAACAAACCATCCTTCTCTGTGAGGTCCCATTACATGGCCAGAACTCCTTTCTGGGAGGTTATTTGATGACAAATTATATCAAGAAATTAAACAGAAACCCCATTAGTAATGTTGACAATATTCCACACACACATGAAATATTTAATGAAAATCTAGAGCTAGGGTGTTGAATTTGCACGCAAACAACCTATGTAAGATGGATTTTCTCTGAATGCAAATGCAAATTTTATTTTCTAAAGACCTTTGCAAGTACGCAAGAGCGGTCTGCTTTTAGTCACAGGGAAACATCCATTTAGTAATCTCCTACCTCCATTGATTCCACCCATAATGAGATATACAGAGGTATTGTAGAAGTCCAGAAGCATTCAAAATATGGAAGCAGAAAGATGAAACCAGCTCAAACGGCTACTGCCATCTGCTAAGGAGTCAGACATATGAGTGGCCAAAAGAACCCTTACTCTTTAAAGGATGAGTGGACCTGGTCAAATTAAAAATGGGTTTCTGCTAGATCCTAGTATAGGCAACTGAAAGAGTTAGTAAAAATAGCAACAGTTCATGCTCCTGCTTGGGGCACATCTCACCCTCTGTCTTTAAAGTTGGACCTTTCCATACGGGTAAACAGAACAATACAGCATAGTGGTAATGTTGTTTACCACTGTATATTAAAATTATCTATGGACTTTAAAAATGTCCTGTCTGATTATAGCAGACCAATTAAATCAACATTGGGTTATGGGAGAACACAGATATCTATATATCTCTTAAGTACCTGCAGTCAGGGTCCTGTCGGGATATAGAAACCAGAAATAGAGAATTTAATTAGTCTTGACCAGTAATTGAGGAAAGCAGAAAGCAGCTACTACCTCTAACGCTGAGATAAACAAAGGAAGAAGTTAGGGCTATTGAAACTTAGCAGCTAGAAGGAAGAGTCCTGCAGAGCTGAGACCACGGCCTCTGGGGTGTGCTGCCAACTGTTGCTGGTGTCTGAGCTCAGGGGAGGAACCCCCCAGAGCTGGATGGGACCTGACTTCTGAGAAGAAGACACTGGCTGGCTAGTGCTTATTTCTCAGAAACAACTGCTTCTGGGATTTTGGCAGACCTGCAAATTAAAATCAACTGCTGCTGCTGGGACCAAAGATTGAAGACCCACTGCTAAAGTGACAGTAATATCAAAGAAAGCAAACAGAATGAGAAAAATTCCTTCTCCCTATTCCATCCTTCCAGTCTCTTCTAGCACCCACTATTGGCAGAGCTGGTAAAGGAGAAATGCTGTTGGCAGAATCCCAGCCCGGGCATTATAGAGCAGAACACAGGAGGTAGGTCTGAAGTAAGAAACAAGCGTTTAATAATGAGCATTGGTTCCCCAGGTGATTATGTTGTGTAGGCAGAGTTGAGAACCACTGCCTATGGAAAGCTACAATTCAGAACTCTTCTCAGGTATTACTGCTTGTTTTTGCTTTGTCCAAGTCCCCCAGACTTGGTTCAGTTTTCCCATTATCGGCCTGCTCTTTCAAGCTCTGTGTTTGCTTTTGGTCTCTTGACTCTTGGATTCCCACAGTTATGACTTACATCTAGCCCATGGGCTCCTCAGCTTTAAAGAATTTACTCTCATTGGCCCTACAGGACCCAAGCCTAGGCAATTAGAGTAGAGGGGTTGGACTTTGATGTCCATGGAGTTTGTTTTGGCTCATAATTCCAAGGACCATATTTCCCTGGGACTGGCCAACTCTGGTGGTCACTGATAAATCTGTGCTGATGACCAGCCCCAATAGTTATCTGCTGCCCTTGGCTTTGCTGAGAACCCAAATAGGAAAAATCTATTACCCCTGTGAGGTGTGGCTAAAATGAAAACATCAGCTTTCATGCCTCTTTGTTTTTGTTCTTTGGAGAGACTGATTGGGTTATTTTCTTAGCTGTCGACTTCATCACTTAAAATACCCAACCAGTTAGATCAGAAGAGAAATAAAGCTAATCCATTTTATCTTGAAGATCTCCCACATATAATGAGACACTCTAAATCCTCATTCAGATCATTTCAATGGATATCAGTAGGCTCCAGTGTTCATTTAACAAATATATATTGAGCTCCTACTAGGATCTGGGCAATGTCCTAGGCACCAGAGGAATAGCAATGCACAGAGCAAAGTAATTGCTCTCATGGAGGTCATATTCTACCTAAGGAAAGAGACAATAATAAATAAGCAAACCTATAATATACCAGATGTAGTTGGGTAGTTCAAGCTTACAAGCGCTCATGAAGTTGTCAAGCTGTTAACTAAGATAACAGTCTCATCTGAAGGCTCATCTGGGGCTGAAGGATCTGCTCCCAAGTTAACTCACGTGGTGTCACAAAGTTTTGTTTCTAAACCATGTGGACCTCTCCAGAGAGCTCCTCGTGACTTGGCAGCTGGGTTCCCCTAGAGTGAGTGATCCAAGAGAAAGTGATCAAGATGGAAGCCACAGTTATTATTTCTAACCTAAACTTGGAAGTGACATACCATTGCTTGTGTCATATTCTGTTGGTCATAATGGATCAAATGTGAAAGGGGACAACACAGCAGCCTGAATACCAGGGTTTGGGGATCACTCAGGCTGTCTCAGCTGCCCTACATGGTAATAAGTGCTATGAAGGAAACAAAACAGGGTGAAGAGATAGGGAGGGCAGAGGTTTGGGGTGACTATTGCTCTTGACACAGATGGTCACAGAAGACTTCACTCAGGCACAAAACAGAGGCCTGAAGAAAGTGAGGGAGTAGCTTCAAGGCTTGCCTTTTAAAGGACTCTACCTAGGGGTTAGCTTTGGTGGGAAATCATCCCTCAGCTCCTGCCCTACCCATCAGTCTCACTAAGAACCCCTACTATGCTCTCCCAGAGCATCTACACTTACTGTCTGAAAGCTGTCATCACACTGCCACATCTTCTTTCTTCCTTCAACATTAGAGAGTGAGTTCTTCAGTGCCATGGACAATGTTTGATTCATCTTTGTATCCTCAGTAAAAGGTCAGTAATTTTAGATGAGTGAATGAAATAATTAATTTACCTTCTCTGCAGTCTTTTTAAGGAACTTAGAACAAATTACAATTTAACAATTTGTTAAACAAGTATTAGTTATGCTTTGTTTAAAGCAAAAACTGTAGATATAGATTTATATAGCCACTTTAAACACATAAATCTACTCTTCTGCCCTGTCAATGGCATTGCTTACAGATACTGTTAGTTTATGAAGTACCAAATGGAACAAAAATATGTGGCAACTTATTGAATGAAAATGTTTTGTGAGAAAAATATTTTTGTTCCCATGCAGCAACATTTCTATTAAATTTTTTCTAAATATGTAAAAGAAAAAACAAAACTCAGAGTGGCAACAGAATACCCTGAGGAGTCTAAAAGCATGAAAACAGCAATATTATTTTGATAATGAAAACAGATATGAATGATATTATTTCTTCATATTCTGTTTTGGGAGGAGCTGATTTTTTGTTTTAATATATGTCCCTTGCACAATAAATCAAATGCTGTGACTCACCCACAGCCCTAGGCCAGAGGCAACAATTTACACAAAAGGACAGTTGATCATACAGAAATATGTCTCCCATGTGTTTGGGAATTAACTCATCAGTCAAAGCATCAACTATCTCTCTCCTTGTGACTCCAGAAGTCTAGTGGAGCATTTAATACAGTATTGCTCCCAAAATTCACCCTGAGTACTTAAAGTACCAAAGCCATGGAAACTGTAATGTGCATACCAGTCACCTAGGTATTCCTTCAATGCAAATTTTGGTTCAGAATCTAGGGTGGGGCCTAACAGTCAGCATTTCTAACAAATTCCTGGGAGATTTGTGAGAGCTGGTCCTCATATTACATATTGAGTAGGAAGCTATTCAAATAGCATTCAGAGAGTCCAAAATCTGCCTGCCTACATTTGTAGGTGATTTGAAATTTCTTTCTTCTTTTTATTTAATCAGCCTAATGAGGAAACCTATAATAATCAAGAAAATTTATTCTATTAATTTGAAAAGTTGTTAAACCATTTACTCTTCCACAAGACAATGTAGATTTCAGATTTGAAAATCAGCATGTTCAGCCATACATTTTATTTGAACAAGTCCAGTTGCTAAGAAATCTACAATGTAGATTCCAAACTTAATTAAATCTTACCTCCACATCCAATGTGCTGTGTTTCAAGCATTTCCAAATTGAAAGTGAGCAAAAAAAAAGTCATTAAAACTAAAATTTAAAAGTTATATTAATCATCCTGTATAAAATTCCAAGTGGGCACCTTCCTCCTGCACTCCAGTTATACAGGAAGAGCAGAGGAATTTCACCTGTGATTTATTTTATTAAATTTTCTTTAATGTTACATTGATCTATTTCTTAAAGGAGAGCACAGACTCTGCAGGGTTATTCACCCTCTGGCTTTTGTATATGCAACTTGTCTTATTGAGATAGGCAAATATAGAATCATATTGACGAGGTTGTTGGCTTTCATTATTTCAAAAAACTAGCAAAGTACAACAATCTATCAGAATTAATCAACTTATTACATCTAAAGCAGCTTGTTACATCTAGCTTGTTACATCAAAACCAGTTCACCCTCATGCCCCACCCCCTACCCCAACCTCAGACTCCAGCTCCACTCTCAGAACCCTCCCCGAGATCTAACTGGGAAGGCTGCACTGGTGCCCAAAAGGTCTTTGAGACCCATTTCCTGGGTCTCTGTAGCAGCAGAACTCAGCGTGGTATTCTTCCATCAGCCAGCAAGCTGCAGGCTGTGAGTCATTTCAGCCCCTAACTCGACAGCTCTCAAAGCACCTATCTTTCACAGAAAATAACTCACGCAGTGAATTTGGATATTTTTGAAATGTCTATATTTGGTGGGCTTGGAGTAATCACAGATTTACCACCTCAATTCAGTTGCGGGTCTTATTGATACACCAAACATCCTGACTTCTAAATATCTGAAGAGGCATAACAATGGAAACCCAACTAATTCCTTTGTTTGGTCAGTGACAGAGCCTATATACTCATTCTCCTCTTCCACCTGCTTTTGGTTGCTTTTAACAAATTTTTAAAATTTTCCTGGATAATGTAAACTAGAATTCCAACCCAATTAATGCCTAGCACACAGAAAGTACTTAATACATGGATTAAATAGATAAATGAATGAAGGATGACTCCAGTAAAGATATTCAACCCAGCCACTTCAAAGGAGAGACGTGGCCATAACAATAACATGTAGCATATACATGTGACTAGTTACCATTTCACAAAGCTTTTGCCTGCATCAGCTCAAACAGTCTTCACTACAGCTCTGTGGGTGTGAGAGAACAAGCACTTTTCACTGATGGGGATGCTGAGACTCAGAGATTAAATGGTTGGTCAAAGTTTCATAGCCAGTAAATGAATGGGACAGCCATGGTTTGCACTTGGGTCTTTTAACTCCAAATGTCATACCTTTCGCACTGTATGATTTTTCCTCAAGTAATCCTAGGAGACAGACTTTTGATCCTAGAATTGATGGGACAGATCTGAACTCAGTATTCCACAATTCTGAGTCTTAAGGCTTTTTCTTAGCTCAAACATCCCAACTTTAAAACTAGAAAATATAAAATCAATATCTAATCTAGGGGGACAAAAACTTTCCTACAGTGAGAGTTTTCTGGGGATATCACAATGTATTAGTCCATTTTCATGCTGCTGATAAAGACATATCCAAGATTGGGCAATTTACAAAAGAAAGAGGTTATTGGACTTACAGTTCCACATGTCTGGGAAGGAGTCACAATCACGGCAGAAGGTGAAAGGCAAGAAGGAGCAAGTCACATCTTACATGGATGGCAGCAGGCAAAGAGAGAGCTTGTGCAGGTAAACTGTCATCTTTAAAACCATCAGATCTTGTGAGACTCACTCACTATCATGACAACAGCGCAGGAAAGACCCACCTCCATAATTCAATCAACTCTCACCGAGTTCCTCCTACAATATGTGGGAGTTGTAGGACTTAAAATTCAAGATGAGATTTTTCAAGATGAGATTTGGGTGGGGACACAGCCAAACCATATCATTCCACCCCTGGTCCCTCCTAAATCTCATGTCCTCACATTTCAAAACTAATCATGCCTTCCCAACAGTCCCCCAAAGTCTTATTTCAGAATTAACTCGAAAGTCCATATTCCAACATCTCGTCTGAGACAATACAAGTCCCTTCCACCTATGAGTCTTTAAAATCAAAAGCAAGTCAGTTACTTCCTAGATGCAATAGAGGTAGAGGTATTGGGTAAATATAGCCATTCCAAATGGAAGAAATTAGCCAAAACAAAAGGGCAATAGGCCCCATACAAGTCTGAAATCCAGCAGGGCAGTCAAATCTTAAAGCTCTAAAATGATCTCATTTGACTCCATGTCTCACATCCAGGTCATGCTAATGCAAGAGCTGCATTCCCATGCTGTTGGGCAGCTCTGCCCCTGTGGCTTTGCAGAGTACAGCCTCCCTCCTGAATGCTGTCATGGGCTGCTGTTGAGTGTCTGAGGCTTTTCCAGGTACACAGTGGAAGCTGTCAGTGGATCTCCCGTTCTGGGGCCTGGAAGATAGTGGCCCTTTTCTCACAGCTGCACTAGGCAATGCTCCAGTAGGGACTCTGTGTGGGGGCTCCTGCCCCACATTTCCCTGCTACACTGCCCTAGCAGAGGTTCTCTATGAGAGCCCTGCCCCTGCAGCCAACTTCTGCCAGGACATCCAGGTGTTTTCATACATCCTCTGAAATCTAGGCGGAGGTTCCTAAACCTCAGTTTTTTATTTCTGTGCACCTGCAGGCTCAACACTACATGGAATATGCCAAGACTTGGGGCTTGCAACCTCTGAAACCATGGCCTGCGCTGTACCTTGGCCCCATTTAATCATGGCTGGAATAGCTAGGACACAGGGCACCAAGTATGGGGACCACAAGCATGGAGACCCTGGGCCTGATCCATGAAACCATTTTTTTCTCCTATGCTTCTGGGCCTGTGATGGGAGGGGCTGCCTTGAAGACCTCTGACATGCCCTGGAGACATTTTCGCCATTGTCTTGTACATTAACATTCAGCTCCTCATTACTTATGCAAATTTTTCCAGCCAGCTTGCATATCTCCTCAGAAAATTGGATTTTCTTTTCTATCACATTGCCAGGCTGCAAATTTTCCAAATGTTTATGCTCTGCTTCCCTTATAAAACTGAATGCCTTTAACAGCACCCAAGTCACCTCTTGAATGCCTTCTTGCTGAGAAATTTCTTCCACCAGATACCCTAAAGTTCTCTCTCAAGTTCAAATTTCCACAAATCTCTAGGGCACAGGGGCAAAATGCCATCAGTCTCTTTGCAAAAACATAACAAGAGTCACCTTTGCTCCAGTTCCCAACAAGTTACCCATCTCCATCTGAGACCACTTCAGCCTGGACCTTATTGTTCATATCACTATCAGCATGTTTGTCAAAGCCATTCAACAAGTCTCTAGGAAGTTCCAAACTTTCCCACATTTTCCTCTCTTCTTCTGAGCCCTTCAAACTGTTCCAACCTCTGCCTGTTACCCAGTTCCAAAGTTGCTTTCACATTTCCAGATACATTTTCAGCAACGTCCCATTCTACTGGTACCAATTTTTACTGAATTAGTCTATTTTCATGTTAATGATAAAGCCATACCCAAGACTGGGCAATTTACAAAAGAAAAAGGTTTACTGGACTTACGGTTCCACGTGGTTAGGGAGGTCTCATAATCATGTCAGAAGGTGAAAGGCAAGGAGGAACAAGTCACATCTTACATGGATGGTGGCAGGCAAAGAGAGAGCTTATGCAGGGAAACTCCCGTTTTTAAAACCATCAGATCTTATGAGATTCATTCACTATCACGTCAGCAATGCAGGGAAGACCCACCCCCATAATTCAATCACCTCCCACGAGCTTCCTCCCATAACATATGGGAATTGTGGGAGTTACAATTCAAGATGAGATTTGGGTGGGGACACAGCCAAACCATATCACACAGGAAGTAAAGGGGAAGCTGAATAGGAGAATCTCTCAGTTCCCATGCTTTCCATGTCACCTCTACTTTTTTTTTTCTGTTTCAGAGATTGGAGTTCAGTCTTACAAATACACCCACTGTTATGGTGTAAAGAACAAAAGAAGTCAGGAAAACCAAACTCATGTGTAATAGTAGCTTACTTGCTATCTATGCCTGGTTAGCCTTGAACACTTCTCACCTCAGTTTCCCCATTTGGGAAAATAAACCACCAGAGCATAGTGAGGAGTAAATGAAGTAATACAGTCATGCTTTGGGAACAGACTCACTCTCCACAACTGCAAGGCATTCTCACATGCATGACCTTGCTGGGGTAGAGTCAGGGAGTGGTTGCTGGGTGATTGTTAAGATGAGTAAGACCGAGGAAAGAAAAGTCAAAAACTCCCTATATCCTAGAGCATGGTGGAACCTGAAGGAAAATTCTCATGACTTTCCCAAGGATCACCCTGTCCTGGGAAAGGATTTGAATGGTCCCACAGAGAAATTAGACCCTTTTCCTGTTCCCCATTAAGAAAGCTGATGTCACGCAAAAAAGTGAACTCTTTGGGAAAAGAAAGTGTATTTGCTGTATTAATCTTCAGTTCTATCCCAGCAGGAGGGATGAGAGGACACTCTTAGATCTTAGAATCCACCTCGTGGGAATAGAACAGAGAGTGTTTCCTGCAAGAATAGCCTGGGAGCAAGCAGGACATCAGAGTGGCTTAAGTGAACCCATACCCCATTTTAACTGGAATCACACACTTGGACTATGTGAATTTACTTTTTTTTTTGGTCAGTATAATTTCAGCCTGAAGAGGCAGCATGGTGTAGTAAAAAGAGGACAAGGAGTCTGGATTTGGTCTTTGGGTTTGCATTCTGGCTTAATCCCTGCTCTGTCATTTACGAATGGAGTTCACAGATGTCTTTACACATAAAATGGGCATATGTTGGGATTTGAACACAGCAATACATCATGCTTTTTTCCCCCTTCCAACAAATATTTGAATCAAATGAGAAATAGACATGAGTCAAATTGAGGGAGGGTATTGTCAACATTAGTTTAATTCCTGTTACATCTGGATATGGGAATGCAGCCTGGACCTACAGCCAAATGTAATCCCTAATATATTACTTTTCCAATGACTACATCAAAGTCAGGCAAAATAGCCAGTCAATTGTAGCCACCTACCTTCCTCTAAACGTCACTCTTGGCAACAAAGAAGAGGACAATGTGGATCAGACCACTTCCAAAATCGGAAGAGGTAAGCAAAAGGAAACAGGAGCTCTCTTGCCTTAAACTACCTGGGAAAAGAACAGTGAGCCGACAGATATGCAGACCGTTCACACCCCACCAATTGGAAAAACTGTTAATCTTCAGCATCTCCTCCTGTGGGAAGAGGGGCTGCAAGGGTCCATAACAGAAGCCCCTTCCGGAAACAAGAGAACAAAGGAAAGTGTTCCCCAGATACCACCCCCTTGGAGAGTTGGTGAAAAAATAAAATTATTTCAAGAAAATGGAGCTCCAAGCCAGTGAACATTTGCACTGATTTTCTTTCTTTCTTCCTTCCTTCCTTCCTTCCTTCCTTCCTTCCTTCCTTCCTTTCTTCCTTTCTTTCTTTCTTTCTTCTCTCTTAACTTGCTTCAGAAAGTGAAGAAGGCCACATCCCTTGGCAGCCCTCCTGAGCCGCCTGTCCCAGGACAACACTGTCTACCTCAGTCTGATGTTATGGCAAGTAGATGGCCACATATCCTTGTTTGTTGGCGACAGACTGAGGTTACTGCCACAGTCCCTGTGTTCTGTCCAGAGCAGCATTTGCCTGGACAAAAGAGTCCCACTTGAATGATAACTTATTCAGCCACACTCTCCTTAGCGAAAATCTTTAACCAGACAAACAACAAATTCTCCTCCTTTTCTTTCCAAATCACTGCCATTTCTTGCCTCTTCTCCCATCCCTTCTCAGCCTCCTTTGCTAGATCCTTTTCAATAAAGGTCAGCATTTCCCAGGTGGAACTTCTTTCTCTTATTTCCTTCTGTCTGTTCTCTCTGGAGGACCCTGCCCACTCCACATTGTCAACTACATAAGCTACATTTGAGACAACTGCCAAACACCCCTCTCCTTCCCTGATATCTCAGCTCACATCTCCAGCTGCCACACCTCTGTCTGGGTTCCCTACAAACACTGCAAACATAATGTGTCCTAGACAGAACTCATTTTATTATCCTTCTTCTCTACAACTGCTTCTGTTTCCTGTCTTTTCCAGATTTTTTTCCCTATCTTTCCCCAACTAAAAATCTTGAAGTTATCCTTAGTTGTGGCATCTTTCTTACTCCCTGCATTTAATAGATGCTCAATTCTATCATGTGTCTCTTACACTGGACTTTTTCTCTCTATCCCAGCTTTCCCTACCTTACACTAAATCCCTAGGTTCCACCTCACTCCTTGCAATGGCCTCACGAGTAATTTCCCAGCTACAAAGATCAACCTTCTCCAGGACATTGTTCACACTAATCCACAGTGAAGGTTGTTTGCCAAAACCTATTCCCCTCCCTCTGTGTATCTCTGTTTCTATCTGTTTTAGTCCAACTGGGTGTCTATAACAGAATATCACAGATTGGCTTATAAATGACAGCAGGTTATTCCTCACAGTTCTGAAGCCTGGCAAGTCTGAGAATAAGGAGCTGGCAGATTTGGTGTCTGCTAAGAACCTGCTTCCTGGTTCATTTTTTCTGTATCTTCACATGATGGGAAAAGGACAAGGCATCTCTATGGGGTCTCTTCTATAGGGACACTAAACCCATTGAGGAAGACTCCACCTTTAAGACCTAATCACTTCCCTTACCCCCACCTCCAAATACCATTACACTGGAGATTAGGATTTACACTGGAGATTAGGATTTCAACATACGAATTTTAGGGTGACGCAGATGTTCAATCTGTAGCTCTCCTTTTCTTTCTCCAATTCTCTCTCTCTCTCATACACACACACAGACACACACACACACTCCATGTAACTTGCAAACTTGTCTTGACTCTCTTCACCAACCACTTGGAGTCCAAATTTCTTACAATTTCCCACAAGCCCTCGAGTGTCCCACCTTTATTTGCCTTGTCTTCCACTGACCCACCCTCCAAGCCTTAGGACCCAGTGGCACTGAATTTACATCACCATCCCAGAGAAACCCATGCCCTCTTATGTTTCTCAGTTTATGCCCCTGAGCCCTCCACTTTGAATGTCTTTCCCCAGAACACACCCTATTTCCTGGCTTATAAACCTGTATTTTTCCTTCAAGGATAACTCAAATTTCTCTGCTTTGGTGAAGCCTTCCCTGGGCATCCCCAGGGATGCCCTCAATATTAACTGCTATAATAGAGTTATGAATAATTGGATTGAAGGTAATCCATTTGCACTTATATTTCTCCCATTACAATGGCAGCTTCTTGAGAACAGAGAAATGTTTTCATCTCTTTACTTTCAGCAGGTAGATATTGACCTTCTCCTAGGTACTATCACTGTGTTGTTTATTCCACACAGAGATAAACTAAAGAATAAAGACTAGTTTACTTTGTTGTGGTAAAATATTCCCATTCACCACAGGTCTGCATATCAGGAAAACATGGCCCCAGGTATCAGTGCTGCCTCTACTTAGCCCTGTGTAGTCCCTCTACCAGAAAAGAACTACCAGATTGGTTCTTTTGCCTGAACAATGATCAGAATAACTAAATACTCTCCTAATGGATAGTAATGAAAACACAGAAAATTACTTGTTTCAAAGTACTTTCAAATCTAATGTATAAATTGACTATAATGAAACATATCATTGTTATCACCATGAATTAGATTTTCTAGCAAACATTTAGGTAACTCTTTCATCTAACATACTTTGTAATAAATGATAATATTTATATTATCAAAATAGCATTATGATATTGTCTTGACTTGCTTAGAATGTTTTCCTTTTCATAGATCTTTACTTTGAAGTCAGACCCCTCCCAGGATGTGACTTCAGACTAGCTTGGCTTCAAAATCTGTTCCTCACATTTTGAGAAAGTGAAGAAAAATTGAGGGCAATTTACACAGTTAAGGTGCCAGAACTCAATCTACATTAGAATTCTCCAAGGATTCTAAATACAGAAAAATCTTCATGCACTGAGAATTCATCACAATATGTTTTTTTCATAAAAGAAAAAAATAACTGAAAACAATCAAAATGTACAACAGTGGTTAAAGAACATTTTGTATTTGTGTGATGGGAAACAATGAAGGGCTTATATATTTGTTCTGTTACAAGGACCTGTAGCACTTGGGTAAGCACTTGTGTAATAATGTTAAATGAAAGAAAAGGTAAAAAATATAGGCACAACAGGAGCACAAGTATCTAGAAAATAAGCACGAGACACTAAGAAGCATAGAACTGTCCACCATTTGTTGTTTGTATTGCTTCTCCCTCTGGAAGCTGTGAAAACTGGCTTAGGAGAACCATCTTGGTGTCAGGAGTGGGAACCTCCACCAAGAGCTTTTCATAGTCAAAGCTTCCTTTGCCAGTTTGCCCTGTGGGAAAAGGATTTCATTCTCATATTCTCAGTCCTACCCCATCTCCCTAAACTTTAAAGCAAAACACAACAAAACTTATGTTTGATTACCAAAGTAATTTATGTTCACTTAAATATCTTCCTTAATTTTTAAGTTCCTTAGCCATCTCTGGTTTGAAGTGAAACTGGAAAACAATTGTTCTTTCAGCCACCAAAACTTTTGGCAGCTTGCTTCCAAACAGAGCTTAGAATTATGTAACTCTCACTTTAGCAAAAGTTTTCTAAAAGGCCAACTTCTTTTCTAAAACCCACCATTCCAAAACAGCATGTAAACAGATTGTAAATGGATTTCACTGCTGTGGTGGTATTTCCAGAGTCCACACTTGAATGTGTGATACAGTCTACGGGGTTTTCTTAATGCCTTGTAATAAGTGATGGATTGTTAAATAAACAAAGCAATTCTTCCCCTAACCCTCAACAGGGCTGTTAGTGAATAATTAACAACTACAGGTGAATCGAAAGAGAACAAAGCCCACTTAAGAGGCAGCTTTGGGTTAGAGAATGGCCATCTTCCCAAGGAGGCAGACCATAGGCTGGATGGGTACACCTGCAATTAGCTGGTGTGTAAGGCTGACTGCCCCAGTCTGTCATATGTCCAGGGGCTCCCTGTAGTCCTCACTGTGTCTCAATAAATCTGTCCAGGTATTGGTATAAATAGACTTTCTCAACAAAAGCTCCTGGCCTGATGGTTACAAATACAGATCCCCAGGCCTCACTCAAAATCTAAATTGTAATCTCTGTGGATAGGACACAGTACTATGCATCTTAACAAGGTGCCTGGTAGATTTTATGCATCTGTGTGAGAACTACTGATGTGAGGACCAACTGATCTAGAAACTGGAATTGTATGTTATGGGACTGTTAATAGAATGGGTCTTGGGAATTATTCTTATCCAAATCCTTCTCTTTACAGGAGAGGAATCTGAGCCCCAGAAAGGAACGTGACTTGCCTAAGATCACATTGATGGGTGGTGGCAGAACCTCCTTATCTGCAGGTCATTCCCTCTCTACTAGGATGTTAGGCCTTAGATAGACAGACCTGTGCAAGAACTGAGAGCTGGGTGTGACCGTGGCTCTGGCTGAAAACAAACTTGCTGCCAATCACTGGGTTGCCATCCTCCCTAAGTCTTTGGATCAGAGAAGCATCTTCCTGAGGTTATTAGAGGGAACTAAAAAAGAAAACTAGAGATTAAAGCAAGGTTTCCCAAAGTGTATTTCCAAGAAAGCAAGTTCTTACAAGGTAGTCCATATTAGTCCATTCTCATGCTGCTAATAAAGACATATCTGAGATTGGGTAATTTATAAAGGAAAGAAGGTTAATGGACTCACAGTTCCATGTGGCTGGAGAGGCCTCACAATTGTGGTGGAAGGTGGAGGAAGAGCAAAGTCATGTCTTACATGGCAGCAGGCAAGAGAGCATGTGCAGGGGAACTCCCCTTTATAAAACTGTCAGATTTCTTAAGACTTATTCACTATCATGAGAACACCCACAGGTTTTCACAGGAAAAACAGACCTCCATGATTCAGTTACCTCTCACTGGGGTCCTCCCATGACACATGGGGTTTATTACAATTCAAGGTAAGATTTGGATGGGGACACAGAGCCAAACTATATCAGTGATCCATGCAAAAAAAGAATGCCTGCATTCTCAAGAAGTCATTGTATCCTCTCTCCCTGTTTTGAACAGTCACAAAGAGTGACTTAGGTGAGCCTGTGAAAGGCACGGAGAAGTCTTGCAGTAGGGAAGTCTTTTAACTTCCTCATTCCAGTGGTGCTCTGATTCATTTGGCAGAAACAACTTTGTATGTGTTTGTAAGACCTTTGACATTGAGAAACTAGTGTTCTAGAGAAATCATCTACTCATCCAGAAGTTTCTCAACTCAAGTCTATGTCACAATCAGTAACCTGGCTGGCATTGTGGAAAACACACAAAACTTGGGTTTTTGGCTCCTCTCTTGACACTTGCCAGTTTTGAGACCTTGGGCAAGTCTCTTGCCTCATTTTTACAGATGAGAAAATTGAAGTGACTGGGTTGTTTGGGGAACCACAAATAAAAACTGTTTACAGAATAGACAGCACTATAAAAGTCACAGTGTCACCCTCCTCCTCCTTTTCCCCACATACTCATCACTCCTGAGGTCATCTCCATCCCAGAGACCTCATGCTACCTTTAACAGCAAGACTCTGACAAGATGACACCAGAAGTTGGTGGTAATACAAATACAGCATCCAAGGGTAGACCAGGTAGTCCATGAATCACTGCAACCTCAACACTTATTTGTCATTCATAACAAACTCTCAAAGCATCTACTGTAGAAGATATTGATGCAGGGATGGAACATTTCTCACTGACTTATAGGTCAGTTGTTCATGTAATTGAGTTTCATCTCTAGAAATATTGATGCTGCTAATACTGTCATTATCAGTATTCTCAGTCAGATGGAGGAGGACAGAACAGTTTCCCTCAATTTTCCTTTATCTGTGTTCCAGCAGGTGGTTCTCTGTCAAAACACACTTCTCTCAGTAGCAGCTCCTCCCTTTCTCACTAAGGGAGGGTATCCATTGCAGTAAAAGGGGATGAAGACTGGAAATGGAGGCATGGGTGCTGCATAATAACCTTAGGGAAATAGCCACTGATGTGTTTCCCTGGCTCTGCTAAAGTGTGACCAGGAGAACCACATGGATATCAGTGTTCCTCACAGTGCTTTCCACAGTTCCTGCCCCCTCCTGGGTGCTCAAGAAATATGTCTGAATGAATGGGTGAATAAATAAATGAATGAGGTCTGCCTTACCCTACCCCTAGCATATTTTCTCTAGTTTAATGGGGCCTTCATGAGCCATCTTCCTCACCCATGATAGACAGTACCCTATCATAAGGTTGAAAAGTCCCAATAAAACACCCATTTATACACCTCAAAAACCAGGCAGTAGAGACTCAGAGATGAACAGAGCATTCTTTATACTTTCCAGGATCTCACAGTACAACAGGAGAAGTTTATTGGACCACAACCATCACAAGGTAAGGCCATGGCAGCATGAGGAATTGCCTCATCTCCCCTGACAGACATTAAACTCCCAGGTGGCAGAGACCATATTTAATGTCATCATCATCATCATCATCATCATCCTCATCATCATCATCCTCATCCTCATTGTGTATGCTCCATGAGAACAGGAATTTTTGTTTTGTTCCCTGATGCATTTCAAGCCTTCGAAAAGAGTTCCTGGCACACAGTATGTGCTTTATAATCTTCAGTGAACCTTGAATAATCATTATCAATGCTATGCTAAAACGGCATGCTTACTTCTTTGCAAGCACTATGCCTCAGATTATTTCAACAATCTGAGGAAACTGGGAAACTGCAGCATCAATAGGTACAGAATGCCATAAGTTGACATAGTCAGGTGTCACATCTGGGCAATCTGACTCCAGAGAACACACTCTTGCCCACACCCCTCCCATTTCATCATGTATAGCCACCTCCAGTGCTTCTCTATGTTCTGCAGAGTTCCTTGTAAGACAAGTGGCGAATGCTTGTCCAATGAGTTAAAGGACATAATTCCAAGCTGAATTACTGGCCCTAGATTGTTCACTGCATCCAAGAACTCTAATCTTGAAGGATTCAGCACTTCAAGTCTTCACACCCAACCAGGGTTAATAAAGGAAGAGAGACAGGATTGGCCAAATGAGCAAGCCAGTGTTAAACCCTGCTCGGCCAGGTGGCTAACAAGATTCTTATTGACAGGAAAATAAAGACATCAAAGAGCAATGTGCTTCACTCTGCCCTGTGTTCAAGTGAAAAATGAGTTGGACCAGAGCAATAACAGATCATTTCCCCTTTCACAGTTTGTCTCTAGTGATACTAATGCAACCAAGCTAACAGCGGGGCTACTGGTTCAACTACCACCTGGACAGGGAGGCAAGAAGAGATGAATGGGGACAAGAGAGAGGGAGCTTCATAGCTTTCCAGGCCATGGAGAGAACTCCATCCCACTAGGAGAGACATCCCTGGGTGGGCCGGGAAGTGTGTGGAGCACTTGCCATGTGAAATGCAAATGAGAACATTCATAGGGGTCAGGGTGGGGACATATATCTTGTGCCAAGTACTTAGAAAAGCATCTTGTTTTAACAATTATATTAAACTCTTCAACACATATCCACTAATCATCTAATCAGTGTCTAAGCTTGCATTAGATGTTTGCTCCTTTTGTATTTGTATTGTCTAATAATAATAAAAACACCTAACATTGTGTGGCATTTTATAGTTTACGATGTGCTTTTACCTTCTGCTTGTTTTGATTTAGTCTCAAATGACACCAAGGGATAGGTGTGGCAGGATTTATCTTTTATTATGCCTTTTTCCCACTTGAGGAAATCAGGGTTCAAAGAACCACCACCAGCAGCTAAGAAACACGTATTGAGTGTTCAGCCTGCGCAAAGCACTGTGCAAAGAAGTTTGCACACATTATTTACTTTCACAACAGCCATTCCAAGTAGAGACAGTATTACCTTCATTGTGTAGACAGTATCACCTTCATTGTGCAGATGTCTCACTGAGACAAGAGATAATGTTTAGTTTCCCAAAGTTGCACATACAGTAGGTAACTAGGCTGGTATTTAAAGAAGTCTTGTGCCCTTGTTCAGAAGTTCAAGTTTATCTTATCACCAGAAGTTAAAAAAATTTGCCTAAAAGCATGTGACTTTCCAGAGTCAAAGCTCCATCAATATCCAGAGTTTTTTCCTCTATCTTTGCTGCTTGGGGAAGTTATCTATTAATATTGGAAAGGCCCCTGTTTTAAGGGCAGTTATATCTGCTAAAGGAAACAAGACAAACATAATAGTCTATAAGAGAAGGACATGATCTAGTTTGTAGGATCAAGGAAGACTTCTCTAAAAAAGTGACAATTAAGCTGAAAACTAAAGGATGACTTAGTAGGTGAAGAAAGGAGGACGCACTTTCTAGGCAGAGGGAAAGGCAATCTGTACAATCTGTAAATGTCCAGAGGAAAGACCATGCCATATTGAAACCCTGGACCAAAAATGCCGTAACACTTGGAGTTCAGAGAGACAAGGAGAGAGTCAAGAAAGATGAAGCTGAAGAAGTCAAATAGTTTCCAGTTCCTTGCCATGACCTACCATGCCTGTGTGATTGGACCCTGGCTGAGTACAGCAGGAAGTCCCGGATGGCTTTAGGCAATGACTTAAAGACTGAGTTGTAGATCTAATATCAATCTAACTGAAATGGAAGGAGCAGACACGAGGAAGGCAAGACAGTATAGGGGAATAAACAGTTAGGAGGCTGCTGCAGTTATCCAGGTAGTAGACGATAATTGCTTGGTTAGGGTTGTGGAGGAAAAGGTGGAAAGGAGAGGATGGATTTGAATGATGTGCATAAAATCACAAGAGTTGATAATAGATTAGACATAGCGAGACAGAGAAGAGGCCAAAGATGCTCTCTAGATTTTTTGAGTTGCACAACTCTCTAGTAGAGTAAATGTTGACTGAAATGGCTGACACAAGAGAAGCAGCCTGGTCTGGGGAAAAGGAAGGCAGTGAGTTTGCTTTGAACAAGTTGAAAGAGCCCAGATTGGGCTCTTGATTCTCTGCTTTCTGCTCTATTCATAAGGGGACTTGAGGACTTCCTGTATTCCAGGTAGTGTGTCCTGTTCTCAAAGCCTCCCTAAAGGACTCAGAGTTTTAGGAACAACTGATTCCTTCCCAAAATCCCTAATTAGAGGAGCTGGAATAACACAGTCACGCTCTCGCCCTGTTGGCCACATTTGCAACAGAGCGGATTCACGGTTCAGAGCTACAGTGTTTGACCCTGTAATCTTCTCTTTGAAAATACATTTTATGCTTATTAAGGCCAAGTTTGGCAGTTGACTTAAGAGCCATAGTAAGAGCTTTTTACAGGAATAGACACACAGAGACCAAACGGAATTGGGAGCGGGGGCACAGCTAATCATTTCGGGTTTTCCACTGTTTATAGGAGAATCCCATCCATGTCCCACAGGAACATAAGATTTCGAGTTTCCAGAAAAAGGAGTGGTTGTTTCTGGCTGAGGACAGTAAGCAAAAACTTCCTGTAAAACTTGCATTTAAGTTGTCTCTTAGAGTATGAGTATGGTTTAGACAATTGTGATGGGAAAAGAAAAGAAAAGAATTCAGGCTGAGGAAAAGGCAAGGACCAAGGCAGTAAGCAGGAAGATAGATGACATATCTCCTCCCCAGGCACCTTCCAGAAGCCTCTATTTATTACCTTGTCCTGAGTACAGAGCCCTTATGTATCCTTACTTAGTGAGAGTGATTGCCACCTGCAAAAAGTTTCAGCTCAGCAGCTGAAGCATGACCACACTGGACTAACATGCAAAGGGTTAAAGACCAGGAGAAAACAGAACTTGGAAAATATGATTTAACAATTATTATAGGAAACAGTATGGAGATTATTTAAATAACTCAAAGTAGAGCACTTTATCCAGCAATCCCCCTAATGGGTATTTATCCAAAGGAAAAGAAGTCATTGTATGAAAAAGACACATGCACACACGTTTACAGCAGCACAATTCACAATTACAAAGACATGGACCCAACCTAAGTGCCCATCAACCAACAAGCAGACAAAGAAAATGTGGTATATAGTAACAAACCTGCACGTTGTGCACATGTACCCTAGAACTTAAAGTATAATAATAATAATAATAATAATAATAATAATAATAATAAATCTAGTCAAGAGGAAGAGAGAATTTGTTTCACCAGATGTTAAAACAAGCATCATGAGATGGAATATTTTTGTTCCTGATTGTCCAGAGTTGGAGCATATGCCCATCCTGAACCTGATATTTTAGCAGAGAAACTCCAATGTCCTGACCACCTGAGTTAGTGCATGGCACCTATTGCTCTCTGAAACTTTAGGATGAAGCAATTAGATGAGACTGGGAATAAAACAAACTAAAATAAAGTTGGGCCACTATTACGATAAGTAGTGGGAGTGTACCTTGAGAAGAAATAACAAAAACCAAATATCCAGCATTTTGGTATATTAAATGCCACTCTTCTTGCTTCTTCTATGGGCATCATTTCTTGCTCTCAGTAACCTTTTTGTTTTTGGTATCATTATTGGTGAGCTCTCACTATGCACCAAAGTATTGTTAGAAGTCCTCAACACCCACTGACATGGGGATGGAAAGTGATGTTGAAATTATATTAATTAAGTGGCTGGCAAGATGGCTGAATAGGAACAACTCCAGTCTACAGCTCCCAGTGAAATCAGCACAGAAGGTGGGTGATTTCTGCATTTCCAAGTGAGGTACCTGGCTCATCTCATTGGGACTGGTTAGATAGTGGGTGCAGCCCACAGAAGGTGAGCTGAAGCAGGGTGGGGCATAGCTTCACCTGGGAAGGGCAGGGGTTTGGGGAGCTCCCTCCCCTAGGCAAGAGAAGCCCTGAGGGACCATGCCATGAGGGATGGTGCATTCCCACCCAGATACTATGCTTTTCCCACAGTCTTTGCAACCCACAGACCAAGAGATTCCCTCAGGTATCTACACCATCAGGGCCCTAGGTTTCAAGCACAAAACTGGGTGGCTGTTTGGGCAGACACCAAACTAGCTGCAGGAGTTTTTTGTTTTTTGTTTTCTTTTTCATACCCCAGTGGGGCTGGGAACACCAGTGAGACAGAACTGTTCACACCCATGGAAAGAGAGCTGAAGCCAGTGAGCCAAGTGGTCTAGCTCAAGGGATCCTACCCCCATGGAGTCCAGCAAGCTAAGATCCACCGGCTTGAAATTCTCACTGCCAGCACAGCAGTCTGAAGTAGACCTGGGACACTCGAGCTTGGTGCGGGGAGGGGTGTCCACCATTACTGAGGTTTGAGTAGGTGGTTTTCCCCTCACAGTGTAAACAAACTCACTGGGAAGTTCCAACTGGGTGGAACTCACCACAGCTCGGCAAAGTCACTGTAGCCAGACTGCCTCTCTGGATTCCTCCTCTCTGGGCAGGGCATCTCTGAAAGAAAGTCAGCAGCCCTGGTCAAGGGTTATAGATAAAACTCCCATCTCTCTGGGACAGAGCACCTGGGGGAAGGGGCAGCTGTGGGTACAGTGTCAGCAGCCTTAAACCTTCCTACCTGCCAGTCCTGAAGAGAGCAGATGATCTCCCAGCGGAGCTCTTGAGCTCTGCTAAGGGACAGACTGCCTCCTCTAGTGGGCCCCTGACCCCTGTAGCTCCGGACTAGGAGACACCTCACAGCAGGGGTCAACAGATACCTCATACAGGACAGCTCTGCCTGGTATCTGGTGCCACTTTGGGATGAAGCTTCCAGAGGAAGGAACAGGCAGCAATCTTGGCTGTTCTGCAGACTCCGCTGGTAATATCCAGGCAAACAGGGTCTGGAGTGAACCTCCAGCAAACTCCAGCAGACCTGCAACAGAGGGGCCTGTTAGAAGGAAAACTAACAAACAGAAAGGAATAGCATCAATATCAACAGAAAGGACATCCACACAGAAACCCCATCCAAAGGATACCAACATCAAAGACCAAAGGTAGATAAACCCACAAAGATGTGGAAAAACCAGTGCAAAAAGGCTGAAAAAAAAAAAAAGAAAGAAAGAAAATGTGGTATATATACACCATGGAATACTACTGAGCCATAAAAAGGAACAAAATAAGGTCTTTTGCAGCAACTTGGAGGAGCTAGAGGCCATTATTCTAAGTGAAATAACTCAGGAATGGAAAACCAAATATTGTACATTCTCACTTATAAGTGGGAGATAAGCTATGAGGATGCAAATGCATGAGAATAATATAATGGACTTTGGGGACTCGAGGCAGAAGGTTGGGAAGGGGGTAATATGGTTTGGCTTTGTGTCCCCACCAAAATCTCATCTTGAATTGTAATCCCCACATGCAGAGGGAGGGATCTGGTGGGAGGTGATTGGATCATGGAGGCAATTTCCCCCAGGTTGTTCTTGTGATAGTGCAGGAGTTATCATGAGATCTGATGGATTAAAAGTGGCAGTCTCCCCTGCATTCTTTCTCTTTCTCTCTCTCTCTCTCTCCTGCTGCCTTGTGAAGAAGGTGCCTTCTTCCCCTTCACCTTCCGCCATGATTGTAAGTGTCCTGAGGCCTCCCCAGCCATATAAAACTGAGTCAATTCAACCTCTTTGTTTATAAATTACCCAGTCTCAGGTAGTATCTTTATAGCAGTATGAAAATGGACTGATACAGGGGGGAGGGAAAAAAAAGACAACATATTGGGTACAGTGTACATTGCTTGGTTGACAGGAGCACTAAAATCTCAGAAATCACCATTAAAGAACTGACCCATGTAACCGAAAACCACTTGTACCCCAAAAATGACTGAAACAAAAAAAAAAGGAAATGTCTTATTTTCTACCTGCCTTCTCTTCTTCTACATCTACACATGTGCTAGAATAGCCTATTCATTATTGCCTAAACATATCCCTTAGTTTAATTATACTGTTTAATTATACTGTTCTCTCTGCCAGAAGTATTATTCCTCCTCCATCACTTTCTGTTCAAATCTTGTATCTCCTCCATGGTACTAGATCCAACTCAAAGACTACATCCACAGTAGCCATCCTTCATTCCCCAGTCAGAGATGGCACTTCCCTTCCAGCATCTCCCCCATGTGCTTCTCATTTGATGTCTCACTCTCCAAGCTTACGTTTGGTCATGTTGGAGTCATGCTACAAACATTTCTTGTGCCAGAACTATGTCTAATTCCTCTTCAGGGGCCCAGAACAACCTTGCACACAAGTGAGAGCTTCATAAATGTTAAATAAATGAAAGGCCAGGCCTAAATCAAGAACTCCTGGGTCCTCTTTCCAGTTCTAACTCTGAACTACAAAACACAGGAGTAATGTAAAGCCTACAACATCCATCAAATACTTTTCTTCCATAGCCTGAAACCGTGATAGCGAAACTCTGAGCACCTAGGGTGTTTGTAGCCAAATTTACTTTTACTTTTTCTGAGTTTCGCAGCTTTATCTTGTGAGAAAATTTTTTTCCTGACAGTATGTTGGTAGTTCCTCTGGCCTCATGTGCTCTACCTGGTGGTAGAGAAGAGATGACTGTGGCAGGGAATGTCTTGTTCCTCTGCCCACCAGGCTGCTCAAGCTGAGGTCCAAATGCCACTGTGTACATGTGCCTGTATATGCCCTATGTACACATGTGCAGGAAAGTGCATGTGTGACCATGGACATGTACAAAGACGAAGGTACAGTCACTGGCATATGCCATACCCTTACCAAGCCAGTCCTCTATTTTGGAATATTTTGGCTTTGGCCAGAGAGAGAGAGAGAGAGAGAGAGAGAGAGGGAGAGAGAGAACCTATTCCCCAGTGATAATCGTGTTACTGAAAACCACCAGGAGTCATCATATTTATCTTTCTCATTTATCCAAACCCCAAACAGCCTTCTGCAGCAAATCACATTTCAGCATGGCAGATTATTCCGTCTGTAGCATAAACTTCTCATTGCATCTCTCTCAGGAGAAGCCTCTCTAAGTAAATATAAATCTTACTCTAATAGCAACATTTGGAGAAGTAATGTTATTTGCCCTGATTTAGAGAAAACACAACATAGTCTCTAGCAAAGCTGATCCTTTCTTTCGAAATTAATCAAAGGCACATAGAAGCAACACAAATGTTTTTCTGGCAGAGTGAAGTGCTGGTGTGTGTGTGAGGGTGGTTGGGTGGGAGGGAAGGGGTGGGGGGTTCTTGATGAATTATTCCAGCCTTCTAACCCTCCCTCTGTGGAGGAGGCGGAGGAGTGGGATCCTTCTTTTTTATTCTTGTGATGTGAGTGGTTTCTGCAGACCAGTTCATAAGATTCACATAGAGTTGAGAAAGATCAAATGACTATTTCTCATTGCACAACTGAGAGTCTGCAAGTTTTACCCCAAGGGAATATGAAAACTCAATCCAGTATTGACATCAGCATGTGGAGGTGAGCCTTTGAGAGTGCGGTGGAGGAGCAGACCTCCTGGAGGAGAGATGGGGTTTTAATGACCACAGCTTGATGGGAGGGGAGGGACTCTGTGAGCCTATTTCCTGCCTGGCAGAATCGCTGCCTTTCTGACCCTTTTCCACCTCTAGCCCCTGGTGAAAGGGAGACAGAGTTTGTAATCAATGACTGATTGATTAAATAAATAAATAACAGTGCTGGCTGTTCTAAAGCACCACTTGCTGCAACCAGCTTGAAAGCCTGGACACTGGAGTCAGACTTGCTAAACCTACATCCCAACACTCCCGCTTACAAGCCAGTTGATCCTGAACTCATTACTTACCCTCCCTATGCCTCAATTTCCTTATTTACAAGCTGAATTGCCAAAATGGTTGCGAGTATTGAATGAGTTAATGTGTGGACCTAGAGCAGCCTGTGATGCACTGGAGAGTGTCAACCATACTATCATTTTTCATAGCACTGATGAAACCCTCCATGTGAACCTCTTTCTGGCCCACATTCTTGTGAAAACCACATCATACAAAAGAGCATTAAATGTGTAGATTAACACACCTGATGGGTTACAAAAACGCTGCCAAGGGCTTAGGACGGGAGGACAATAAGAGTTAACCCATCTGTTCCTCCATGGTCTAAGATCTTTTAGAATTCAGGCCAAATACATACTAAAATGTTTTATTTTTCTTGGGTTGGTTATATAGAATCCACTTTTGTGATCAGAGACCATTTTCTATCTTACAGAGTGAAAGTGTGCTTCTAACTACATTTAGGATTGGAAAGAATGTAAGAAGAAGAATCAGGTCTGAATTTAACATCAGTGGGCCATGGGATTTGTACAAGTCCCTTCTCTGCTGTGGGCCTCAGTTTCCCCATCTCTGTAATGAGGAGGGTGTTGTCAATGGCCTTTGAAGAATCACCCAGCTCTGCCAGTCCATCACCACCCGCATGTTCTAGGTAGGCTTTGTGTTGTGACTGAACTTCAGAAGTGTACAAGTTAGGGGTCACCCCCAATGCCCCAGGACTCAGGCTGGCGAAGCGAGCAAAGAGTCAATGACTTCTTTGGTTGCTGGCATCTCAGTAGTTTTGTTTATGCTCAGTGATAACAGTGTGATAACAAGCGTGGGTCTCCTGCCCCATTCTTCCAGTTGCACTCTCATGGTGAGACAGGATCAATATCAAAGACTGAGTAAAGGAATTGGCTATTGTGTGTCAGTCACTTCCCTCTGGAGGGCTGATGGTTCTCAGGCTTCTTCATTGCATGACCCTCCGTGAGGTCCTTGGGTGCCCAGATTCTAACTGTCTCACCTTCCAGAGGACACTGCTCATGGTACAGGCCTTGCTGTCCCCAACAGCCTCTGACAACTCTGTACTTCATCTCTGTACTTAATTTCCTTCTTGTCCTGGGCCTCCTGTCAAGCCAAGAGCTGGTGACCAGAGAGGGCAGAGGCTGGCCCAGCTTCACTCTGGGTTTCCATCTCCCTAAAACCACTGGTTTCTCCTAATAATTTCAGAGCAGGGTTTTAAAACTCCGTGTTTGAAATGCAGTAGAGTACCGCTATCTCGATAAGGCAAGAGAGTTGAGTCTATCTCAGCAATCAGACAATGCATCGTTTGATAAATCCTTAAACAAGAATTAGGCACCTGCCACATGCTAATAACAGTAGAGTAATCTTTGAATGCAAACTGGATATTATACAAGCCTCTTCACACTTTTTATCTCTTTAATATTTACAATAACCTTATACATCTACTAGAACAGTAGATATTTTATAATGATGCTCAGAAAACTCTATGAATATGCTGGAAAGTGACACAACCAGGACTCAACCCAGAGATATTATAAGTACAATAGGAAATATGAAAAAACAAAGGACCTAGCTCCTGCCTCTAAGAGTGAATATCCTGTTGGGGAAAAAGAATGTGGGCTCCATCTGGCTTCGTCCTGTACTACTGTTTGATAGTTTAATGCCCAATGATAGATAACATATTATGCAGATTATGAGATATAAGAGTTAGCTCACTCTGGCCTGGGAAGTGAGGAAAACTTGAAAGGGCTTCCAGCCAGGCTTTGGAAGATAGGGAGGGATCCTGTAAGCAAGGGGAGACCTGATCAGATGAGAAAAATAGCACTATCAAAGGCCACCCAACCACGCCCTTCAAGATCCTATTTCCTTCTAGTTATCCTTGACTAAAGATGCAGGCATGCATTATGGAAAAGGACATGAGAAGAAATTGTTCAGGTATTTCCTCACATTCAGAGCTGTGGCTGGCCTGGAGATCTGGGGACTATCTGCATAGGAACGTGATCCAGGAAACAGCACTAGAAAATGGTTCTAGCAATATATGGTGAACTATTCCTAAGAGACAGCACCTTAAACATTTTACCAAGTGCTATTTGTGATAGAAAATATAAAGACATACTCTATTTTGCTTACCTGTTCGGATTTTTAAAATTCATGCTCTGCTTATGTAATTCTAGAACATATTCATGTTTATTTCAATGCACTTATTTATAAATTCTGCAGATATTTGAGCCCCTGCTCTGGGTTAGTTACTGTTCTGGGCACTGAGAAAAAAAGCAGTGAAAATCCATACAGTCAACTCATGAAGTTGCATTTCTGAGTTTTTTTCCACGTTTCAGTAGAAAATGATCTCTTGGAAATGTATAGCATCCATTTGGGGCTTCCCACAGCGCAATGCCTGCCCACATTTGAGGAGTGGAGTCCTCAGAAGACATTCATCCAACCCATGGAAATAAGAAAGACTTTGCTCTTTTAAGGAATTTTCTGTCAAATATGGGTATGATCTTCCAAAGCTGCACATCAATAAGAGTCTTACTGTCACCATGTTAGCCAGGATGGTCTCAATCTCCTGACCTCGTGATCCGCCCGTCTCGGCCTCCCAAAGTGCTGGGATTACAGGCTTGAAAAAACTAGCCGGGCGGGGTGGCAGGCGCCTGTAGTCCCAGCTTACTCGGGAGGCTGAGGCAGGAGAATGGCGTAAACCCGGGAGGCAGAGCTCGCAGTGAGCTGAGATCCGGCCACTACACTCCAGCCTGGGCGACAGAGCGAGACTCCGTCTCAAAAAAAAAAAAAAAAAAAAAAAAAGAGTCTTACTGTCTTCCTCTTCTATTATCAACAACCCTTAGGAAGAACCAAACCCTGGTCCTATGATCTCTCAACGTTCCCAAATTATGCTTCTATTTGTCAGGATTTCTTGGCTGCCAATAACAGAAAATCTAATCCCAATGGCCTCAACAGTAAGTACCGCCATGTTCTGTATCTTATCTGACATGGGATGTATGATGGAGTGTTCCCAAGGGGACTAATTCGGTGTTCAAACCAGCCTCATCAAGTCATATTCTTTCCACCCTTCTTTGCTGTCACATTCAGCATGCTAGCTTGATCTCTAGATTGGCTGTTTCATGGCCCTAAGAAAACTACATACAACATTTTTGACGGTCATATGCAAGTATAAGCTGGAGAGAGAAGAGCCCATTTTCTCTAAGTGCCTTTTGTCTGGTTGATTGTTTTTGGAGTGAGAAACTCTTATCCAGAAGTCCCCTCTGTGGAATTCCCCTCACATCTTCTCTGTCAGACCTGAATCATATGACTTCCCCTAAACCAGTCCCTGGCAAGGCAAATGGGATTACCATGATTAGCTGCCATGTGCTTTGAAAGAAGTGGGGATATTTTCCTTTGTTGGAAGATGAATCTTGAGTAAATATTTTTAAGCAAGGAGGAAGGGAGAAAGGAGAAATGCCTTCTGAGTGGATAGTGAAGGGATCTGACACCATGGTTTCCTCTCATATGCTGAATTCCAAGATGGCACTACTTGGTGTCATGTAAAATGTTTGCATCCTACATGCCAAACATTGTCCTAGACACTGTAAAAGACATTGATTCCAGGTGCCTTCTGAGTTTTTCTTCAAAACTCCTCTCATAATCTGAAATTTTTTCTGCTTATGTGTTAGTTTGCCTCACCAGCTGCAATGCAAACTCTAGGAAGGTAGTGACCATGTGACTCTTGTTCATTGTTTCAACATATACGGCAGCACATGGCACACAATTGGCACTCAGTGAACATTTTTGAATAAGTAAATAGGTGAATTCCTTGCAAGATGCAATATTCTCCCTATTCTTCCATAGCCATTCTTCTTATTTTCCTTTTGGGGAAATTGGTCAATAAAGCTTAGGCAACTTGCTCAAGATCACTCAGGGAACATGTGGTAAAGTCAAACTTTAAACCTAGGTCTGTTAGATTCCAAGTCCTTGTTCTGTCCCCAGTGCTATATTCCCTGACCTTGCACGAATACAGCCTTTGATTTAATGAGTCCTCTTCCTTGAACAGCTACAAACCCCTTAGTCTCTACCTGCAGTCATGCTCTCAGTTACCTCTGCTCCTGCTCTTCTCTTGGTCTGGAACCTTTTCTTCCCACCAGTGCAGAGCTTATCCCCACCCTGTACACATCCATGCCCAAAGTTTAGCCCAGGTCCCTCCCTCTTCCTGACACCATCATCTTGCCTTCATTTTTTCATCCTCTACCTCTAGCTCTTCTACCTCCCCAGGGAGAATGCAAATCCTCAACTACCCCATGGCCTTGAGAGAATAATGACTATGATCTCAGGTTCTATGGCCTGACTCACTGTGTGCAAATCCCAGCTCCTGTTGCTGATTTCTGTGATCCTGGGCAAGTTTCTCTGCTTCTTTGGGCTTCTTTGCTGATCTGAAAAATGGGAATAACCATGGAATGCACAGCATAGAGTTGTTGTGAAGACTGAGTCACCACTTACAAAAGCCTTAATGCAAAGCACATGGTAAGAGTCATTTAAATATTGACTTTAAATATGATTTTTCATTTTTCTTATTTTCTTTCTTAGCAGTGCCAGGCACTTAAAGGATGTTGAAGAAATTCCTGCTAGCACAAATTTGCTAGTTCTCTGCCTGCTTCCTCAGTATATGGTATTTCTCCCATACCGCCCAGCAAATTTCAAGGACAGGCATTGTTAGCATTTTCTCCTTCCTCTGTACCCTTTCAGGGTCTACTGTAGTGATAAGAGCCCGACAGGCACTTAATCAATCCTTATGAAAATGAACAAACCAAAAAAGCCCTGGGCTTCAAAGAAAATTCTCATTTGAATTTCTTTTCTGCCTTTCCTCTTTCCTTTAATTGTGCATCTCCTCTTCCCTTCTGAAAATCAGATTAAGCCCCACTGAGGCTAAACTGATAGGGTTTTGAGTCATTTTGTTAATGGATGTAAATTGACTGTAATCCTTTTGTTTCATGGCTACTGACGGTTGGTCAGGCAGGTAACTGAGATGAAGATTTTAATCACGCCCAAAATGTGATACTGGCTTAGAAAATGCCAGTCCTCCACTACACCACAGAGTCATTTATGATGATGCTGCAGTCGGAAAGAACCCTGAGAAACCTTAATTGGCCTTTGGCTAATTTCAGAAACCAGGCCTTCTTTGTAATTTGCTGCAAAACTGGTACTATTCTCTGAAATAAGATCAGTGAGAATGTTACAGAAAATGGCTCAAGGCCAGATCTGTGCACCACAGATTCATTAAGGATGCCTGAGCTAGATTTAGCTTCCAATGCGCTTGTCTTTGGGAGCACTGGTTTCCTATTAGGACTTGACTTTTAAAGGCCACAGAAAGAGTTGCTCCCAGCAAGGTTTTGCAGCTGCCCCTTTGGTCCACACTTTAGTGACCCCAGAGAGAAACACTGGTGAGAGAGAAAAACAGGATACTTGATTCACTTTGGGCAGGAGTCTGTGTCCCCGCAAAGGTGAGTCTGGAATTGAAAGTTAGAAAATGAGAACATATAGAGCATGTCAGCTGAGGCCATTCCAGGGGACACCTGGGCTTACACACGTACAGTAAGGCCTCACTAACTTAGAACAGGGATGGCAAATGGGTTTCATTTCATGACATTTCTGATCGATTATAGTGGAGAACACTGTGTTCAGAGGGATTCTCCCACTGTATCAACAAGAAAGAATGCTGTGATCATTCAGCAATGTCTGATGTGGCAAAGGCATAGGAAGTGAACCCATATGCCAAGTGTTTGCAGTCTTTGATTGCAATAATGGAGCGGAATAATGGAGACAGAGTGGATTTCTGTCCAAAATGTTGAAAAATCTATAAAGCTCCGTGGTATTTTTCCACATACTGCTTTCCATGGCAAACAGTAATATAAATCGTAAATAGGAATGCCCAAAGTTAGAGCACTTATTTAAAGGTTTTTATTAGTGGACTCTCACATTTTGTGTTTTCTATCATTGGAAAACCTCTATCATGAGAGCCTATTGATGGTTTGTCAGTGAGGGAGACCGTCAATACAGAGGAGCTGTTCTATGGTAATGAAGGAGAGAAACCAAATTCCCTGTGTCGCTCACAGAAGACTCCTCCCTGAGTACCGTCACCTTGAAACAAACCCTGTACACCTACCCCCTATTTCCATGGGTTCAGGCAAGCCTTACAAAAGATAGCTCTTGCTCATTCTCACCATTTGCTGAAGGAAGCAGCAGCTGATGAGTAAGTCACCTGTTTCGCTTGCCATCTGCGTCACTGGTTCAGACCAGTAGGAGGGAACCCAGGATTGAGCAAGAGGAAAGTTGCTCCACCAAAGGTAGCTCCAGCTCCGCTGCTGACACTGCCCGGTGTTAGCTCTGACAGCTATTAGGCAAATCCACTCCTTCACTACTGTTCATAATGACAGCTTGAAATGGGGCTGGGGATATTCTCCCTTTCCTGAGTAGAGAGAATGAGGGAAATCAACACAGCAAGAGACATCTTCTCTGCATATTCTGTGGGTACCTACAGGCTAATGGAAAAGGCACCAGTGATTCAGAGTAGAAGGTTTCTGTGCCAGTCTGAGTCTGGAGTGCCAGAGACTGCAGTAGCCCTGGAATAAAGACAGTGCAAAGATTTCTAAAGACATTTCAATCTTTTCAAAACCTGGGCTTGAATGTTTCAGTGCAAATCAAGGGGATTTTTGGGAAGCAGCTGCCAGAAGTTCCACCTTCCAGCTGATGAGCTTCCCTTTCAGGCTGATGAAAGCAAGACAACTTCTTCAGCTTCACCAAGAAAGATATTTAGTAAAAGTCAACTGAGTCAGGCTAGAGATCAGCTCAGAAAAGCCACTGCCCTCCTCTCTCTCTTCCCCGCTGTGACATCAATAGCTGCAGAATCATCCCTGGTTTCTAATAAACTTGATGAAAATATGAATAACAATTTTTTTCTGTTCACCTTCTCATGAAGCGGAAAATTCCTTAAATCGGGCGGAGGTTAGTGAGTGGACCAGTCTAGTTGGAAATTAAGTTAAATTCAATTAATTTACATAAATAAATTGGGTTACTTTGGTACTGTAATTAATTCTTGCTTTGTAAAGTGAAGTTTGTCCCTGCAGACTGTGTCACAGAGTGTGCCATGAGTAACTGCCCTCATCTTACTGACAGCCTGGCTTCAAAGTCACCAGCAGATGGATTTGAAGCTCTTTGAGGACAGAGTCAAGGCTGATACTGTTCTTTTGGATAATCAGGTATTCACTTGGCAAATATTTATTGAGTGTCTACGCTGGTCATCCACCAGTATACACATGGTGCTTAAAAGTAGATACAATAGACAGATGTCCCTTCACTGATCTTATGATCTGGCTGAGGAGGGACAGGTTATAAATAAGGAATCCAATCAATAACAAAATCCTTTCAGGTGATGACAAATGCTATCTTATACTATAAAAATTAGAAAATAAAAAGCAGTGAGAAAGGCCCCTTGAGGTTGGTGGCTCAGGGAAGAGGTAGTACCTAGACGATAAAGAGTCAGCCTAACTCCTAGCAGAGGAAATGTCAAGTGCAAGGTGCCACAGGCAGGCAGGCTCAATGGTACCAGAAACAGAAGGAAGACCAGCATCACCAGAACCTGGTAAGTGAGAGGGAGAAAGACATAAGAGGGGGCAGGAAGGGCAAAGAGGGGCTTGATCAATAAGAAGCCATTGGAACATTTTAAGGTTTTCATCAGTGATCTGATTAATATTTTAAAAGGTCATTCTAGCTTCTTTTAGAAAATGGATTGTAAAGAGTAACAATAGATGCATCTTACATGTACATTATCATTCGAAATCTGGGAGGGGGGCAGGTGAATGAGTGTTGGGCAAAAGTACACAGGCAAGAATTAGCTGACTCTAATTCATGGGTACAGGATAAGCAACTACAACAAAAAGTTCTCACAATGCAACAGCTTAAACAATATAGTTTATCTTCCTGTTGATAAGTCCATAGATGAATAGTCCGGGGTTTGCGGGATGGTGCTTCTCTACAAACTCATCAAGGACACAGACCACTGAGTTGACCCAGCCTATGGCTTCCATCTCTGAATCCCAGGCAAATGCTTTAGTTTTGCTATTTCGCAGCCATGAAGAGGCAGACAAAGGGAGAACTCCAGAAAGTGTCTGGTCAATGTTTAATAGCTGGCTCTCTGAGAGGGAAAAAACAAACCCTGATTTGTAGCATTTGCTGATGTCCATGGTCTAAATGTCCCATGGTCTTCTACCATGACTGATTTCAGACTATCAGCTGGACCTCTCTGAACTCAGAGTTGGAAAGAAATGCATACAGTGAGGTCTCACAGGCCAAGTATGAGCAGGCTTAGTATACCACTGACCTCAGGACAGAAAAGAAATCCCTTACAAGTAAAAGCTTTTGCTAATTCTGCTAAAAGAAGTAAAAGCTTCTGCTACAAGCTTGAACTATTCTCATATAGCGTGATAAGGCACACCACACTCAAGAACACTAGACTATAGAGTCTGGGAGAAGCTACATATTAATTAGTGAAAAGGGGTTCAAAACTTTACTGAATTTCCCAGAAGAGAAATATTTTAAATGATGGGAGTAGAACACAGGGAATTTTTAGGCTGGTAAAACTATCGTGTGTGGTACAGTAATGGTGGCTACACGTCATTATACATTTGTCAAAAATCTGCAGAATGTATCATACAAAGAGTGAATGTTCATGTAAACTATAGACTTTACTTAATAATAATATATTAATATTGGCTCATCAATTTTAACAAACGCAAGAAGTTAAGAAGAAGGGAAATTGTGGGGGATGAGGGAGAATATTGGAACTCTTTATACTTGCTGCTAAACTTTTCTATAAGTCTAAAACTGCTCAAAAACATTAACTATATTAATTATATCAATTAAAAATATTTGTAGGGGAAAGATCACCACGTATATGTACATAAATGTGTAAGTGTGTGTCTGTGTCTGCATATGTATGCTAGTGAGTATGCCTGTGTTTGTGTTGGTGCATATGTGTGTCGGGTGGGGGAAGGGTGATAGGAGAGACTTCTTCATCGGCCTGGTGACAGGAGAGCTAACTGGCTCACTGTGCTGCCCCATAGACCCAACAGAGTAAGCCCAAAAGCAATCCTTTGGAAGAAATGCCCATCGTGCCTCAGTCAACATGGCGCCTTCCTCCCTAAGCACACTAATTAGGGGCTTATTAATGTGGGCCTGCCTGAGACTGCACTTTCACTGACTATAGTTATTTCCCATGAGAGTTCCCCTAAATCAGGGGTCCCCCAGCCTTTCATCCCTTTATTTGTAATTCCCCTCTCTGCAATTGCATTGGACATAACCATCCACGTGTATTCTGATCTTGGAGGGGAAGGAGCACCAAGATGGAGCTTGAGAGGAATCACTATCCTCTTCTCCTTTTGTCCTTATCCCGAAGACAAATAACCATAAAGGATAATCTATATTGTTATCGAAAACATCCACTTTCCTTGCAATTATACTATGGCCGATATGATAGTCCTCCTCCAGAACCTGTGAATATGCTCTTTATATGACAAAAGAGACTTTGCAGATGTAATTAAGGATCTTGAGATGGGAGATTATCCCATTTTATCTCAAGATGGGATTATCTAGCCAGATGGACACAATATAATCATGAGGGTCCTTATACAAAAGTCAGTGTGACAAGGGAAGCACAGGGACAAAGAGAGAGAGATTAGAAGATACTGTGCTGCTGGCTTTGCAGTGTTGAGAGTGGACTTGAGCCAAGGAATGCAGGCGGCCTCTAGAAGCTAGGAAAGGCAAGGAAGTGATTCTCCCCAAGAACAACTGAAAGAAATGTTGCCCTGCTCACCCATTTTAGGACTTCTGACCTCCAGAACGGTAAGAGAATAAATCTGTCTTGTTTGGAGTTATTAAGTTTGTGATATTGTGTAACACAATTTGTGATACAAAACTAATCTACTTCGCTGCAGCCTGAGAATCTGCACTCTCTCCAAGATTCAAGCTCTCCAGGTATCCCTTTGCCTGCTTACTGTTTTTTCTTTTAGCACCTACTTTAACCTGTGGCCCCTGCAGTGAACCTTGAACCCTGACAAAACACACATCATCTTGTCTCACTGTTGTTAGTGCCAGGCACAATTGCAGGCTGGCATATCAGGGCACTCAATAAACACTGAATGAATGACTGAATGAATTTTTCCAAATTTATTCCATGCTCAAAAGGAAATACTGGGATTTATTGTTTTTGTATTTTGTTTTTGAGTTATCTTCCCTCTATCCCATAAGAAACCACCCACACACATAATTTTGGTGGCCTCCAGCTGTAAGTACACACAGATTTATTTCTTGTTTTGACCTGGCCATGTGATCTAAGCTCTTTATGGGACTTCAGTTCCCAGAACTTCGTGCTGGTAAATGGACATCTCAACTTATTTTTATGTGGGGTGTCAATTTAAACTAAAATCAGATGGGAAGCTCTACAGAGCCGCAAAATATACCACCCTGGGTTGTGGTCAAAAAGAGATGGTGACTGTATCTGGGACAGTTTCCATGTAGAACTAATAAAGAAAACCTTAACTCTGGGCTCATAAAGAGAAAAAACTGCTACCAAGTCACAGATTGTACCCCTAACCCAGCCATCCATCTCAAATATGCAATATCCCTGGTCACAAGGAGACTAGACAACAAATTATAAGCAGATGAGATCCTAATATGGAAAAACATATCAAAGGCTGTCTCCTTCTGAGGGTGGGTCATAAAGTCTAAAAGTATCCAAAATATGATTTGCAAAGAAATTTAGAGACCAATAGTTCAACTTACCTTCAGAGTTTGATAAACGACTTCTCCCAGACCTCAGTTTTCTTAAGACAGTAAATGTCTGTTTCAAGTCTTGGCAGCATATAAGTACAGGAGGGCACTATTGTTTTTTAAATTAAATGCAAGGAATTAATGAAATGATCACATTAACTTTCTAAAATTTAATATTGACTAATTTCACTCTTTGGTGCTCTACAAAGCAGTTGAACTTTGTCAACCAAGAACACACGCAACACACACAATACACATACAGGCACGCAAGCACAATTGGGAAGGGTACTGATCCACTGAGGGGATGACCGCTATGCAAAAAGCAGCCGTTCCCACCCTCCTTTCTCTTTGATTCCTTTCCATGAAGCTGGAAATGCCAAGTGTCATGTATTTCCAGTTACTTAAGCCCCTCAAGATGGATCTTTTATTTCTCAGAGAGAACACTGGGCAGGAGACTTCAGAGAAAGCTCCATTTAAATGTTCCAAGTTGATTTGCTTTTCCATGGGAGCAGAGAAGGAGCAGGAAGATGCCAATTAAACCAAGGCCTCAGGCACAGTCCTCTCATGACAGGCATCTGTGGTGCAAGATCTTTGCAGAACCCCTCCACTGTGCTAGATGAGCTCTTGTGATTGCCCACCTCTTAGAATGACCTCCAGGCTGATGACAGAGCGTTCTTTCAGTTGTTCCAAACGAGACCCCATGGCTAGTAGGACATTTGGCATTTCTGTAGGGGTTCATTTAAGCCACGTTTTCTGCAGTCATACATGGGAAAACTTACCTCAGCTTAAATACAAGGAAATGCTCCAAGCTCATGCATCTCTACGGATGACTAGTAGAGTCTACTTGATTAGAAGAAAGGCAGGCACCTCGTGGCTTTGAAGTTCTGTTGTCTTATAGACAAACAAGCTGGTACAATGGCATTCTCATGATGCTCAGCTTCAATCTTAAAATGCAACCCATGAAATGACTGGAAGAGATAGTTCACAGAAAAAGAAATATAGTTAGTTAAAAAATAACGTCTGTAATCCTAGCACCGTGGGAGGCCGAGGCGGGTGGATCACGAGGTCAGGAGATTGAGACCATCCTGGCTAACACGGTGAAACCCCGTCTCTACTAAACAAAATACAAAAAAATTAGCTGGGCATGTCGGCCGGCGCCTGTAGTCCCAGCTACTCAAAGCTGAGGCAGGAGAATGGCGTGAACCCGGGAGGCGGAGCTTGCAGTGAGCCAAGATCAGGCCACTGCACTCTAGCCTGGGCAACAGAGCAAGACTCTTTCTTAAAAAAAAAAAAAAAAAAAATTATATGGAAAAAGTTTGACCCCATTTGTAAACAAATATGTTTACATTTATATAACAATGAGAGATGACTCTTGTCTGTAAAATTTGAAAAGAAATAAATATAATGTGTACATATATGTATGCATGTGAATGGGTATATGTATGTATCTGTATCTCAGATCTGGTGAAACTGGCATGTAATAAACATTCTTATAATATGCTAGTGACTGTATCAACTGATTCAACTATCTTAGAGAGTAAACCAGTCGTTTACATCAAGAACCTCAAAAAAGAACCTTTTGGACTAGTTATGCCACTTCTGAGGAGGCATTTGAGGGCTATTACCCACATTTAGTCTACACAAAGTCTTCAAAGCGGTAATGTCTACAGTAGCAAAAACAATAAAAAGAAACACTGTAGCTCCCGATTAACTATGGTGTACTCACATTACGGAATATGATGCAGCCCTTAAAAATGGTATATAAACATTGTATTTAAAACATTGTAGGGCCAGGCGCGGTGGCTCAAGCCTGTAATCCCAGCACTTTGGGAGGCCGAGACGGGCGGATCACGAGGTCAGGAGATCGAGACCATCCTGGCTAACACGGTGAAACCCCGTCTCTACTAAAAAAACACAAAAAACTAGCCGGACGAGGTGGCGGGCGCCTGTAGTCCCAGCTACTCAGGAGGCTGAGGCAGGAGAATGGCATGAACCCAGGAGGCGGAGCTTGCAGTGAGCTGAGATCCGGCCACTGCACTCCAGTCTGGGCAACAGAGCGAGACTCCATCTCAAAGAAAAATTAAAATTAAAATTAAAAAAAATAAAAAATAAAAAATAAAATAAAATAAAACATTGTAAAAGGCATATATTTTCATGTTAAATAAAAGGATAAAATTTATATGCTGTATGCAGATAATTTCTGGGGGAAACAGAAGGAATGTAAGCACAGCAAAATGGAATTGCTGGTAAGATTGTGGAGAGGTTGTTCTTATTTTCCATTTTCCAAATTTTACAATGAGTATATACCACTTTTATAATCATAAAATATAAATAAAATTGCTATATTTTAAGCCATAAATAAAACTGACAGCACATAGAAAAGGTAGCCCATTTTTGCCTCTACATTGGGGAACATAAGCTATAGGAAAACTCATACCATGTTTTAATCCCTATGCAAATAGAACTCTAGTTTTCATATGCAGATATCATGAACATGGAGAATGTGGCAGCTGAAACCAGTAGTTTGATAAATGCCAATCCCTGCAGAACTATTAGAGAGAGGATTTGTGATAATCCTGTTAACATAACCCAGAGAACTTGACCTACTCCAGACATCAACTTGAACACAAAAATGTCCTAGAAAGACAAACAGCATGGAGTAATTAGGAATTGCAGTAAATGGATTGGGAGATGGGTTTGTTCATCTCTGTTTCCAAAATTTCAATAACAGATTCCTTTGGAGGGTGAAATAGAATGAAGCACTCCAAGCTAATATTTGTGTTGAGAAACACTAGGGTGCAGGAAATATCTCCTTTGTCATCTTGAAAAGATTAGGGCAATAAAATGCTACAATAAAATGCTTTGGAATCCTTCAGAGTTGCATGCATCACTGGACAAATTATGGCCTGGCCTCAGAATGATCCTCTGCAGCATTGGTGAGGTAAGACCCCAGGGCACAGGACCTTTGCTTACATGCAACCCCAAACAATTTTGTCCACTGCAAAATCAGGTAAATTCACTTTAAAGGGTATATTTTCAAGGAGGCAGTGTTGACTTCCCTGCAAGGGTACGATCCCACTGAATCTGCTCTGACTTAAGACTTTTAAAATGTTTTGCCGTAAAATACATAAAGGAATAGAAGAGAATGTGTTTTAAAAGTTGCTACAAAAGTACCTTTTTAAAGATGGTATTTTTAAAAAGACCCACTGTATTAGTCAGGGTTCTCTAGAGAGACAGAACTAATAGGAGATATATGTATATATGTATGTGTGTACATACATATATATATGTGTATATATGTGTATATGTATATAAATGTGTGTATATATGCGCGTATATATCTATCTATGAATGAAAGAGAGTTTATTAAGGAGAATTGACTCACAGGATCACAAAGTGAAGTCCCAGGATAGGCCGTGTGCAAGATGAGGAATCACCAGTAGTGGCTCAGTCTGAGTCCCAAAATCTTAAAAGTAGGGAAGCCGACATCGTGCAGCCTTCAGTCTGTGGTCAAAGGCCCAAGAGCCCCTGTCAAACCACTGGTATAAGTCCAAGAGTCCACAAGCCTGAAGTCTGATGTTCAAGGGTAGGAGGAAGGGAAAGAAGCATCCAGCATAGGAGAAAGATGAAGGCCAGAAGTCTCAGCAAGTCAGCTCATTCCACCTTCTGCTTGCTTTTTCTAGCTGCGCTGATAGCCGATTGGATGGTGCCTTCCCAGATGAGGGTGGTTCTGCCCCTCCCAATCCACTGACTCAAATGTTAATCTCATCTAGCAACACCCTCACAGACATACCCAGGAACAATACTTTGCATCCTTCAATCCAATCAAGTTGACAATGTTAACCATCACACCCACTAATCAAGCAATGTGAATAACACTGGGCTTGAAGCTGTAGAACTGAGTTTCAACACAAAATCTGCAACACCTTGAGTTCATGACTTTTCTTCCTTGAGATTCTGTTTCCATAACTATAAAATGGAGGGAAAGGGGGCAGATGAGCAGGGCAGATGGGACTGGATTTGTATTAGATGAGTTCTGGATCTGATCACAGAGTTAATGTTTGCTAACCCTAAGAGGATGGGAATTCTTGCTTCGTGGGAAGCATCTCACAGAGAAAGAGATTCCGCAAACCACACAACAGACCCTGCCAGCATTGTCTACATGCTGGATTCTTAAGGCTGATGTTGCTGTATATGACTCTCTGGAGACTATGGTTTAAACCACATCCAAAACTCAATTGCCTAATTTGAAGTCTTTGCCTAGGAAAGCCGAATCAATTGCTCTGTCTCCCAGCAAACCTTAAACTGCACATTATTCAAAGAATCATCTCTGAGCTCAGGGTAGCTGATGGTCAGGCTGTCAGCACCAAGTGGGCCCCGTTTCAGATTCAGGCTTGGATGCCCAATCCTGTTGATGGAGAAGCAAACTGCTGACCTGGGCAGATCATGGCCCTGCCTGCCACATCAGCTGCTGCTGTTGTGCTTAGAAATCTGCCCCTTGGAGTTAAGGTCTTGGCTATTTCCCAGGCCTTTTCCTATCTCAGGGAACATGTGCCTTCAAGCAAGGACCCCCAGTGATGAGATAATCAATGGATTCATCAGATCTGCTATGTTCCTGAGCTATACTGACTGATCAATATTTTGAATATAATCCCTGGTTATATGTCACTTAAAAAACCAAGTCATTAAAATTGGGAAAAAGCAATGTTTAGTAGCTTGAATTCTAGTCTCAACTCTGTTGGTACCTTGCTAAACAGACTTAAATGAACCACTTATTTTCCTGGTCCTTGGTGTCCTTTTCTAGACAGTACTTGGACCTGTTCAGAAGGGTTTTTACTGTTTTGTTTTGCTTTGCTTTAACTTGGCTTCAGGGGCTATGTAAACTCCATGAAATTCTGTAAAGAAATGTGGGCGTATACAGCTTTTTCTTCCAGAGGATCCACTGAGTCCCAAAGAGATCCATAATCCAAAAATTGATTAAAAGCCATTGCTTTAAGCAGATTCAGAATTTGCACACCAAAGGGGCTTTGTGGCAGCATACTGATGACAAACAACTGTCTTGAAGCTGTGGTTGCACAGCAACAACATTCATTTGTTTTACACCATATGATCCTGATCAATATGAATAGCAAAGTTTTCCAAAGTTGCTGTCCACCAGACTAAGAAAATGCAATGCGTCCACATCATTGATGTTATTTTCTCATCAATAGCATTACTAGTACTGAGGCCCATCTTTGGCTCCAAGGTCTCTAAATGTTTCATAATTTCCATTTCAGATTATGAGACATAGAGAAGACCCAGAGAATGTACTTCTCCAAGGAAGGCAAGCCCAGGAAACCAGAGGAGCACATGAAGGATAGCAGCATATGTTGCTCTCAAGGCCAAAGAGCCAAGTGGATGGGCCCCTCAACTGAATCGGAATGATTTCATAGCTGTTTACTTGAAAATCTTTCTCACTTCTGTGGCATGTCTCAATTTCCTTTTTTTTTTTTTTTTTTTTTTTTGAGACACAGTCTCACTCTATAGCCCAGGCAGGAGTGCAATGGAATGATCTCGGCTCACTGCAACCTCTGCCTCCCAAGTTCAAGAGATTCTCCTGCCTCAGTCTCCCAAGTAGCTGGGATTACAGGCGCCTGCTACCATGCCCAGATAATTTTTGTATTTTTAGTAGAGACGAGGATTCATCATGTTGGCCAGGCTGGTCTCAAAATGCTGACCTCAAGTGATCCGCCTGCTTCGATCTCCCAAAGTGCTGAGATTACAGGCGTGAGCCACCGCACCTGGCCTCAATTTCATTTCATAATAATACAGCAGTAACTTTACCAGCCTACTCTACTGAGATAGTTGTAAGAATAAAGCACTGAATGAATTCAAAAGGATGGCAACAAACTTTGCCAGAGAGGAAAGTTTGATTCAATTTACATAATCACAATGTTTTCAACAATGCAGTCTCCATTTCAGGCTTGGATATTAACTGTCCTGGAGGTGCGAACATCATTATTCCACAAGAACAATCCACAAGAAAACAAACAAAAGAGAATATTATTATTAAACCTCTGTTGGGTGAAGTGGAAAGCAGCAGTACATGAGGATGGCACATCATTAAATAAGAGATCTCATTTCCCCATAGGCCTGGAGAACTGCATTAATTCAGAAAACTTAGTTGGAGAAGGACAATTGATTCCTTGAAAGCGTAAATGTGCTGAAGACTATGTTTGAAATCCTCATGGACTCTTGTTCAGCTATAATGACCTCCCAGGGGAGATTTGCAAGAGCTCATGGGGTATCACTGGGTGACAAATACATAGAAACTCAGAATGCCACTGGGCAATGACTATTCAAGATGGCCTTAGGTGACTGACATTGGGTAACCTCCCAGTAGCCACTAAGAGAGCAAAACCATCAATACAGCTACTAGGCACTCAGTGAAACACCACTGTAAGCAATTTAAGTGTCCAATGTAAAAGAAATGATAGCAAATTATGGCATGTCTATAAAGTAATTATGATGCTGTCATTAAAAATTATGCTCACAAAGAATAAGGACATAAGAAGTAATGAAGTATTAAATGAATAAAACAAGTTTCAAAATTGTATACAAATAAACCATGATCCCAAGTATGTTTAAAAACTAAAAGCCTCTCTAACAGAGATAACCACTAGTTACATAGTAACATTTGTTTCCTCTAGCCTCTTTCTATATAAGCAGCTTTTACCTTCTTTACAATTCTTTGTTGAAAAAACAAATAATGTAAAAATAAATATTAGTCAATATTCTCCAGGGAGTCTGAAGGCCTGAGAACCAGAAGAACTGATGATATAACCCCCAACCTAAATCTAAAGACTCACATAGAAGGGAACAACACACACTGGGGCCTTTTGGAAGGTGGCAGGTGGGAAGAGGGAGAGGATCAGGATAAATCACTAACAGGTACTAGGATTAATACCTGGGTGATGAGATAATCTATATAAACAACCCCCATGACACAAGTTTACCTATGTAACAAACCTGCACTTTTACCCCTGAACCTAAAATAAAACTTGGAAAAAAAAGAAAAATATATTAGTTAGAAGACTGCCAAGGGTTAAATGGTAATTGGTTAATACTATCAAATCACAGTTAAATTCCTGGTTTCTATAATTAAGCTATGATTACATAAGATTATCATTAGAGGATGCTAGGTGAAAAGGCTGAGGGAATTCTCTGTACCATTTGTGCACATATGTAAGTCTAGACTTACTTCAAAATAAGAACTTAGAAGAAAACAACAACCAAAATAAATAAAGGTCCAAGAACAAGGGGCAATGATGTCTGAGGGCAGGAGCTGATGGATATTCCAGCTCAACAAGAGAGAGAGAATTTTCCCTTTCTTTTTGTCCTATCTGGGCCCTCAATGAATTGGAATATGCCTGCCCACATTGGTGAGGGTGGGTCTTCTTTATTCAGTCCACCAATTCAAATGCCCACCTCTTCCAGAAACACCCTTACAGACATGCCCAGAAATAACGTTTCACAACCCATCTGGACATCTCCTACCTCAGTCAAGTTGACGCATAATATTAAGCGTCTCAAAAACCATGATGTTCCTTCTTATCAAGAAAGAACTTTTAAATGCAAATATCTGGGCTGGGTACGGTGGCTCATGCCTGTAATCCTAGCACTTTGGGAATCCCAGGCCGGTGGATCATCTGAGGTCAGGAGTTCAAGACCAGCCTGATCAACATGGTGAAACCCCGTTTCTACAGAAATATGAAAATTAGCCCGGCATGATGGCGGGCTCCTGTATTCCCAGCTACTCGGGAGGCTGAAGTGGGAGAATCACTTGAACCTGGGAGACAGAGGTTGCAGTGAGCTGAGATCACATTATTGCACTCCAGCCTGGGTGACAAAGCGAGACTCTCATAAATAAATAAATAAATAAATAAATAAATAAATAAATAAATGTGAATGTCTGGAAATAACGAGTTTTTCCTTAAACAAGGAGGACATGCAATTTTTGGCTCTAGAATGCTCATCTGCCACACACGATGAGCTCGAGGGAAGGGGCATCAGGTCTACCACTGGCGAGAACATCACACTCCTTGCCTGCCTTGTTTCTGTTTTTCCCCCGGCCATTCTGTGTCCTAAAAGAGCAAACAGCCCTGTCCTATTCCCATCCAGTAAACTTTGGTGCAATTATGGGATCCAGAGTTCCCCATCATGACCTCCTAATGGCCTCTGAGGTGAAAAAGCACCTGCTGCTCATACTTGGAAGTCAGTTTGAAGCAGTAGCATATGTAAGAGCCTGAGAATGGAAATCGTTTCAGAAGCAGGATTCCATGTCCACCATCAATGGCCACTGAGCCTGGCTCTGAGTATTCCTCTTCCAGGAACACATTCTTCAAGTCAGGGGTACAGGAGAAATAGCACAGGCTAAATCCTGGTAGGCTTCCAGTTTTATCTGTAATGAACTATGCGGCCCTTGGGCAGGTGATTTAACCTCTCAATTTTCTCAATTGAAAAACAATATCTACATTTAGAAGGTTGTTGGAAGAATCAAATGAAGACCACATATATAATACTGTGGCCAGGGGTGTCTACATGCTTTGGTATCAGTCGATCATCACATGAAGTGCCCAGCCTGGTGCTATCTGCTGTGAGACTATATTTATCATAAGGCAGGACATCTGTCCAGAGTGGGCAAAGAGCCCACTGCAGAGACATGAAAAAAGGCACTAATTAAGATAGATAGTCATCAATTAAGGGCTCAAGCTAGAGATGCCAATTTTATTCAGACTAGAAAAAGCAAAACAAAGGCTGGAATGATCAGACATGGCCATGGAGGAGGTGACATTTGAGCTTGGCCTTAGTACCTAGTTAAGAACAGTATCTGTGTCTCCATCTCACTAAGCTAACACATATTTTCTTGATAATACGACCACCTTGCAATTCCAAGTCTAAGATAATAAAAATGAGCCAAATTTGTTTTAAATATCTATTTTTTTCTACTCTCCCTTCTTCTCTTGCTTTCCATCTTAATTCCTTCTGGAGGCCTGATTAGTACAAAAGCTGGAGGAAGGAGCAATTTTTTCTTTTCGCTCCCTGCCTTCCTTGTTGAGCTGGAACATCCCATCTCATCTTCTCTGGTCTTTGAACTGAGATTACATCCTAGGCTTCTTGCCTGTCAGGCCTTTGGACTTGGACTGAATTATAGCACTGGCTTGCCTGGGTCTCCAGCTTGCAGATGGCAGATCATGAGACTTCTCAACCTCCACAATCACGTGAACGGATTCCTCATAATAAATCTCTGATTCTGTTTCTCTGAAGAACACTGATTAATTAAGACCATTTGGTTTCCAACCACAAAAAGACTTGGATGTCTTGCTAAGGTATGGAGACATGAATCAGCTGGAAGTGAGGGGTCGTGGGAGGATGCCAGGCTAGTGCATGACATGACCAGATGATTGTATTGGAAAGATCACTATGGGTAATAGCTGAGGACAGGGAGACCGGTTGTCCAACAAATCCAGGGAAGAAAAGTGAGGTCTGACCAGGTCATCTCTTTGCCAGATAACATTGAACACCCACTGTCTGGCAGATACTTAGCTGATTGAGTTATCTGATGAACTGTATAAAAGACAATAGGCAGATGTTCAAGGAAGATGGCTAAATCATAGTCATCAAAGTTTGCTTCCAGGGAAGCCTTTTTTGAAACTAAAATGCACTCATTCATCTCATCATTCATCTTTCCTTCAAATACTGTGAACTGAACACCTCCTGCTCCAGGTGCAGAATTTGACCAGACACATAGAGCATCAAACTTGGCTCTGAGTGTGCTCAAGGAGCTTGTGGTCTTGAGAAGGAGGTGGACGGACTCCTAAACCAATCTTTATCTGTGTTGGAACATTGTGATGGGAGTCAAGAAGGACAGCCAATCCAGCCTAGTGAGAAAATCTTCCCAGAGGGGATCATGTCTGAGCAAAAACCTAAAGGATGAGGGGGAATTAGCCAGGTAAGAAGTAAGGACAGGTGCTCCAGGAGGAGGGAAAAGCAGGACTAAAGACTCAGAGACAAGCAAGACAGGAGCACAATTTGAGGGACACTTCAAGGAGTTAATGTGACCAAAATGTAGGCCTCGGTGCAAGGTAGAGTGGAAGAAAAGCACAGCAAAATAGATGTGGGACATCTTCTGAATTTCTGTAAATGAAGCAATGAAAGGGGAGACAGGAAAGAATTCAAGATGATGTTGGCAAGTTCACTGTGCATTTTCCCAAATCCTGAATTCCCTGTTGTCTACTCCTTGGCAAAGTAACCACCATGTGCCAAAGGGGAAAACTGGATTCTTCGTTCTTTCTTTCTTTCTTTCTTTCTTTCTTTCTTTCTTTCTTTCTTTCTTTCTTTCTTTCTTTCTTTCTCTTTCTTTCTTTCTTTCTTTTCTTTCTCTCTCTCTCTCTCTCTCTCTCTCTCTCTCTCTCTCTTTCTTTCTTTTTCTTTTAAATTACACTAATGAATCAATGTTTCTTGTTCCCAGTAGAGGCTCTCTATTTCCTTTCCAGCCCATTTGTTTTACAGCTGAAGATGTATGTCTGGGGGGTCTTACTTTCCTATGATGATTTGAAGCTCATCCTTTTCAAGACTGGTTATTACTCATCCATGCAAGGCTACTATTCCATGGGAAATTAAATTGATAAGGTCTTCCATGTCCTGCAATCTCACCTGCTATAACTTTCAAGCAGCAAAAAGAAATTCTGTCATTATCAAGTAGAGCAGCTTTACTATAGGCACTTTTAGTGTTTGGAGAGAACACAAAAAATTGAGGCAGCACGGGGGCAGCACTGAGGCAACCCCAAAGCCTCCAAGAACTCATATCTGGTATCAAATATGGCAAATATTGATTATTTGCTCCCTCTAGGTATTACACAATGTGTTGAGTTGCCAATTTATCTATGAAACTATTTATCAGTGCACAGCTCAGATAGGAATCCAGGAGCATCTGGATAATTTGAAATATACCTGCTTTCCTTCCAGCTGTCTCCTAGTTGCATGCATGTTGCAGATCAAGGGTAGAAGATGGAATCATTAATCTGCACCAAACATTTTTATAATCTTCTTTCTCTGAACTTCCTGTGTAACTTCAGGTAATAAGCAGGGAGAAGAGAAAAATCTCCAAAAATCAACCTGCTAATTATGTGTTCTTCTTTGTATCCAGAATCTAGCGTAGAGTCTGGCAGATAGGGGTTGATTGTTTTTTTCACTGAAGGTCTTTTGAATGATGACAGCTCCATGGGAATGTAGATGTGCACATTAGGTTAGGAGATGTTAGGCCAATGAATTTTAATTATTTTTAACCATAGAAGTATTTTTTTCCAAAAAATAGAAAAAACAGGCCAGGCGTGGTGGGGTGCTCAAGCCTGTATTCCATCACTTTGGGAGGCCGAGGCACGGAAGTGGATCACGAGGTCAGGAGATCGGAGACCAGGCTGCTAACACCGGTGAAACCCCGTCTCTACTAAAAAATACAAAAAACTAGCCACGCGAGGGTGCGCGGGAGCCTGTAACCACCTACTCAGGAGCTGAGCAGGAGAATTGTGTGAGACCTGGGAGCAGAGTTGCAGGAGCGAGATCCGCCACTGCGCTCCCAGCCTGGCGACAGAGCAGACCCAGTCTCAAAAAAAAAAAAAAAAAAAAAAGTACAACATAAATAAATATTTGAGATCTCTGATTAAGCCAGGCCTGCGGGCCTAGAGCCAAATATATCAAGTGTCCCTTCTAACCTACTGCTACAGCCCTTAAAGATGCTCCAAGACGCATCCTGAACATCATGGAACAGAATTTGTAAACGTCATGACCCTGAAGACATATTTTCATTCAATGTCGTGTCTATTGATGAGCTCATCAGGTGATGCTCAGCCCACTGTGATCACAACCCCCTGCCTTATGATATAATGGAATCTAGTACTACCCTAGTTTTGCATTCCATGAGGAAATAAGTGGTGGGGGGAGGTGGTCGGGAGAGAAGATCAGTAGATTATAATTAATTTTATCAGTGTCATGTAGTCAATAGAACATGTTTATTAAATTATTTGTACTCAGTAGAGTTCACATATCAAACAATTTTTCTTCCACTAATGTATTAAATGATGTTCTCTCAGATCTTTCTCTTGTCCCCTATTTATATGTTGGATATGCTCTATAACTTCCTAATCTCAATTTAAATCCTCAATCTCATTTCCAAATGAATGTCCATTTCACTTCCTGCTCTTCCCCAGATTCAGACCTAGCCAGGCCAGAAAAGGGAGGGAGCATGTTCCACCTTTTCATTCCTCCTGTTTTTAGGACATTTTCTCCTCTGGTGTGCTCAAACAGGAGGTACTAATAAGGAGAAAGTAGTAGAGTTTTGACTTAATTGGCACGGTTGTTGCCTGCCTAGACTGTCACTGCCCTCAGTAAGAAAAGCACCCCGGTGCAGGCTCTCCAATGGGGCTTATGGGTAAGTTTACTGGGTCTTTGAAGGCGGCCTCCACTCTGCACAGGGGAAATCCACCCCAGCTTGACATCTTCCTAAACCTCTTAATGGTTTTATATCCAGTCTCTTATGCCAAGTGTCATCACATCCATCAGCCAGCAGGAGGTACCAGCAAGACAGTTCAATCCCAGGAACCTTCCGGGTCTACTTAACTTACGTGAAACTCATACATACTTGGCCATGTTCTGCTGCTGAGGCCAGTCTCCACACTTGCATCTCTACTCACCTTTCTTCTTTGCTACTCAAATAGGTACGAGTGGTAGATCATCAATTGTGCTAATTAAGCTAACCAATTGTGCTAATTAAGACCTCCAGCCAGGAAATGTAATGTCTATCTCCCTTTTCTTATAGGAACCACCCTCATCTAAGGAATGTTTCCTGTGGAACACAGACCTCTCCATCCCCACTAAGATGAGAAAGGCTGACAACTCACCACTCAAATAATTTTCCAGCAATCCTTCTCCTCATTCCACACTCAGCCCACACCCAATTGTCAGATCTACATAAATAAATAAGCAACAGAGGGAGATGATAAGGTGGTAGATATGGTAGCAGAGCTATTAAAAACCCAAACAGGCACTTGCCTTCCAAATATTTTTGGCTCGTCACAAAAGTTGGGGTACAGAACTTTGTCCTCATTTGTAGATCCTAATTGTCAATACTCAAGTAACAGGAAAAGTTCCTTAACATTCTGTTATATAAACAAACATAGTGTTAGTGACTTCAGAGATTTTCCGAAGAAAGATAATAATGGCTTTTGACCTTTGAGAGCTTGTAAGTCAGTTGGGAGTCAAGATATACACTTGCATACACACATGTACACAGGCATGCATGAAATGTTAGCAAGACATGTCAATAGGCTACAAGTTCTTAGGGAGTCCTAGGAGCATGGAGTAGACTGTTGCTATTGTGGTTGAGAAGGAAAATAAGTCCCTGTAGATTGAGAGAAGGTAAGTATGAAACTAGGCTCTGAAGGAGCACTGCCAAGGTCATGGTGTGGTGGCAGAAGAAAATGTGAGCAGGAAATCTTAGGGTGGCAGACCCACTATTTGGCTGGCCTGGGAGGATCATACAGGGCCCTCAAAGGCAGTCAGGATGGGACAGTCTTGGGTGCCTGGCTGAGGAGCCTGGACTTCTATTTCTGTCAGTTGGAGACTCATATGGGTTCTTGAACTAATACAGAAAAAGATAAAGGCACAAGCCGGGGAGGAGGCGAAAGACAGCAAATCCAAGTCTGTCCCTTGGCTCTGTCCATATCAGAGTTAAGGAAGTAGTTTAATCACTTCCGTAGTCACCCAGAGACCATCCATGATGAAAGGTCAGGACAGAAGAGTCCCGTGGGAACAGGCCAGGAAACAGAGGATGTCACAGAATGTGAGAAGTTGTGCTCACAGCTGAGCATTTGCAGGCACTCGCATGCGCTCTGGGCCTTCCCTTGGCCCAGCCACAAGGAAAGGATAAGTCAAATCCCAATCCCGTGTTCTTTCTTTTTGTGCCTAAATTCACACATATTTCCTCCCTTGCCCTGCTTTCCATTATGTGCTCTAGCTAATGTCATGTCTAAAATTGAGCTCAGTGTTTTTTCTTAGCACTGTATCCATGTTGGATGCCTGAGTCATGGGCATAAACCTCCACAGGACTTTCCAAAGACCCTCAGAGTGACACCATTATCAGCAGAAGAACAGAACACTGGGGGATGCAGGGATAAGAATACTGTTGAGATATTTAGGCACATGCCCCCTGCCATTTCGAGTCACCCAGGCACACAGTTCTTTGTCAGATGCTTGAGCTATTTCTAATTACATGTGATTCACACTTCCTTCTTCCTTAGAGGTTCAGATGACCAATTGTTGTGCCCACTTCTTTGAATTTTGAATCTCACCCACTTCAGCAGAGCTGATTGGTTCCTGGAGGCCTTAAGCAAGACAGGAAGATGAGAGATGCTGGTGGCATAGACCTCAGCCAGGAGCTGTCTGGCCACTTGATGGATGAAGCTTTTTCTAGACTCCCTGATTCCAGAAGTTGGGACTGGACAGTGGGCATAATGGTGTGAAGCATGGACTTTGTTTCCAGACCAAAGATTCTTTCTTTCCAAGGGAAGATTCAATATCCTCTGCACTAATAGATGAAGAGAAACGTCCTCTCACCTTCTGATACAAGGAATTTGTTAATTCTTTTAGTTAGGCATCTATTGTCAATTCAAGAGAGGGACAGAGAGGGCACAACACTGAAGGGAATTCCTTAGGCCCAATGTGAGGCAGCCAGATTTGAAGTTTGGAACCTAAACTTGGATCAAGATCAAAATAAGATTCTCTGGATTGTTACTGCTGTGACTAGAAGGCCCTAAATTCCAAACGGACAGGGCAATGTGTGACAGACCTGTTTTCTGGTGAGACGGATGGCTCCCTTCTACCACAGGTTCCCATATCCAGAAAAAACCCAGGTGCCTTTTATGAGGTACTTCCTGGGTGGGATAAAACCTAAGGACAAAAAGAAAGGCAAAAAATGAAAATTCACATCTGAAACTGTTTACAGTTATCATAGTGTTAGTGATGATGTTGATATTCTTATTTAAGATTAGTATTTGTATTGTGGGATAAAGCAAATAAGCAATTATGTGATTTTCAAATTCTCTCATCCCAGGTGTCCTTGAAAACTGGGATCCTCTGTGTGGGAAAAAAGAAATAAAGTTGTGAGACAGAAAGACATTCAGTGCTGGATTTAAAGAAGTATCACTATGAATTCATTATGTATTTTATTTTAAAACAAATAAAAGAAACAGAACAAATTTCCTAATTGTATGCAATTAAAAGACATAGAAAAGTCTAGAAATATTGAGCATCTCCAGTGCCTAGATTTTAGTATTAAAATATTCTTTCCCCACAAAGGAAATGAAGGGTCCTAGGAGCTAATTCAAGATCAAGGGAATGAAATATACGAGATGAACCTAAAACATCTTGTCAACCCAGATAGATTTTTTACTATCAAAACTCACTAGAGGCCAGGTACAGTGGTTCATGCCCCTATTCCCAGCTCTTTGGGAGGCTGAGGCAGGAGGATCACTTGAGGCCAGGTGTTCAAGACCAGCCTGGACAATATAGTGAGACACCATCTTTACAAAAAAAAGTGTTAATTAAATGAATGCGGTAGCACATGTCTGTAGTCCCAGCTACTCACAGGACTGAGGTGGGCTGATCACTTGAACCCAGGAGTTCAAGGCTGCACTGTACTCCAGCCTGAGCAACAGAGGGAGACCCTGTCTTAGAAAAGAAAGAATGAGAAAAGAACACCCCCAATTTAGTTTGTGATATTAATAATACAACAGTGACCTGATATTTGATATTAAGAAATTATTATTTTTGCCATGATAATGATATTGGGGTGGGGTTGGAGGTTAAACTCTTGTTTTTTTATAGATACTGATTTAGCTTGGATGTTTCTAAAAGCAAAGCCTGAGACAAGGAGATGGGTTCAGGTAGTTTATTTGAGGGGTGATCCCAGGAAGCATGAGTCAAGTATCAGGGAGAGTAAGACAGAGAAGGAACAAAAACCAATCAAAGCATGCCTCATCAAGGTCAAAGCAGTGACCATCGGGGGTCTGATTCCATGCAGACGTCTGAGAAGGGCACAGAATGCTCCCAGAATTGTCCATCTGAGGATGAGAATCTGGGATTGTCTCCCGTCCCCCATTGGATGAGTTGATAACTCCCCACATTTCAGAGAATGCCCTGAGCCAGAAAAGGAAAATGCTTACAGCACATTTTAGGAGTGACTTTGTCACTCTCAGAGAGAGTCTGACCTCTACAGAAACTTTTGCCACAGCTGCAGCTGAAATCAGAGATGAACCAGCAGATGTGACACAGGAACTTCTACTACAGGTTCATCTTGCAATAATTACAGACAAAACACTCTATGCCTGAGATTGGTAATGCAGAGGGGGATGCATGAGGGTATAGATGAAACAAGCGTGGCCAAGAATTCATACTTGCTTAAACTGGGTAAAGGGTACATAGGGGTTTGTTATACAACTTTGTCTACTTTTATAAATGTTTAACATTTACCATAACAGAAAGTTAAAAAGAAAGAGAAGAAAAAAAAGGGGAAAGATGGAGGAAGGGAGGAAGAGAAGATAAGGAAGGAAGGAAGGAAGGAAGGAAGGAAGGAAGGAAGGAAGGAAGGAAGGAAGGAAGAGAAGAGAAGAGAAGAGAAGAGAAGAGAAGAGAAGAGAAGAGAAGAGAAGAGAAGAGAAGAGAAGAGAAGAGAAGAGAAGAGAAGAGAAGAGAAGAGAAGAGAAGAGAAGAGAAGAGAAGAGAAGAGAAGAGAAGAGAAGAGAAGAGAAGAGAAGAGAAGAGAAGAGAAGAGAAGAGAAGAGAAGAGAAGAGAAGAGAAGAGAAGAGAAGAGAAGAGAAGAGAAGAGAAGAGAAGAGAAGAGAAGAGAAGAGAAGAGAAGAGAAGAGAAGAGAAGAGAAGAGAAGAGAAGAGAAGAGAAGAGAAGAGAAGAGAAGAGAAGAGAAGAGAAGAGAAGAGAAGAGAAGAGAAGAGAAGAGAAGAGAAGAGAAGAGAAGAGAAGAGAAGAGAAGAGAAGAGAAGAGAAGAGAAGAGAAGAGAAGAGAAGAGAAGAGAAGAGAAGAGAAGAGAAGAGAAGAGAAGAGAAGAGAAGAGAAGAGAAGAGAAGAGAAGAGAAGAGAAGAGAAGAGAAGAGAAGAGAAGAGAAGAGAAGAGAAGAGAAGAGAAGAGAAGAGAAGAGAAGAGAAGAGAAGAGAGGAGAAGAGAAGAGAAGAGAAGAGAAGAGAAGAGAAGAGAAGAGAAGAGAAGAGAAGAGAAGAGAAGAGAAGAGAAGAGAAGAGAAGAGAAGAGAAGAGAAGAGAAGAGAAGAGAAGAGAAGAGAAGAGAAGAGAAGAGAAGAGAAGAGAAGAGAAGAGAAGAGAAGAGAAGAGAAGAGAAGAGAAGAGAAGAGAAGAGAAGAGAAGAGAAGAGAAGAGAAGAGAAGAGAAGAGAAGAGAAGAGAAGAGAAGAGAAGAGAAGAGAAGAGAAGAGAAGAGAAGAGAAGAGAAGAGAAGAGAAGAGAAGAGAAGAGAAGAGAAGAGAAGAGAAGAGAAGAGAAGAGAAGAGAAGAGAAGAGAAGAGAAGAGAAGAGAAGAGAAGAGAAGAGAAGAGAAGAGAAGAGAAGAGAAGAGAAGAGAAGAGAAGAGAAGAGAAGAGAAGAGAAGAGAAGAGAAGAGAAGAGAAGAGAAGAGAAGAGAAGAGAAGAGAAGAGAAGAGAAGAGAAGAGAAGAGAAGAGAAGAGAAGAGAAGAGAAGAGAAGAGAAGAGAAGAGAAGAGAAGAGAAGAGAAGAGAAGAGAAGAGAAGAGAAGAGAAGAGAAGAGAAGAGAAGAGAAGAGAAGAGAAGAGAAGAGAAGAGAAGAGAAGAGAAGAGAAGAGAAGAGAAGAGAAGAGAAGAGAAGAGAAGAGAAGAGAAGAGAAGAGAAGAGAAGAGAAGAGAAGAGAAGAGAAGAGAAGAGAAGAGAAGAGAAGAGAAGAGAAGAGAAGAGAAGAGAAGAGAAGAGAAGAGAAGAGAAGAGAAGAGAAGAGAAGAGAAGAGAAGAGAAGAGAAGAGAAGAGAAGAGAAGAGAAGAGAAGAGAAGAGAGGAGAAGAGAAGAGAAGAGAAGAGAAGAGAAGAGAAGAGAAGAGAAGAGAAGAGAAGAGAAGAGAAGAGAAGAGAAGAGAAGAGAAGAGAAGAGAAGAGAAGAGAAGAGAAGAGAAGAGAAGAGAAGAGAAGAGAAGAGAAGAGAAGAGAAGAGAAGAGAAGAGAAGAGAAGAGAAGAGAAGAGAAGAGAAGAGAAGAGAAGAGAAGAGAAGAGAAGAGAAGAGAAGAGAAGAGAAGAGAAGAGAAGAGAAGAGAAGAGAAGAGAAGAGAAGAGAAGAGAAGAGAAGAGAAGAGAAGAGAAGAGAAGAGAAGAGAAGAGAAGAGAAGAGAAGAGAAGAGAAGAGAAGAGAAGAGAAGAGAAGAGAAGAGAAGAGAAGAGAAGAGAAGAGAAGAGAAGAGAAGAGAAGAGAAGAGAAGAGAAGAGAAGAGAAGAGAAGAGAAGAGAAGAGAAGAGAAGAGAAGAGAAGAGAAGAGAAGAGAAGAGAAGAGAAGAGAAGAGAAGAGAAGAGAAGAGAAGAGAAGAGAAGAGAAGAGAAGAGAAGAGAAGAGAAGAGAAGAGAAGAGAAGAGAAGAGAAGAGAAGAGAAGAGAAGAGAAGAGAAGAGAAGAGAAGAGAAGAGAAGAGAAGAGAAGAGAAGAGAAGAGAGAAAAGAAAAGAAAAAAAGCAAAGTTCCTGGAAATCAGAAATCTTGACTCCACTAAATTGGGCAAGGCAAAGAACCCCTCCAAGTCTTGGCTTTGCTCATCTTAAAAAAAAAAAAAAAAAAAAATGAGCTAGTAAAAGAACCTACTTCCTAGAGTAAATATATACATAATGAGAGTGCATTCACTGTTGCACTTTCAAATAGCCCACCTTACTGGTCACGCTCACAGTAAGTGCTCAATAAATGTTAGCTATTACATTATTATTTTGAGAACTCCATGTCCAGACAGCAGGCAAGAGTAAGCAGGCCTAATCTGGTTGACGAGGGAGAATTTCAGGGACAAAATGATCTCACAGTGGTGCTATGATTCTGCTCGCCTAACATACTTTGAAACGCTCAGAAGAAAAAGAAAATACAGCAAACTCTGTGCTATACATGTGCATCTGAGGGGGACACTGGTAATTAAATGTGAGACTCCCAATTGCTCAGCACACATCCTGTGTTCCCCATTTTTAAACAGTGTGGGATGATAATCCCTGTTCCCCTATCAGAAGGAGATGACATCCTAACTACCTATGGGGGATAATGGAGAAGGGCAGAGCATGGTATCCAGCATGGAGTAAGTGCCTCAGAAACAGTGGTTGTGTTGAAATAATCATTACTGTGTTACTGCTGCTGCTGTTTTTAGGAACCATTTCTCCTTCTCTTGGCATTGAGACCACCATGAATCTTTAGCCTTGGATCCTTAAATGAGCATCCCCTCCTCATCTGAATGCCATCTATCCACAAAGGGACAACATGAGATCTGGAAAAAACAGTGAAGAATCCTGAGTTACTCAACACTGTGGAAACAGACCCTCTTATTGTAAAATGTTGACTTGGCTAATGTTGCTAGGAAGTGAAAGACTAAACCTTCTCACTTTTTGAGAGTTAACTGGAAACCTCTTTTTTACTTCCATCCTTGTTGCAATCTTTCTAACATGCATCAGCCCAATGTGCTGCCTTAGAAAGTTTAATCTTTGAAGACTTTGACCACATTATGTCTCAGAGTCATCTTTCTGACCACCTGTAACTCTGCGCAAGAGGAACCAAAGACATAGAAGTCTCATGACCTCATTACATTCCCAAGGAGTTGTTTTGTCTAATGAATAATACTTTTCTTTCTTATCACATATATCTTACACATGGAAAACTGAGTGCCAGGAAACAGTTTGGCTATTTAAATATTCTAATTAACCAAGTTTTTCTATTTCACTGGCTTATATAAATCTGGTTAGTATAAAAACCCGTATCAGTCAAGTCCAAGTTCATATTCAACCATTTTAGTGTCCCAAATGGCTATGTTAGAAGTAGCGCCTGAATTATACTAAATGACTAAATCTTATTAGTTTGAGAAATTTTGAATATTTTCTCTATATAATTAGAGAGATTGCTTATTTATGTAAAAGTTATTAAGCTCTCTTGACCTACAGACCCCCTTAAGAATATGATGAAAATCATAGACTTTCATCCCTAAAAAATGTATGTATGCCCATGCACTGCTTGTTTGTCTCCCTGCAAATCTCCTGTAGCACATCCATGGACCTTTAGGGGCTCTAAGAACCCCAAGCTAATAATAACGACTGGTTAGACTTCCTCCCATTGTTGGATGGTTAAACTCTTTTATAAAGGCAGTGGTCCTGGATGTCTGTTCACATAGAAACCACTCTTACTGAAGTTTTGACATACATATACCTTCGTGAAACTGTAACTACAATCAACATAATAAAAATACCTTTTATCTCAAAATGTCCTCATGGTCCCTTGTAAATTTTAGCAAGTAGGCAAATTTGTAAAACAGAATCTGTGAAAATGAGATTAATATATTTGTCTATTTTATGCCAATACCATACTGTCTTGATTACTATATCTTTATATTAAATCTTGAAATTAGGTTAATGTTAGTTCTCTACTTTGTTCTTTTCTGAGTTTTTTGCTATTTTAAGGACTTTGAATTTACATATGAGTTTTAGAATTAGCTCATCAATGTTTACAAGAAAAATCTGTTGGAATTATGATTAGGATGACCTTGAACCTGTAAATCATTTTGTCTATTTTTTTTGGCATTCATTTTAATTGTTTTCTGGTCCAATCATTAGTATTTCCTTTTTTTCTTCATACTTTACAGTCCTTTTAAATAATTTTAAAGGGGAAATCTGAAGCCATTAATTGAAGAACTTTCTTCTTTTCTAATATAGTCATTTAATGCTATAAACTTCCCCATAAGGACTGTCTTAGCAGTATTCCACGAATTTTTATATGTTGTATTTTATTTTCCTTCAGTGCAAAACAGTTTTAACTTCCCTTTTGCTTTCTTTTTTGGCCTATGTGTTTTTCAAAGTATACATTTTTATTTCTGCCTATTTGAATTTTTTTTTCCAAGACATCTTTCTGTTTATCTCTAATTCCACTGTGTTCAGAAGATGTTTTGGGTGACTTCAATAAATACTTTACATTTGTTTAGACTTTTTTTGTAATCCAGAATGTGATTGATCTTGATAAATATTATATGTTTACTTAAGAAGAACGCGTATTTTGCTCTTCTGCTGTTGGTTAGAAAGTTCTATAAACATCAATGAAATTAATTGATAGTGTTTTTCAAATATTTTACATCTTTCCTGATTTTGCCTACTTATTCTACTCATTATGAAAAAGACATATTAAACCCCACATTCTTATATTGAATTATGCCAACTAAAACTATAAATTTGTCTACTTTATCTTACAGTTCTATCAATTTTTATGTGTTTTGATAGTTGCATTAATATTTATAATGATTATGTACTCCTGATGAACCAATCTCTTTATCATTATGAAATGACTTTATTCCTGATAATATGTGCTGTAAAATCTACTTTGTCTGATATTAATACTGATAAGCCAGCTTTCTTTTGATTAGTGTTTGCATGGTATATATTATCTCTCATCTTTTTACTGTGCCATATAAGCTAGTTTTGTATTTATATTTGAAATGTGTTTTATATAGGCAAATTATAGGTGAGCCTTGATATTTTAAAAATCCAGTCTGACATTCTACCTTTTAAGCATGGCATTTTGAGTATTTACATTTAAGTGATTATCGCTGTGGTTAGGTTTAAATCTATCATCTTACTGTTTTGTTTCCTGTATTTTCCCAGTTGTTCTTTGTTTCCTCCTTTCTCTTTTTCTGCCTTTTTAATTAATTAAATATTTTATGGTTCTGTTTAAATTCCTTTATTGACTTATCAGCTGTAACTTTTTGTTGTCATTTTAGTGGTTGTTTTAGGTTGATTATGTTTCTTTAATCGTAGTCTACCTTCAACTAATATTATACTACTTCATGTTTATATAGTGCTGAATCTTACACATGTAATTCACTGCCCACAAAGTCCATGTTAGCCAGGTATTAAAGTCCTCATTTTAAGAATGAAGGAATCAAAGCTTAGAAGAATTATATAATTTCCCAAGATCAATCCATTATTTTGACATATTAGAGAATGCAACACTGTTACCATTTTTGACCTTGATAGGTTGATAAGCTAATAAAGAAGAAAATGGCTATATGTAGCATCTTAGCTAAGGAGACATGGCTTTAAAACTCCACATCTGTTTCATAAATCCCAAATATTCAGGGACTGAGTTAATGAAATATACTTGTTATCTACATTTAAAATTATAAGTTCTTGAATACAGATATTAGGCTAGATATGATTTCACTTAAAAAACTGAAGAATGGAATCCATACTGCCTGTTGTGTCCTCCTCCTCCCAGAAGCTCCAATTCTTAAATTTATTTTTCTGTTTTAGTGCTTCCTCACCTAAAAGTCAATTTTCTTCTCTATTCTGAAGCTTCAATATGAATGTGATATGAAACATATTTCCTCTAGAGGATACCAGGAAGCTCCCATGAGTAGCCAAAAAACAGCTGTGTATGGACAGAGGTGACAGATACCAGTGGCTCATGTCTTTCAAAGAGGGAGATAGGCACAATACCCAGTGGGGCCCCTTTTATAGAAAGGAAGAGCTTATCTTTGCTTAATTAATGTGTGAACTCAACTAAAATGTTGATTGTGGTTATAGTTTCACAGAGGTATATGTAGGTAAACATTTATTCAGTTCTATACTTTAAATATGCATGGTTTACTGGATATCCATATAACTGTTTTTAAAATTTTAGAGGCTCAGTCAATATTAATACATGCTTCCTACCATGCTGGACTGAGATTTTCACAGTCCTTTGAGAGTTTACTCATTTGCAGGGAATTTGGACACAAGAAAATAATGCTGCAAGTAACATTGAACAGAATATAAAATGTCCTATGATGTTTCAGAGGGCACATTGGACTCCATTAGTATCTCTAGTCATCAATATGTTTACAGATTATCCTTTTCTTATGGGGTTAGCACTTTTGGATAAACCATTGACAGCTTTATCTTGGATAAGCCTGAATGCTCAGATGGAAAAGGATCAAATTCTTCCATACACAAACGAAAATATGAGAGTATCAGAATCTTTCATCTTCCAAACCAGGTTTCTGTCAGAGAGAGATGTTACAAATCAGTAAGGGGGAAAGGTGAGAATGAACCTTACTTAATTAGACATCAGTATGAACTCACATGTAGCTTGGTAGATACAGACATAGAGATACAGATAGTTACAGAAACAAGTATAGATATGTGTGTATACACACATTAGAATACATGCATGAGTCTTCTTAGCTCTGTTCTTGTGAAGGCCTAGAAGAAATGACATCCCAATAACCATAAGCATACTTGTGCCCAGGTCTTGGTTTCTAATATCATTCTCCAATTCCAAGGAACCAGGGTTCCTTGGAGAAGAGACTGATTCGACAACTAGGGAAGATAAAATACAGTATGATCTTGGAATATTGTATAATACCAGAAGACAAGGAAGTGCTCCCAAAAACAAAAGGATGGGGTGTTGTCAAAAGGACACAGGCATCAACCTGAAAGAGATTCCAATGGCTAATGCTGGAACAATTTGAGCAACAAAATAAATAGCATAGCATTGAATCATAGCTCAAAGTATAAAATAAATACACATACTAATGTATGCATATATATTACATATTTTTGTAATGGAGGGAAACATATCTTCTTTACAGAATTGACAATAATATATGTAGATATTCCCCTATTCAGAAAATCAAATTTAATTCCCTTCCAATCTTGAATATGGACTGGGCTTAGTGACACTTCGATATGGAAATAGAAAAATAGTAACTTCACAATGGAGAGTCCTGGCAGACACCAACTTAACTAAGTAAGCATATGTACTACCCTCAGTGGTAAGTCGTGTTGTTAGCATGTATCCCCGATATGTTGTGACAAGAAAGCACTTCATCTCTGTGGTATTCTTCTCCAAATTCATAATCCCAGTTTACATATAAGGAAAACATCCTAGAAACCCAAATTGAGGGGCATCCTATAAAATACCTGACCATTACTCTTTAAAAACGACAAAGTCGTAAAATAACAAGGAGAGACTGGGAACCTGATACAGTCCAGAGATTATGAAGATATACAACATAAAGGCAGTGTGGTATACTGGATGGGATCCTGAAACAAAACATAGTGGAAAAACAACTGAAATCTAAATAGTCTGGAGCTTGCTTAATAGTAATGTAACAATATTTATCTCTTAGTTTTGACAAGCGAACTACAATCATATAAAAGTTTACATTAGGAAAATCTGGGTGATGGGTACACAGGAACTCTCTGTGCTCTCTTTCAACGTTTTTGGTAAACTTAACATTATTTCAAAGTGAAAATTTATTTTTAAAAAAAGCCTCTCAAAATTGGCTGCATTAAAATCTTCACAAGAATGATAAAAGGTTGTCATCATAAAAATTCTCAACTGGGCAAGTGAATACAGACATTTGATTCTGGCTCATGGCGTTGGAAGTATTATTCTGAGTAGTAAGTGGTGATACTGTTGTTCTCCTTTACCTAGCCCCAGGAGCAACAAAATCTGCATCTGCCCTTGAAATGGTCCTGGCTACCTCTTTTATCACTCTTTCGCAAAGAAAGAAGACCATGGTCGGAAATAGCCACAGGCTGCATGTGTCAGGATTTCTCATGACAACTGGGCAGCCCCAGAGCCTGGCCTGCCTGGTGGCCCACAGCACAGGTTTCTGGTACCCTAAGGGGTAGTGGGTTGGGAGGTGAGCTGGCTACGCCAGAGCTCAGTGAATCTTCTCTAAGTAATCTTAGCAGCCCTGCAAGCTCAGTATCTTAATAAACAAGTCTTAGACATACTCAAATGTATGTCATCCCTCTCAAGAGGGAGAATCACATGCTTATCCAGTTTGTCAGCTAACAGTTTGGTCATCTTACTGTCTGTGTCTCAAAAACACTTCGAACATATATATTGCTCATACTGAGTGATGCTAGATGGGTGTGTCAGCAGCCACACCATTTCTGCAGCTCTCACTTGGTAAGATCCTCTCTATTTTATTTTTTAATGTTTTAAGAGAAGAGCGTACTTTCAAAGGATGTGAGATGCCAAATCAACTTCAAATTATGCTCTCTGGAAATGTCATTAATCCTGTACCAGCTCCAAGGATTAATTTTTGACAAGCCTTACAGAGCTCCCAGCACTCACCCTTGTCATTCATCACTGGACACACCAAGTGATTTCCTCCATGACTCCTTTAAACATCTTTTTTCATCACAGCGACCCACTCTCCATGTGAAAGATCTCAGCGATTCAGGAAACATTATTTGATGAGATGAACTCTGTTTACGTTCTGCAGACAGCAATGAGGCCCTCAGAGAGTGAATTCCCATTTTGAGAGCCTACAGCTGAGGAGGAATCAGGAACTAAGTTTCTCAGCAGGGCAAGATGTTTAAAAAGCCTTCAGAGCAAGTGCAGCTGCCCTACCACTCCCCACCCCCGCAACCATGCTCCTGCCTGCCCAGACAGCCCAGTGTGGCTCTCCCAACTTAATCCTCTTCTGTCATCCACTTGCCCATTGACAGCAGCCCCCAACACATTGTCACACATTCACCAGTCTTTTAGTGACACTTGGCCCAGGCTGAACAGGTATCCCCATATTCTATGCTTACCCACCAAACTAGCCTCTGAATCAAGAGCTACCACATAAAACAGAAGAAAAGTAAAGGGGAAATCCATCCTCAGCTTGGGTTCGCTGATCTTCTGTTATCAGAAGTGTATATAGGATGATGCTTGGTCTTGGCGTCTGTGGAGGATGTTTTCATGGTAGGCAAGAGAAATTCTCTTTATTTACCATGACACCGTGTGGCTTCAGATTTATTTAGCGTAAAACAGCCTTTATCTCAGCTGGCATTGACCCTATTTAAAAGAAGCTCATGTCCTTGACAGACAAGATTGTTGTCTCTCAAGACTAGGGGATTGATTGGAGGGCAAGGAGGGGTAACAAGGCCAATCATAGCACAGGAGGAAGTAGGAGGAGAGCAGCTTTGCCCTCCAGTGGCAAGACTCCTCCTCAAGGCAGGGCAGGTGAAGAGAATCTGCTCAGGCTGTTATAAAATTTATTTGCTCAGGCTTATATAAAATGTTTCTTGCACCCTGGATGGATGTCAGCTGACAGTGACATCACATCTATGCAAGGGACAAGAAACATTTTATTAAAATATATCAGTCTGAGCAGAGTCACCATAAAAGGTAGTGAATCCGCCGGGTGCAGTGACTCACGCCTGTAATCTCAGCACTTTGGGAGACCAAGGCGGGCAGATCACAAGATCAAGAGGTGGAGACCATCCTGGCCAACATGGTGAAACCCCGTCTCTACTAAAATTACAAAAATTAAGTAGGTGTGGTGGCGCACACCTGTAGTCCCAGTTACTCGGGAGGCTGAGGCAGGAGAATCGCTTGAATGAGGGAGGTGGAGGTTGCAGTGAGCCGAGTTCACGCCACCGCACTCCGGCCTGGAGAAAGTGAGACTCTGTCTCAAACAAAACAAAACAAAAGGTAGTGAATCTAAGACAAAATTTTGGGGTATCAGTTAGGAAGTAGGGGGAAGAGGTGGGATATCTAGGTTCAGCTGTGCCCAGGCATCCAGGTACAAAGTTGGCATCTGCAGGGTACAGTAGACAGACTCCGGGCAGTACATACAGCTGTTAAGAGCACTTGCCCCAGAGACAGGCTGTGGAGCCTCATCAATTCTAACGATTCTGCTTTGGCTGATATATGCCATAACATTTTCTATTTTTTTTTTAATAGTGACTATGCTTCATAGATACCAGTTTTTCAGCTTGAGAGCTCATGTCCCCTCAGTAACAACTACTCTTTCCAATAATGTGTAGAAGGGAAGGGCTGAAATTCAAACCTAGTCTACAAGTAAAGGAGAGAGAAGATAAAGAGAGCCTCAACCACTGGAGACTCATGCGGGCCCTTTTTGTTTGCTGCCTCTATATCAATCAATTCCTCTGATCATAGATTCATTTTTCAACTCAGAGACAAGCAGTATGTGTCTTCTTCAACTTTAACACCCTTGCCCAGGGTGCCACGGGGAGGAGGAAGTAAAGGAGAGACTGCCTAAGGTAAAACAGTCAGCTCACAAATTTCCTTCATCTTCTCACCCCGGAGGATTTTTGTAACACCTTGTTAGTTGCCCACTATCGTCAATAGTGACTGCTGATACCATCAACAGGTGGCTGTCTGAGATGTGAGCAGGTGTCTGACAATTTTTATGTATTGGAAAATAAATCCCCAAATTTATATGTTGATGGAATTTGGATGTAGGGCTTTTTGGGAGGTAACTGGGATTGGATAAGGTGATCAAGGTGGAGTCTCCATGACAGAACTAGTGGCTTTATCAGAAAAGGAAGAGAAATCTGAGCTACCACACTCTTACTCTATGTGATGCCCTCCACCATGTTATGATGCAGCAAGAAGGTCAGTGCCATGTTCTTGGACTTCCCAGACTCCAGAACTATGACCTAAATAAATCTCTATTATTTGTAAACTACCTAGGCTATAATCTTCTGTTATAGCAACAGAAAATGGACTAAAACAGTTGGCTATGGCTGCCCCATACATGGGTAGTGTATACAGCAGATATGTTGGACAAGCGGAGATGTCATGGCTCAGGCATGAGATTTCGTCATGTTACTCAGAACAGCATATAATTTAAAATTTATGAGTTGTTCATTTCTGGAGTTTCCATTTAATATATTTGGACTGCGGGTGACTGTGGAGAGCTAAAACCATGAAAAGTGAAACCTCAGATGGAAGGGACTACTGTAAATTTTACTGTATAAAAATTATATTTAATATAGGATGATGGCATATTTTAATATTTTTTATATTTTATGGAGTAAGCCTTCCAAAAACAAGAGTTTCTTTGGCATTTAAATTTGTTTTAAACTTTGCTTTTCAGGATAAGGCATCTTCAGAGTTAAGAAAAGGGAGCTACCCCCATCAAGCGACCCTTTGGACACCAGGTATTTGTATCAGGTAAGGCAAGCTACCACTGTTAACAAGCAACTACCTAATTCCAGTGACTTAACACAATGACACTTTACTTCTCATTTATATAGTAGTCCACCATGAATATTCCTTGTTAGGGGGTTCTCCTGAGTAACTTTCTTTTGAGTGACACAATGGGGACTCGGACTCCCTCTAACTGTGGCTCCACCTCCTCTGATCTTTGGAGTTCCTCTTTTCAGAGGAAAGAGAAAGTGGAATGACATCAGATGGACTTTAAGAGTCAGACTTAGAAGTCTGAGTTGATCAACACTCAATTTCATGGTGCCTCTTACCTGAGATGGAGGGACTGAAGTCTAGTGGTGTACACAGAAGGAACAGAATAGCCTGTGGTGGACACAAAGCAATCTCTGCCTTAGTATTCACTTCATTCATTCATTCATTCATTCATTCATTCATTCATTCATTTATGGAGAAGGAGTCTCGCTCTGTCACCCAGGCTGGAGTGCAGTGGCGTGATCTCAGCTCACTGCAGCCTCCACCCTCCTGGATTCAAGTGATTCTCCTGCCTCAGCTTCTCGAGTAGCTGGGACTATACACATGGACCACCACAACCAGCTAATTTTGTATTTTTAGTAGCAGCAGAGTTTCACTATGTTGGCCAGGCTGGTCTCGAACTCCTGACCTCAAGTGGTCTGCCTGCCTCAGCCTCCCAAAGTTCTGGGATTATAGGCATGAACCACTGTGCCTGGTTCATAGCATTTATAAATGTGGTTTATTTTATGCCATCACAAGTGTCCTAACCTCATGAGAAGGTGTGAACTTCCTCTTTGATAAGGGGCTTTGATGTTTAAGAAGAAAACTGTTGTATTTGTTTTATTTTGAGAGGAGTATCTTTGCTGCATTTTCATGTTTTCTCTTTCCAGGTTGTTATAGTTGGCTTCTAGTGCTCTAGTTGACTTATGAGTGCAGAGCCACCTTCAGCCATTGCAGCGACTTAAGGTTACCCATAGCCTTCTGTCTCTCATGCCCTCAACTCAATGCTGATTTTAGAGGTGGCAAAGACTGATCCCCAAGCATGCTAAGGATCAGGCAAATCAACCTCTATTCACACTATACCCAAAGACAGGCTTTGGGAAAGAGTTCTAGAGGCCCATTCTATTCAACTATTAAATATTAAAGCAATATTTATCAGGTCTGGGCCAGGTCCCAATGAAGTCATGACCTTGGGCACAATAATTAATTTCTTTGCCCTTTGGCTATCCTGTTTGTAAAATAAATATGGTTGTATCTACCTCATAGTATGAGTGGGAAGATTCAACAAGATAATGCAAGTAAAATGCTTAGCACACTATTAGGTGCATAGTAAATGCACAATTACCCAGTTAATTTCCCTTACAAATCGAATCTATTTTGTATTAGTCAGCTTCCTTATTTGCAAGAATTAGAAACTGAGTTTGGATGATTTAAGTAGAAATAAAAACCTTGAAAAACTATGGGATAAGTTAAATGAGTCAGGTGCAGAAAAACAAACACCTTATTATTTCACTTATATGTGGAATCTAAAAAAGTTAAACTCACGGGGCAGAGAGGAAAATGCTAGCTGGGGCTGAGGAGAGAGGTGGAAGATGTTGGTCAAAGAACGCAAAATTTTAGTTTGGAGGAATAAGCTCCAGAAATCTATTGTACAATATGGTGACTATAATTACTAATAATAACAATGTACTATATATTTAAGAATTGCTAAGAGAGGAGATTTAAGTTTTCTCACCACAAAAAAAAAGTATGTGAGGTAACTGATACATTAGTTAGGTTGAATTCACCATTTCACAATGTACACACATATCATAGCATCATGCTGTACAGCATACATGTATACAATTTTAATTTGCCACTTAAAAAATTAAAAACCACAAGGCAAGTGAATTTGTATTGGAAACTTCCTCCTATTCATCATTGTGAGGAGGGTAAGCTTTTATTTCATCATTAAAGGTATTAAAGAGTAAAAAGGATCCCAGCACTTTGGGAGGCCGAGACGGGCGGATCACAAGGTCAGGAGATCGAGACCATCCTGGCTAACCCGGTGAAACCCCGTCTCTACTAAAAAATATAAAAAACTAGCCGGGCGAGGTGGCAGGCGCTTGTAGTCCCAGCTACTCGGGAGGCTGAGGCAGGAGAATGGCGTAAACCCGGGAGGCGGAGCTTGCAGTGAGCTGAGATCCGGCCACTGCACTCCAGCCTGGGTGACAGAGCGAGACTCCGTCTCAAAAAAAAAAAAAAAAAAAGAGTAAAAAGGAAAGAACGAAAGAACATGAGTACCTCACAGAATCTCCGGAAGAAGCGATAATGAATCGGGCATATATTAACAATGCCCCAAATCACACATAAGAATGATTTTTGTGATGGCAGCCATCACCACAGCCAGGCTGTCACCAAAGCTTGTACAACCAACAGCACTGATAGGATGGTGGATGTCGATCCCAGAACTGGAACCCATCCAGCATCTAGAAACCAGGAGCAGTGGCTGCCACTGCCACTACCCGTCAACAAATTTTATTCTGGGCAGTACTAGCTACATCACATCACTAGCCCCCAATTCAACATTGAGGCCATCATTATCTAGGTCATATGTCCATGCCCTCCATGCAAAGGAGTCTGGGAAAGCAAGTATAGTCAGCGCTCCATGGGAGTGGGTTACACACAATTTGTGCATTCAAACAACTGCAGATCAGAAGTATTTGGAAAAAAAAAAAAAAAGAAAAGAATGGTTGCTTCTATATTGAACATGTACAGACTTTTTTCCTGGTCATTATTTTCTAAACAATACAGTGTAACAACTATTTTACATAGCGTTTACATTACGTTAGCTATTATAAGTAAATCTAGAGATGATGTAAAGTACATAGGAGGATGGGTTATGCAAACGCTTCACCATTTTATATCAGGGATGCACACAGTGAGTGTAGCTTACCTGACAGGCGAGGAGTTATTCTGTCACTCTGGAGGTCCTTCTTTTTCTTTTTGTCTTTTGCAGTTTGCCTTTCTTCATTGTCCAAATAATGCATATTCATTGGGAAAAAAAATACAAATAAGTAAAAAATATACAAAGGAAAACATAAAGCTTTACAAACAGCATAGTCAAAACCCCAATAGATACATGAAAAATGGAATAAAGTACTTAAATAATCCAAAACAGAAGGCAAAAAGGGGAAACAGAGGAACAAATAACAGAAAGGATAAACAGAAAACAAACTTTAAATGGTAGACCTAAATGTAAACATAGTGGTTATTAAATGAAATGACCTAAACACACAAATTAAAAGACTGTCTTTTTAATCTCTTATTTTAAAATTAGATTTTAGGGGGTACATATGCAGTTTTGTGGCATGGGTATATTGCCATTTTGGATTATTAATATCCAAATTAAGCAGTGCACTACTTAACATCTATTGTTCAAAGAGAAAATATCAAGTGAAATTTAACATAGTCTGAACTGAATGAAAATAAAAATACAGTATATCAAAATTTGTAGTAAGTAAAAAAGTGTTTGTAAAATAGTCTACAGTATTAAATGTTCATATTGGAAAAGAAGAAAGATCTTAAATTACTGTAAGCTTCTACCTTAAGAAAGAAGAATAAAATAGGAAAACAAATAGAAGGACAAATAATACAGGTAAAAGTAGAAATCAATGAACTAGAAAACAGAAAAGTAAAATAAAATCAAAAGCTGCTTTTAAAAAAAATCAGTAAAATTTAATATACCTCTGGGCACACTGACAAATAAAAGTTTGTTACATATAGCACCAAAACACAATCTATAAAAGATAAAATTGATGTCAGACTTCACCAGAATTGAAAATTTCTGCTCTTTGAAAGACACTGTTAGGAATGTAAAGAGACAAGCCACACACAGTAAGAAAATATTTTCAAATCACATCTTAGGCAAAAAGATTTACATGCACAATGTATAAAGAACTCTTTTTATTATTATTATTATACTTGAAGTTCTAGGGTGTATGTGCACAATGTGCAGGTTTGTTACATATGTATACATGTGCCATGTTTGTGTGCTGCACCCATTAACTCGTCATTTACGTTAGGTATATCTCCTAATGCTATCCCTCCCTTAAAGAACTCTTATAACTCAGTGATAAGAAAACACACAACCCAGATTTTAAAAGGAGTAGAGGATTTGACTAGACACTTCACTGAAGGAGACATACTGATGGTAAATAAGCAATGAAGAGATGTTCAACATCATTACTGATTAGGATAATGCAAATTAAAGCCTCATTAAAATCACCTTTGAAGAGGTTAAATTTTTTTAAACTAAAACAAAGCAAAAGAGGATAGTGAACAACTGGAACTCTCATGCATTGCTCTACCAAAAATCGCACAGGCACTCTTAAATTCCATTTGGCAGTGGCTTATAAAGGAAAGCACACACTTACCATATGAACTAGGAATCCTGTTCCTACTTGTCTTCCACAGAGAAATGAAAACTTATGTTCACATAAAAACCTGGCATGAATGTTTACAATAGTGATATTCACAAATGCCCAAACCTGGAAAGAACCAAAATGTCCTTCAGTGGGTGAATAGATAAACAAACTGGTACATCCATACAATTAATATTATGCAGCACTGAAAACAAACAATATAAATACAATAAGGATGAATATTCAAGGCACTCTGCTGAGTGAACAAAGGCAATCTCAAAAGGCGACATGCTTTACAATTCTACTTATACGATACTTTGGAGAAAGCAAAACTATGAAGACAGAGAACAGAAAGTAATTGCAAGGGGTCAGGGTTGGAGGAGGGGTATGTCCACAAATGGGCAGCAAGAGGGAATTGCGGGGGTGACAGAATTGTTCTGTATCTTGACTGTGGTGGTAGTTAGATCCATCTACACATGGGTTAACATTAATCAAAAGTACACCAAATTAAGTTAACTTTACAGTAGGTTAATAAGAAAAATTTAGTAAGAAAAAATAAACAAAAATCAGAGAAAACTGGAGGTGATATGGCGGATTTTCAGATATTTTTATGCACACTCACAACCTCAAATGCATACAAGATTTTCTTTCTCTCTTGTACGTTTTAACTGAACAAAGACATTACATCTTGATGTTTTTACATCAGCATTCTCTTCTCTCAGAACTGGGAAGTTCCTACATACATTGGACCAGAAAATCTTTAAAGATCTTTTTTGGAACACACACTTTATTTGACTTGAGTTAGGTGAATACATTGAATCCAGACACAGAACCAAAAACTCCACTGGGCAGGAGCAGGGCGGAGCATTAGTCCATTCTTGCATTGCTATAAAGAAATATCTGAGAGTGGCTAATTTATAAAGAAAAAATGATTTAATTGGCTCACAGCTCTGCAGGCTATACAGGAAGCATGGAAGCATCTGCTTCTGGGGAGGCCTCAGGAAGCTTCCAATCATGGGGGAAGGCAAATGGGAAACCAGGCATCTTACATGGCAGGAGCAGGACCAAAAGAGAGAGAGAATGGGGAGGTGGCACACACTTTTAAAGGACCAGATCTCAGGAGAACTCACTCGCAATCACAAGGGAATCACAGTACCAAGGGAATGGTGCTAAACCATTCAGAAGAAATTCACCCCCATGATCCAATCACTTCCCACCAGGCCCCACACCAACATTAGGGATTACAATTCGACATGAGATTTGGTTTGGACACAGATCAAGCAATAAGAGATCTTCTGCAGTAATGGATCATGAGCCTCTTAGAGAGATGTGGTGAACACTGGGGGAACACCGGCATCGTTTCCTCACTTATTCCCATCGGAGTCCCAATTTTGTCTAGGGTAGTGTTCAAAACTCTTTCAAAATTCTGCTAGAGGACCTGTAAGCAAAAACCTTCATCATTTTAACTTGACCTCTAAAATTTGTCATTATGTGTTTAAATAGTAACAATGCATTTTCCAGCATGTTGCAAATATTGAAATTTTCTAGTCAAACCACTAGATCCCTTTTACAAATCAATTTGATGATTTCATACCATAGTGATTTAGGCTCCATCGCCAACTATTTTAAAAATGAATGAACAATATCTTTTTTAAAAAATAGAAATGTTATTGATTTATCTTCTTAAACTCATATTTCGATTCTACTTCCCTCTAGAACTTAATCCTAATATATTGGCATACAGGTCTTTTATCAATGCTCATAACACTGACATTTTCCTGCAATGTAGACTTATAAATGTCTCTGAGTCTCCTAGATTTTGATTTCACACCATCATAATTAGTGTATAGTAAAAACAAATAAAGTGCTCGCTGATTATCTTTTCAGCATTCATGATGATGCCTACCAATATGTAACCTTTGCAGGGGCATGAGCTATTTCCCATTTTAGGGTCAGAAGCAGGACTTGTCAATCAGTGTGGGTGACCAGCCTGAAGGATTGGGCTCACATTTCCCTTTGGTCTTAGGAATCTGCTTCCTGTCATCTGGTCTGGTAACCAGGCCTCCTGCCTCCTACATGCCCAAAGATAGAATGGACGTACAAATATTCCAGCCTGTCTCGTAGCAAAGGCCACAGAAGGCAGATCATACACATGTCAACAGAGAGGGTCAGATCCAGTCACAAGGGGCTAGTCTTGCCTATGTCCCACTGAGAGAGGCTAGCCCTTCCCTTCCCCAAACCATCTGATTTCCTGTTTCACTCTACAAAGGGAAGGACAATCCAAAGGGTAGGAGGGTCTGACCTTTGGAGGGGTTTCTCTGAATTCCTCACATTGGCTGGTTTGCTCTTGAAATGTCCTCCTGTTATTTCCTGACAAGAAATAGAAAATAGTAATATTAGACCCTGCTTTGCCAGTGACCAAGAGCATGACCTGAGGCAGGTGCATTCTCTTATCTGAACTTCTGTCTCCTCAACTGCAAATGAGCAGTAGACCAGGCGGCTCTTAACTCCCTGCTAGCTCTGAAAATATGCAGGATTTTATGTTCTCATCATTTGTCTTTTCTCAACTAAAGATTCCTTAGAAACAATATCTAGCTTAATTTTCTTGTAATGCCCGAAGAAGGTACTGCCATACTAAGCCCACATTATTTCCTTCTTCCCACCCTCCCTCACCCCTACATGCTTCCTTTTCTTCCCTCTCACTCACTTTTCTCTTTTTCTTTCCACCCCTCCTGCGTCCCTCTCACTTTCCTTTCCTCTTCCCTTCCTCCTCTCACCTTCCCTTCATTTTTCTCTTCCTTCCATTAATTTATGAATTCTTTAATTGGGATGGATCTAGACCATTGTGAGTGGGGTTTGCAACTTCCAAGCCTGAATTAAATAACACTTTCTCAACATTTAAATTTCAAGAAAGTAAAATTGAGTTATCAATTGCCTCAAATCTGCTCTTGTATTTGTAGAAGGAAAAGAAGTCAGAAAACCCCTAGTAACAGGCTTTAAATAAATGTGAACGATGATTATCATCAACAACTAATTATCAGTTCCAAACTCAAAGAAGATGTCACACATATTTTAAAGCAGCTATATTGAAGCATTTCATCAGCAATGATAAAGCAATATCTGAGTGAAGAGTTGGAGACAGGATAAACAGAGGTATCTCTTACAACATGGAAATGCACAAGGGTTTTCTGGTAATAAAGAACACGAATCAAAATATTTAGGAAAGAAATAATAAGAATTGAATACAACCTCTAGAAAAGTAAATTCTTTCCAACTTGTTTTTTGTGGCCACAGAAACCCTCATAACAGAATCTGACAAAGACGTTACAAAGCAAGGAAAATTATAGGAAATTATCTCTCATAAACACAGGCATAAACATTCTAAACAAAATATAAGCAAACTGAATCCAGCAATATTTAAAAGTATAATACATCATGATATAGTGAGTTCATCACACACATGTAAGGTTACATTAGTATTTGAAAATGAATCAACATAAATCACCACCTTAACCGAATAAAGGAGACCAATGGTATGGTCTTAACAGAGGCAGAAAAAGCCATTGATAAAATTCACCACCTGTTCCTGATTAAGGAAAAAAGCTTTCAGCAAATAAGAATAGAAAGAAAAGTATTTAATCTATTAAAGAACAGCTACAAAAAATCCATAGCCAGTAACATACTTATTGGTAGATTATAAAAGAATCTCTCCCTGAGATTAGAAACAAAGAAAAGGGTATGCACATGACCACATCTTTTGACATTGTACAGGCGTCTAGCAACATTATAAAACAAAAAAATAGAAGTATAAAGATTAAAGACTTAGAAGACATATTGCTACATTCATGTATGACATGACTATGCACATCAAAAATTCCAAAAGTTATACAAGCTATTATTGTTAAACAGATTTATCAAGGGTGCGAGAGTCAAGGTCAGTAGCAAAAATCAACTGTGTATATATATTGGCTTCAAATAATCGGAAAATAAAATTTTGAAGTAGCATTTACAATCGTATTTAGAAACCTCAAATAGGTAAGAATAAATCCAATTGTAGAGGTGAAAGGTCTCTAGAGTGAAAACTGAAAAATAGTGTTGTTAGAAATTTTAAAAGACATAAATGAGAAAATATTTCACATTGATTTAAATTTGCAATATGAATTTGATGGTGTCAATTCTGTCTATATTGGTCTTTAGATTTAATGCAATTCCAACAAAAGGCCCATCAGAGAGGGTGTGTTTGTGAGTGTGTGTGTAACTGAGGAGCTGATTCTAAAATGTCTGTGTTGAAATGCAAAGGATATGGAAAATCAGTGTTGAAGGAGAACAAAGTTGGAGAGTTGGAGGACTTTCATTATCAAATGTGGAAATTCCTAAAAAGCTTTAGTGATTAAGACAGTGTCAGATTGGTGCCAGGATAGAACAGAATAGAAAGTCCAGTCCCAGATCTATATGAATACATGTGTTCACTCGACTTAATACAAAGGCACTACTGCAGACATACATGCTATGATTCCATTTATAAAAATCACAAGAACAGGAAAAATTAATATTTAATGATAGAAGTCAGAATAGTGCTTATTTCTTGGGTTGGCAAGAATTGACTGGATGGGAGGACACAAGGGAACGATATGCCTGCTGGAATCATTCTACATCTTTTCCGGATGATGTTTACATGGGTCTAAAAACTCATAAGCTGTGTGCTTAAGATTTGTTACTTACGGTGCATGTGTTATACTACAACTAATAAAAATGTTTAAAGAATGTAAGCCATTTTTGACATTTTATTGCTGACCCTCTCTCTTCTCCTTCTGCTCCATGTGTAGGCAAGCTGATAAGAAAGCCTGGGTGCTCCCTCCTGTGGTGCTGATGGGAGCTTCAAATCGCACAAGCCCCTGCACAAGCATGGGGATCAGTATCCCAGCTCCACCCACTCTCCACCAGAAGAAACTTGAGCCAGTCCCCATTCCAGTTTTTTTATGTCATTTTTGGACCTGCTTGGGTGCCTCCCCACTGTTCCCAGAAAGTCTCTTCATGTGAATAACAAAATTTTCATACCTTCCTGCTGCATGTATGTTATCATTAGTCTCTATATCTGAATCAAATTTTGACTGGGAGTCCATCCACTGTCTGCAAATGGCCACAACAGAGGGAAAGGCTTTTGCCTTTGATTTCTCTATTTTGTTTTCTGCTGGATACTGGGCACTTAAGTGGTGCCTAGGACATAGTAGGTACTCAATAAATATGTATTGAATAGATGCAGGGTCAGTAAATAAAAAATTTGGATTGGCAGAAAGATAGATGGCAGGATGTAGGCTCAATGTGCATCTTTAAACCAAACCAAAACAAAAAAGACCCTGTATTAGTCCACTCTCACATTGCTATAAAGAAACACCAGAGAATGGCTAATTTATAAAGAAAAGAGGTTTAATCAGCTCACGATTCCACAGGCTGTACAGGAAGCATGATGTTGGTATCTGCTCAGTTTCTGGGGAGGCTTCAGGAGACTTACAGTCATGGCTGAAGGCAAAGGGGGAGCAGCACTTCACATGGCCCAGAGCAAGAGGAATGGGAGTCGGTGGAGGGTGGTGCTACACACTTTTAATCGACCGGATCTCTTGAGAACTCTATCATGAGACCACCACCAAAGCGATGGTGCTAAACCATTCATGAAGGATCTATCCCCGTGATCCAATCACCTCCCACCAGGCCCCACCTCTGACACTGGGGATTACAACTGAACATGAGATTTTGGTGGGGAGACAGATCCAAACCATATCAGACCCCCAAATCAAGCACGTGCCATAAGAGGTGTTGACTATAATGAACTATATCCAAGGTGAAATAAATCTACTTAGAGCTATAAAGAAAGAAACTACGTGATACATAAATAAAAATTACACAAGTTCTGGGGGAAAGACATCAAGAACTTCACTTTTCATTACGTGAACAGCAGGGAAACATGTCTTTGGGGAACTATTCTACCCTCCAGCAAGTGCACTATGGCTCTTGATTGGGGGGAAAAAAGCCCAAATCCCTGCTGCTCTGTGGCCATTCTCATTCGGGGTAACCTTAGTGTTGCTTCATAAAGGGAGGCTGGAACTCAAGGGAGAGGAGACTGAGCAGGATCAAGACAACCAAGGGCAAGCACATCTTTGGGAATAAATCTGTCAAAACTGAGCTCCTCCGGGTTCCCCCACGGCAGCACCAGCAGCCTAGAGTCAAAGCTTTACTGTAGAAGACTCTTCCCTCATGGGCTCCAGAACTCAGCAACACAGCTTTCCCTAAGTTCCTTTGCATTTCTTCACCTATGAAGGGAGCCTCCTATGTAAACCCTTTGCCCTGAAGGATGTCAACTTTTCCTATATAATAGAAGGCATCTCTGTTATTTCAAATGATGCCTGATCGGCAGGTGCTGAGCATTGGAGAATGTCCAGAGCCGCTGGGGTCTGGCTGGCTGTGAGCAGGGTTGGCAGCGGTGAGCAGAAGGGAGGAAGTCCAAATCTCATCAACTGGGTTTGTGTCTGGGTCTTTGTTTTTCTACAATGAAGTCTGCCCTATGGGATGGAAATGCTCAAACTCAGTGAGAAGTGTTCTCAGAATGTCCCCTCAATGAGGTCCATGAAAACAGCTCACAAATAGCTTTTGATCAGTAATTTGTGTATTTATACACATTCTTTTTGCCAGGCAAGAAATTAGGGGAAGAACTTTTAGAGCCACCAGTAGGAGAGATTCTGGTTTTTGTCTCACTATCTTGGTGCCCATGTCAAACTGAGAGAAGGGCTAGAAAAAACTATGTCAGCACAATGAAGGATTCTACAGAGAGAAGGCCACCCAGGCTCTTAAAGTGCAAGTCATTCTTTTCCTATTTTTAAATTTTGACTGTTTCATGATTCAGGCTGAAAATTTGCAGATGCTAGCCTAGAATGTAAATAAGATGCAGAATGTGGAGGAGGGAGTTTTACAAATTACCACAAGCTACACCAAAAGTTTGCCTTCCAAAAATAAAACAAAAAGCATTTCTTAGGATTTTGTCAATTAATAGCCACTAATAAAATCTCAGAGTGTTGTAAGAGCTACTCTTAAAACAGAATTTCTGGCATGCAAGGTTATTAGCAATGCTGGAGCACTTTGGAAGGGGTTGCAATTATCTGAGCTAACGTTTTCTTCATTAACTCTTAATTGGCTCACCAGAAAACAAGAGTTGAATATTCATAGCTAGCATTTACTAAGATCTTTGAGATATCTCAGTCACTGTGTTAAGTGTTTTAGATATCCTACCTTAGCTAAACTTCACAACCATTCTACGAGGTAGAAACAGAGGAATGGAGAAGTTAAATGATCCAACTAATATGATATGAAGTTGGGATGTGAACACAGAATCCACCCTGTTTACCACTACTTCGTTTTGTACCTGGTGACATAATACATGTTAGAATTCAGTCATAAACATGGAAAAGTTCAACCCATAAATTACCTGAATACGATCATTGTATTCTGCATCTCATTTCAGCATCTCACCGAACCTTCCTTGATCCCATTACACATTCCTTACACTCGTAGGTCAACACTGTGGGTAACCTGTGGACAGAAGTGAAGTTGTTCTAAAGCCTCTGGTGCTCAGTGTGAAAATATGCCCTGACCAATTAACAATGTCCATTAAGGATGCAGGTTGAGAAGGAGGTAGTACACTTGCCAAGAATGTGCCATCCCTGATCTAATCCACTCCCACTGTTTCACAAGCAATAGAACTGAGACCCAAAGAGGGAAAATAAATTGCTTAAAGCCACATGAATAGGAAATAGCCAAGTCCAGTCAGTGCTCAGGTTTCCTTGATTCTAAATTCACCATTCTTTACATAAAGTCTTCTGCTAGCAAAGCAACACCCTAAGCTCCCCACCAAGCCCAACTTGGCTGTGTTGTTGTGAACAACCAACGTGTTGATGTTCACAAAATATCTTTGAAATTCATAAAGCCTAATTTTCTATTAGAGGCATTTAAAGATCAGCACAAATACCAAGGCATTTCTTACCTGCAAGCTTTACTTTTGGAAAGGTTCATGTTCAAGAGCATTATAAACCATAGTCAGAACGTTTCTTCCAATAAAACTACCCAGGTCTTCATCCCACAAAGATATCTGCTAATTATTCTTACTAGTGTGCCTCTTTATGATCTACTTAGCAATGGCTGTCTGGTGACCCAAAGTAGTTAATGCATCTTCCCAAGGTGCCCAAAATTACCCCCAGGGAATAGTTTTAGGAAAATCACCCTTACTCCATCCACTGTTCAGCAATTTCAGGAAGGAAATCCATCAACTCTTCAGGGTATCCTGTTCATTTTTTGTAATTTACCATTTGGGTCAGAGGCTAGCACTTGAACGCACCAAAAATGAGCCTAATTTTGTTATGTGACCCATCTCACTCCATCATCTATTACGAGTTCAATTTTGAAAAAAAAAAAAAATGCATTAACGCAAGCATCACTAAGAAGCAAACAGGAGGCACAAAGAGAAGAGAGAGATGGAGGCATCTTTGGATGGGAGTTGAGTGTGGAGCTTCACCCCACCAGCAATAAACAGAAATTCTGACACTAAAATTAGTCATCTGGAAGAGCATCCATGGAATACTCAATGAACTGAAAACATTCACAGATGTTGGAGAAATTGCTCACAAAGAACTTTGTCCACAAAATTAGCTTGAATTTGTTATAAATATTAAAAGGCTTTTGTCTGGTTTCTTTCACTAGCTGCTCAGGTCAACAGTGGCAACAAAAGCCTTAAATATTTTTAAGACAGACTTTGATACCCCAGAGAGTTTTGTGCGTGACACACGTCTTGGATACAGTAGGCATTTGCTAATTACTCATTTAACATAAATTGACATTGACTTAGCTAAGCACAGAACTAAGTGGTTGCCCACCCTATCTTACTTATCAGTGGTGTCCACTCTGTGAATTGTTATGAGGATTCCTTTCATTTTGCAGAGAGCAGAGTGACGTCACTCACCCTTGATCACACAGCTGGTAACTGGTGAAATCAGGACTCTCAGCCAGCCCTCTCTGGTCCCACAGCATCATAGACACCACTTTGTATTTTATTTATGAGTTTGATAAAATCAGACATTCCAGTTTTGAATATTGGGGAAGACTGCATGTAAATCATGTTCAATGAGATATAAAGGCCCAACATAACATGGCCAGTATACAAAGTGTTTTAGCTTTGACCTTTGGAACCATGTTTACAAAGGATTGTGCTGTTCTTGAAATGTCACTTCTGATCAGTTATTTAAGTGTCACATGAGAGCTTGTACCTCTCATGTCACTCTCTCCTTTTGCATTGTGTGCTATTCAGTTTACACACTGGAAAACAGATCAGTGGGGAGAGGGGAGGATAAAACAGAAGACTGAATATAAAGGTTTGGTAAATAGGATCACTAAAATATCCTCATTCTGCAACCACCCAACCATGCCCTGCTATATATACAGAGAAGAAGGCTCTAAATCAGCTTTCCCTGGCCAGCTCCTTCATCATTAAAATGAAGACAAGAGGAAGAAATACTAAGGGAATCTTCCTTTTGCAAGTTGGTTCCCTGGGCAACATTCGCTCATCTCCTACCTTTTGATCTAGCTGCAAATCTTTAGCCCAATCTACTTCCTGCAGCAGAACTCAGCTCCATTCTATTGTGGGCACATAATCTCCCTAAAAAAGAATAATGGAGATAAGAAGAAGTTTTCTTGCACTTCTTGCAGCTTTTGTGTCCCTCATCAGAGAATAGCATAGGCTCTGCCAAGATAGACAATCAAAAAGGCAACAGCCTGGCCTAGGAAAGTTGTATCGTTGGAGCGAGAGAAGAGTTTCCTATGTGTACTGTGCTCCCCTCGGTTCCAGCATTTGCTCACCTCCTGCTGTGACTATATGATCTGGTGAGATGCGGCTGGGGAGAAGGCAGCATGGCATGGTGATTGGAGTGGCCAGCCACTGCTCAGATCCTCTCATCCCAACTGAGGCAGTGCATGTTTCTCTATGTCATCAGAGATCTGTGGACCAATTCAATAAAAAGACAGTTTTCCCAGTTGGAGACCTTCCAAGAAAAGCCATCTAGTTTCCAATCATGCTCATATTGGATCAACCAGTGAATATGTTCACAAGGGATTGAAAAGGGTGCTGTCAATTCCTCAGCTGGCAATTCATCATAACAAAATGTTTATATTCTTCCAAATAATAGATGCCTAGAGTGTTTGGTCCAGTATTGAAACCAGGAATCAAGAACCTCATAATAAACTCAATACCAGAGGCACCTAACCCAAAATGTTTTAAGAGGAGTCCATTAGGACTAACAATGCCATGTTCTCCAAATGCTGCTGAGTGGCATAAATCCTGAGGAGCAGACTGATAATTCTTTGCCAGGGACAGTGGAAGAGATGGCGTTTTATCTCCAGAGGACTTTGACATGGTCTCTGTCCAGCATTAGAAACAAAACACAGGACAAAACAAGGAAAAAACCCTATCTTACATGCTTATGTCACCAATCCTCTAATTCCCACCAGCAGCAAACATAAATAGCATTATTTGGTCAAGCAAAAGCGTGTTAGAGCAGAAAATTCATGTATTACTTCTGAAGTTTCTTAGACTTCTGTTACCAAGCTGAGTGCTGCTGGCTAAGACAGGCTTCAACAATGTGTCTGGATGTTGATACAGTTTGAAGGTGATAATGAATATTTATCCAGACAGGTGATGTTCAGTCTCACACCTGTAACATGTTTTAAAGTATTATCCAAGCTTCAAAGACTCTTATAAATACTCATTCTTGAATCAAGTGTTATCAATCTTAAGGTGGCTTGCCAAATCCAAGACCAATATTAAAGTGGCCTGCCTATTCATCTCCGCCACCACCTTGGGAACCACTTCTCTTGGCCTCTCTCCAGCCTTTCCATAATCAAGTCTAATCAAGACACAAGGCTGTCATGCTATCTCACCAGAACGGAGAGAAATTAGCACATATAATTCAGAACTTTTTCCAAGTTCTCTTTTTTGTTTTCTTTTACTGAATAATAGCTACATGGATATGATGAAAAGATCCAAAAGTTTCTTGCCTCAGAGATTACTCCTTGCCTTTCTGCCTTGCTCCTTGCTCCACTAATACATTTCCAAGCAAGATTTCCAGCTTTCAACTCTTAGCTGGAAATCAGCAGCCAAATGTAGTTGGGCAATATCAAACACTGGGGGTTGGCGAAACCCTTCATACATCCGGTCAATTTGTTTTGTGTTGGGAAGACATTTAATCAATACCCATCTGATTCACTTACACATGTATTATCCAAAAGTCATTCTGAAAGAACCATTTCACTCCCAGAAAGCCTTTACACATCAGCTTCTAGACATACATAAGAATATTATAAGTCTTCTTGTACCAAGAAAATAATCAAATTCCTCCCACATCAAAAGCTTTGGGAAAAGCAAGATGTGGGACTGTTCTAAACACATAGCATCACAAAGATTCTTCTATTACTCGTAAGTGCATAAATAATGATCCATCTTTTTATTTTAATGTAGAACCAAGGGCAGCTATTAGAAGAAAAAAGTGAGGGAAGTGACTAGTTTCTAAGCTAACACCTTCCCAAATCTCCTAAATATAAAACTATATGTTGCCTCACATCCCTAAGAAGGAACCAGTTCAGATTTTAAATAGACAGAAATAATCTCATTTTATTCCCTAAGGAAAATTTATTTTCAAAACTCTGTCATCTTGGCACAACATTTTGGCCTCACATTAATGTATGAATACATTTCTGTCACGAAAAACTTACTTAAACGCCATGTTTAAAATAAGAAATATTATTGCCTAGGCTTTCTTCTAGGATTTTACAGTTTTAGGTCTAACATTTAAGTCTTTAATCCATCTTGAATTAATTTTTTATAAGGTGTAAGGAAAGGATCCAGTTTCAGCTTTCTACATATGGCTAGCCAGTTTTCCCAGCACCATTTATTAAATAGGGAATCCTTTCCCCATTTCTTGTTTTTGTCAGGTTTGTCAAAGATCAGATGGTTGGAGATATGTGGTGTTATTTCTGAGGACTCTGTTCTGTTCCATTCGTCTATCTCCCTGTTTTGGTATCAGTACCGTGCTGTTTTGGTTACTGTAGCCGTGTACTGGTAGCCTTGGTAGTATAGGTTTGAAGTCAGGCAAAGCATGATGCCTCACAGCTTATGTTCTTCCTGGCTTAGGATTGTCTTGGCAATGCGCGGCGCTCTTTTTGACATTCCATATGAACTTTAAAGTAGTTTTTTTCCCAATCTGTGAAAGAAAGCATTGCGGGAGCACTGGGTTGGGATAGCAATTGAATCCTATAAATTACCACTTGGACAAGTATGGCCATTTTCACTGGATATTGAGTTCCTTTCCTACACATTGAGCATTGGAATGTTCTTCCACTTGTTTTGTCGCTCTTTATTTCATTGAGCAGTGGTTTGTAGTTCTCCTCCTTGAAGAGTTTCTTCACATCCCTTGTAAGTTGGATTCCATTGGCATTTCTATTCTCTTTGTATAGCAATTGTGAAGTGGGAATTCTACTCCATGATTTGACTCTGTTTGTGTGTATTGTGTATAGGTAATTCTTGTGACTTTTTGCCCACTCGATCTATTGTATCCTGGAGAACTTTCGCTGCAGTTGCTTATAGCTTAAAGAGATTTTGGCTGAGACGATGGGTTTTCCTAAAGTATACAATGCATCGTATTCTGGCCAATAACCAGGTGAAACTTGATTTCCTCTTTTCCTAATTGAATACCCTTTATTTCTTTCCTTGCCCTGCTTGCCCTTGGCCATACCATTCAGTTGACATAGGCACTGGCAGGACGGACTTCATGACTAAAACATCCCAAAACGCAATGGCAAACAAAAGCCAAAATAGACAAATGGGATCTAATAAACTAAAGAACTCTTCATGGCAAAAGAAACTACCATCAGAATAAACAGGGCAACCTACAGAATGGGAGAACATTTTTGCAAATCTACCCATCTGCACAAAAGGGCCTAATTCCAGAACCTACACAAAGACAGTACAACAAATTTACAAATTTACACAGAAGAAAAACAACCCCCATCACAAGTGGGCAAGTATGAACAGAATTTTTCAAAAGAAGGACAATCTTATGCAGCCAACAGATCACATGAAGAAATGCTCATCATCACTGTCTCAGAGAACAGTGGCAAAATCAAAGACCACAAGTGAGGCATAATCATCTCACACTCAGTTAGAATCGGTCATTAAAAAGTCAGTAAGCAACAGATGCTTCAGAGGATGTGGAGAAATAGGAACGCTTTTATACTGTTGGTAGGAGTGTAAATTAGTTCAACTGTTGTGGAAGACACTGTGGCAATTCCTCAAGGATCTCGAACTAGAAATACCATTTGACCCAGCCATCCCATTACTGGGTATATACCCAAAGGATTATAAATCAGGCTACTATAAAGACACATGCACACGTGTGTTTATTGTGGCACTATTCACAATAGCAAAGACTTGGAACCAACCCAAATGTCCATCAGTGATAGACTGGATTAAGAAAATGTGGCACATACACACCATGGAATACTATGCAGTCATAAAAAGGATGAATTCATGTCCTTTCAGGGACATGGATGAAGATGGAAACTATCATTCTCAGCAAACTATCCCAAGGACAGAAACCATACACTGCATGTTCTCACACATAGGTGGGAATTGAACAATGTGAACACTTGGACACAGGGAAGGGAACATCACACACTGGGGCCTGTTGGGGGCCGGGGGGCTGGGGGAGGGATAGCATTAGGAGAAGTATCTAATGTAAATGACAAGTTGATGGGTGCAGCAAACCAACATGACACATGTATACCTATGTAACAAACCTCCACATTGGGTACATGTACCCTAGAACTTAAAGTATAATAAAACATTTTTTAAAAAAAGAGAAATATTAAAACTTAGAACAAGAAAGACCCATAGATATTATTGAGATTTTTGTCATTAATGTTCAGCAATACATTCAAAATCCTCATAAAAATGGTAATAATTGCTATTCATTAACAAATTTCAACCAGTCAGACACTGTAGGACCACTCCACATCCATTATTTTCTCTAATCCACACATCAACCTCATGAAGTGTATTCATTTATTAATCCCCTTTTACAGAGAAGAAAACTCGACAATCACACTGCTTGTAAGCGTTTGATGTTGGAATTCAAATCAGGTCTGACATCATGGCCTGGCTCTGGAAAACAGTAACATAAAACATATTTTAGAAACTTCAGAAAAAGGAACTACAAAACAACCCATTAATCTACCCTATCACCACCTTTTGAGCATTTGATTCTTTTCTCCTATGAGGCTGTCTCCTCATCTCGATAATAATGATTTTCTATTTATGATCAACATTGCATCCACCATTTTTCTTATTACTATAGAAACTTCATGATAGTTATTTTCTCTTTTGGCAGCATAACATTTCACTGGGCGTATCCACTAGAATTTATTTACTGTTGTCCATTTGATTTAGCAGTTAGATTGTTTCCATGTTTTGCTAATAATAAAACTATCATTAGACATCTTTGTGTACATAGATTCTTTCTTAAAATGTACTTAGAATTGATTCCCAGAAATGGAATCCCTGGGTCAAGGAGCATAGATCTTTTTATGGCTCTTACTAACCCACTACACTCCTTTCCAAAATATCTATTTGAAACTGCATTTTCATCATATCCTCATTAGCATTAGGCATTATTTTATAATGTTTGTTGTTTTAAAAGTAAAACAAAATGGTGACTCATAGTATGTATAATTGCATTACTATGATTACGAGTGAGATCAAGTTTTCCATATTTATAATTATTAGATGTATTTTAACATCCTTATGAATCAGATGAGAAAATAGAAGCTCAACATAAGTGGCACAAGTAACACTAGAAAAGGTTCTATAATCAGTATATCCAATTGGTATTTGTTAGGTGAATAAATGAATGAGAGAATGAATGAAGAAATGAAGTAACATCTCATTCCATTTCCCTTCACTAACCACATGCCTTCCCTATACCCCTCTGGTTCTCCGAAACTCCAAATCATTTATTTTCCAAGGCTGCCACAGTAAAGTAAATAATATTATGAGTGATCATTTCACTTCAGAGGAGCAGAGGGTATCAGACATCCTAAAAAGAGTACTGGAATGCTCTAAACAGACCAGGCTGGCTCTGCCCATATTTAGCTGTATGGCGTTAGACAAGGTATGTGCCACTGTTTCCTCAACTACAGGAAATGAGTTTCTCATATCTTTCCACTTCTGACTGATTGTGGTTGTAAAACAGAAAGTTTCACTGGGCATCAAAACAAATAATAGTTTTCCCCTATCCCCGAATGACACAAAGTCATGCCACAGAGCAGTGAGACACAAAAACACATTTTGAAGCCTCAGGACCTATCCCACCAAGTCATCGTGGTGGATTGAAATGTTTTCTGTCAATTACCAGTAGAAACAGCAAGGGTGTAAGTCATGTCAGGGCCCAGTTCCACTGCCCTCCCCCATGGCTTTACATAGTCAGTGGACAGATTAATTCCCCTTTGTCTAAAATGAAGGAATTTGACTTCATAGCTAAGAATACAGACTTGGGTTAGACAACCTGGGTTTGAATCCTACCTCCACACCTTTCCAGCTATAAGGCCCTGAGCAAGTTTTCCTACATGAGCCTTGGTTCAGGTGCTGCAAGTTCCAAATACCTGTGACATATGGATAAAAATTTTACATGTTTCATAGGGCTTTTTTAAGGATTTATGAAATATTGTATATAAAATTATTTCCACATGCCATGCACTTTGCAACAGGTTCAATAAAGGCTAGCAGTAATTGCTATCTTTATCATGAATTTCATGAATACACAAGAAGACATTCCTCAGTACCACAGAAAGCAGAGCCACAAATGGACTATTCAGAGTTGACTCAGTTGTTCCGCTCTTCCAACAAATTTTTTAGGCCAGTTAGGAAGGGCCTGTTTTCTCCTTCCAAGGAACTGTCTTTGAAAAGCCCAGACCCTCTTTGTAGAGGTTGAAACACTGCTCTGGAGTGCTGTATTAGTCCATTCTCATGCTGCTAATAAAGACATATCAGAAACTGGATACTTTGTAAAGAAAATATGTTTAATGGACTCATAGTGCCACATGACTGGGGAGGCCTCACGATCATGCTGGAAGGCAAAGGAGAAGCAAAGGCATGTCTTACATGGTGGCAGGAAAGAGAGCTTGTGCAGGGGAACTCCCATTCATAAAAGCATCAGATCTTGTGAGACTTATTCACTACCATGAGAACAGTATGGGGGAAACCACTCGCGTGATTCAATTATCTTCATCTGGCCCGCCCTTGACACATGGGGATTACTACAATTCAAAGTGAGATTTGGGTGGGGACACAGCCAAACCATACCAGGTACATTTTCTGGGATCAAGGTGGTTGCTCTTTCTCCACACAACGAATACTCCATGGTGCTAATGGAAATGTAATCTATGTGGCCCATGGGACTTAAACTGAGCCTTGAGTCCTGACTCCAGTCTTGGCTCATTATCCCAGGCTCCAATCAGCTCTTTGAATTGTTATTACCCTGATCCATCTAGTTAGATTCCATACAGTGGTTGATGGTGTTTTCAGAGGAAACTGCTAGAGGCTGATTCTAGAAACCCTTGGCATAATTAAGCACCAGAGACTCACTGAGAATCATAGGGGCTTCAGGTCACAAATTGCCACAGTGACTGCTTACATCCTATTTCACAGAATACTCATTTCTATCCCACAGAAGCAGAAGCATCCCTTTGTTAGCAAACATGCAGGCCTTCATCACTCGGCCAAATTATTTCTTTGGATAATTGGGAGACAGAGAATTGAAGGGAAGAAGCTGCATACTGATTAATGATCAGCTACCTAGAACAGAAGGTCTTCTATTTAGTGACGGGAGCAGAGGAGGATAACAGCAGGAAAAGTCCCGTTTAGTCTCATTGGATAATGGATAGCTGCAAAGTGACTTGGCTGCAAGGGTTTTTGTTATTGTTTGTTTGGGTTTGGTTTAATTTGGTTTAGATTGATAGAGCTTGGTTTGACTTTTTGTTTGTTTTATTTTTGCCTATATGTAAGCACCATGTCTACTCCAATTAGTCTGCTTCCCACCTTCTTTTCTCTTAACACAGCGAGCACCAATGTTTTGGGCCTCATGTCAGGCACATTTGATTATGTTAACTCTCAACCTCCCCTTTTCCAACTCTGTTCAATGTAATCATAATGTCTCTTTCAAAAGGTTGCAATGAGATTAAAGTAACTAGCCAAAGGATATGAAACAGAAGAGACTGAGCCAGGATCCATGTCTACACCTTTCCTCTTTCAACCACAGAAAGATGGATGCTCATATAAGAACAGGAAATAAACAAGGACACCTTTCCAAACGCACATATCCAAGTCATAGGACTTAACGCATCTGAAGGGAATTAAGCAGTCGGTTCTGCAAAGTCCGTAAACCACAGAATGGATATGAGCTAAGAATGAGAAAACGCATTAAAATTCTAAAAGATGAGAGATGAGTCGTCCATTTTTGTGTACTTTATAGTGGTCAACACAGAGCCTAGGCACATGGATTATGTGTCAGATCAGTTGAACTAGCAATGGTTGCCTGAAACTCTGTCTTGACAAGGATTCTGGAGCTTCTAAATGACTCAATGGAGAAGAGTTTTATAATCAAACATCTCAGCCTGGCATTCAGGGTAACCCAAGCCCAGGAACCTTCAACAGCTACCTGTTTACTACCCATGGGCAAAGTCATAGTGATAGTGTGAGGAGGCAGGTCCCTGGTGAAACCTTCAAACCAAAGACAGGTTAAAGCCTGAAAACCAAGCTACAAATCTCTAATAAATCCATGAACCAGATTGAGAACTTCTCTATCTGTTTGGCATGCTTTCCTCTGATCCCCATCCTTCACCTATTTTACATATACCTACCCTTCTCTAAATGTTTTTTTACACTATCATGCCCATCATTGACTGGTGCCTTTTTTTGGCCTTTTTTGCATACTCACAAACCAATCAGCACACTCTCCCTAATCCTGAGCTCATAGAAGTCCTGGACTCAGCCACACTTGAAAGAGCTACCCAACCTCAGGTAGGGGGCTACCCTCTTCAGGTCCCCTCTCTGCTGAAAACTATTCCATCGCTCAATAAAACTCTGCACCCTGCTCACCCTCTGGTTGTCCGTGTAACCTCATTCTTCTTGGATGCAGGACAAGAACTTGAGACTCACCCAACGTGGGTATGGAAAAGGCTGTAACATTGAATCTTTCCATCTTTCACCAGTGCCAGGTAGCTGCCCCACGTGATGGGAAGAAGTGGTGGGGCTAAGCGAGCACAGGAGCCATGGGCAAGAGTGGGGCAATGGGACTTAAAGAGCTGTTAACACACCCCTGTCCACTGAGCTGCAGATAATAATATCCCCTTTAGGGCTCCAAGTTTTTCAGGCACCACTGCATTTCCCTCATTCAGATGGCCAGTGCCCAAAGCAAAAGCAGGTTGCAGCATGCCTGGCCCAGTTGCAGGCTGAAAGTGGATCCTGTAGCCAGCATGGGATCCAGGCTAGAGTGCAAGCCAAGTGCAGCCCACCGGGCCGAGTAGACAGGGTACCTCCTGTGGCAAACCTAGAGCCGAGTAAGGCCCTGGGCAGGGGCATAGCCAGCCATGGAGGCCTCCTGCTGGTGCAGGCACCAAAAATATCTTGCATCAATAGGTCCTCCATAAAAGAAAGTCCAAGACTGAAATCACAGCCTCAGAGATGTCCCCTGACTCTGCCTTCTGTTTGCCTTTCAAGTGGATCCCCCAGTCTTATCCTCCATCTCCCCACTGTATCCATTTTTTAATCTTGTCCTTCTCTTCTTTGCCTCAGAACCAGATTTCTTCCTTCCCCCTAAGATCAGAGGCCTCTTTGTGATGTCCTGTGGATGGAGCCCACATTACAGAAGCTCATTTGATTGCATACTTTGTCCTGATCACCTCTTTGGCTCTCTACTTTTCTAATAACACCAACTTGGGTTTCCCTCTTGCTATATACTACCATAATGAACCACCTCTAATTTAGTTCTAGTCAAGCCTTAACCCCATTCCTGACCTGATGTCCTTCACTTATTAAAAAGAAGTAGAAAATATTCAACTCTTCTCTCCAGTCTTACCTCCTGCTTCTCATTAGAACATGACCTGTACTCCAGCCACATACTTTCTTCCAATAAATCACAATTCTTCCCAATTGCAAGCCATTGCTCAATCTATTTTATCTCACTGGCTAAAAACACCCCCTTTCCTCCCCTTCATCTGTCAAAATTTTATTTATCCTCACAGTGAAGCTTAATCCCCACCTCTATCACAAATTACTTCCCAATAATTCCATGTTCAGCCTACTGACACTGACTTCCTAAGAAATGCATCTAAAACATGTTGCTTTCTGTTAAGTAGCCAATGGTTTCTAGAACTAGAACCGAAAACAGTGGGTAGATTCTAGTCTGTAGCAAGCATTGCCTCTTTCTTGAGCAGCTCACTGTCTATGAGGAGACGGGAAACACACACACACACACGCAGAAGACATTTGTGTGCACAAAACAACAAAAGGTTTAAATAGCCACTGATACAGAATTGTGCCAAATTTCTGTGTGTTTCCTGGGAAGAGAAGAAATACCTTGTTGGAATACGAGGACAGAATCAAGAGAAATGCTAGGGAAATTATTGCTCCTAGAATGCTTTGACCAGAAACTAACAAGCAAGAGTTATCAGAAACACAAAGCTATTAAAAACCAAAAGAAATGTAAAGTTTAGGTACCAAGCACTGCCTCTCCACATAATTTTCTTCCCATTCTGTTCCATGGGGGTGGGGGAGGGTCTTAACTCACTTGCTTGGCAACAGCTATATAGTACCTTGGTATGGCCCACTTCTCACTCCTTGATCCTCTGCCCTTGATCAACTGGAGCTGAGAAGAGGGAGGTGATTCTAGCTGGAGCTATGAGCCTCCCAGCCCTCTCACCCTGCCACACTCACATGCAGCAGTTAGCAATTTGAAAATGAAGGATGATGTAATAAAATTGTCACTAAGTCAAAATCTCTATTAATTATAACATTTCAGGTAGCAATGGCTAGATTCATCATGCTGCATAATAGTTTTCACTGAAGGCACTGTCAAAGCCAGGAATATCTTCTGAATCTTCAAAAACAATTCCTCCTCCATTCACTCTGCTCCAGGCACATCTGCCTCCTTGTAGCTACTCAAGCACTCTGGGCACACTCAGATCTCAGAACAATTGAACTTATTGTTCTCCCTGCTTGGATAGAGCTAGTTTGTTCATGTTCTGTGCTAGATATTCTCTGTTCTTTGTCCCTCCATATCACTTTCCACTGCTCAGTCTCAAGAAGCTTACCTCTGTGGACAGCATCATCAAGCTCCTCTGCCTTCTGATTTCTGGTTGAGTTCAACCAATATGAAGCATTGACAAGAATTAGGCATAAGGAAGAAAGAAGGTTGGGGCATTTCCTTCCTCAACTCCCTCTCTTCCAGCCTCAATTTTGTAGTGGCTGTGATGCTCCCTTCAAGGCACTGTTCATGCCAAGCAAACCCTCTCCAATGGCTATAATTGTCCTTCAAGCCTTCGTGGCTATAGTTTTTGAGGTCTTCACCATGCTTCCTACATTTCCTTCCTAGGTATTCTTATTTTGGGGGAATTATCTTTTCATTAAACTCCGTTCAAACACTCATTTGAGTTAGTCAACCATTTCCTACAGAGACTCTGCCTAATATACCGTCTTCGAAACTTGGTACAAATGTGACTTGCTTATGAAGGCTTCCCTTACTACTCTGTTAAAAACTGTAGTTCTTCCATGAAATAGTTTCCAGAATCAGACTTATTTAACCTAAAGATCTAAAGGAAAGGGAAGGTTTTAAAATCTCAGTACCAGGCTGGGCGTGGTGGCTCACACCTGTAATTCCAGCACTCTGGGTGACCGAGGTGGGCAGATCACAAAGTCAGGAGCTTGAGACCAGCCTGGCCAACATGGTGAAATCCCGTCTCTACTAAACACACACACACACACACACACACACACACACACACACACACACACACACACAAAATAGCTGAGTGTGGTGACTCATGCCTGTAATCCCAGCTACTCAGGAGGCTGAGGCAGGAGAATTGCTTGATCCTGGGAGGCAGAGGTTGCAGTGAGCTGAGATTGTGCCACTGCACTCCAGCCTGGGCAACAGAGTGAGACTCTGCCGTTGGGGGGGACAAAAAGATCTGAGTACCAGCTAATGAAGCATCACAGTCAGCTTGCGTCTCCATTTCCAATGGGAAGGGAGGACAAGAGGTCAACAGAGCAAGAAAGATTGAGGCAGGACCTCAAAAATATCTTGAGGACCATGAGGATTGGCAGACACAGAATAGGGTTATGAGACAGGATGCGGAGTTTCTGGGAAGTAACCCCTAAATCAGAACCTTCTGTTCTACATGTGGAGAGGCTCAGTGGGAAAATGTCACTGAGGTGGAAAGATCTTTGGTATGTATATGCCCACTGCAGTCAAAAAAGCATCCAGTAAACCATCTTAATTGAGGTTTCAGACTGAGCAGAGGGACTCTTTTAGAGGAAGAGTCAGAAAGAGGAGATGAATTTACTTGCATTCCCGAGGAAGCCACTTCTGGAGTGTGGAGCACACTCTGATTGCCATTTAGCTTCTCAAAAACTGAGAAGTGTAGCTCAGAGACCATGTGTCTGAGATCATGGAAGAGTCTGGAATATCTCAGGTTCATTACTTTGTTATACCTCATCTCTCCCCTACATGATCAGAAAAGATCCTATGGGCTTCCTTCGGGGCCAACAGGGGGTATTTTTGTTAATCGCATCCCTCTCTACAGGCCTTTGTGCTGGAAAGGACAGAATCCTAGAGACAGTTACCAAGGAGTGAGAGAGCAGGAGAAGCACACGTGTAAGAAGCCCTGGTAACCTTCTTACTCAGAGATGTGCAGAGATGAAAATAAAGGTAGGCAGGTGTCTCCTGTTTTTCAGCTAGAGTCTTGTATTGAAGAGCTTCTTTAAGAACATTCCAGTCTTCTAAACATATAAGGATACAAGCCAAGAAAATTCATCAAAAATTTAAAATTACAAAAGAATCTTTAAAGAAGTGACAAACTTGGTTGACCCTTCTCTTTCTCCTCTTTGTACAAGGCTCATCATTGTGCTCTTCTAAGACAAGACAAGACAAGGGATACCAAGTTCCCAAGCATGCGTGCATTCATGCATCCACGTATCCAGCTGATGTTTATTAAATATTTACCATGTGTCACACACCATGACAGGCACTAGCAGTTTATTGGTGAACAAAACGGACAAACTCTGTACCTCCATGGAACTCACAGACTTGTTGGGGGTCATAGACATTTTTTTGTTTTTTTTTTTTTTTAATATAAGGTAAATTGTAATATATATATATATAGTAGTAAACATTTACTGTTTTCCTTTGCCTGAAATCAATTTTTCCTTCTGATAATTGCATTCCTCTCCCATTCTCAGTCCCTGTCACTTGGGGACGCTTCTATTCTCAGATTCTAGGAGTAGGCAGAAAGCCCAGGCCTTGTCAAAAAGAATTTAGCTTTGAGGACTAAGCTCTGATTTTTTAAATCTTGTCCAAATTCCTATCTAAGGGGTCTGAGGAGTCATGCCCTACAAACCACAAATTCTCATCCGATGGTTTTTATTTACCCCTATATATAATGATTTACTTTCCAATCTGACTCTGGGATAACAAGAAAGTAAATAAAATTATTTTACCCCAAAGCATATTTCTCTGTCACATCTTGAAATGACAATACAGAGGCCTCCCTTGCGGGAAAAATCCACATTCTACAGAGAATCCTCCTTTCCCCCTTTTTTTTTCCTTCCTTCTTTTCCAGATGCAGGAGATAATCAGCTAAGAGCCAGGCACCCTTTTAAGTCTGATAAGAAACACTTTACAATCTGCTCTCTCTGAAGTCTGCTATCTGAGAGCTTATCCTGCACAATAAAACTTGGTCTCCACAATCCTTCATCAACCTGAACATTTCCTTTTTCTTTATCCCAGGTCTTCAGATAAACTCAACCAACTGTCAACCAGAAAATGTTTAAATTTCCTTATAGCCGGAAGCCCCTGCTTTGAGTTGTCCTACCTTTCTGAACCAAACCAATGTATTTCTT